>NW_026594083.1:163092-265970 GCF_907164565.1 Psammomys obesus | reverse complement strand
ACAAAAAACCCAGAATCTCCAAAACAATCCTGTACAACAACAGATTATCTGGAGGTATCTCCATCCCTCATCTCAAGCAGTATTACAGAGCAATAGTAATAAAAACTGCATGGTATTGGCATAAAAACAAAAAGGAGGTTCAATGGAGCTGAATAGAAGACCCAGATAAACCCACACACCTATGGATACTCGATTTTTGACAAAGAAGCCAAAACCATTCATTGGAAAAAAAAAAAAGACAGCACAAAACTAAAGTCCAAGTGGATCAAAGACCTCAGCGTAAAACCAGATACTCTAAATCTGTTAGAAGAAACAGTGGTGAACAGCCTAGAACTCATTGGCACAGGAGACAACTTCCTGAACAGAACACCAACAGCACAGGCTCTAAGAGCAACAATCAATAAATGGGACCTCATGAAACTGAAAAGCTTCTGTAAAGCAAAGGACACCGTCATCAAAACAAAACGAATGCCTCCAGATTGGGAAAGAATCTTCACTAACCCTTTATCTGACAGAGGGCTAATATCCTGTATATACAAAGAACTAAAGAAGCTGAAAAGCAGCAAACCAAGTAATCCAATTAAAAAATGGGAACAGAGCTAAACAGAGAATTCTCGACAGAGGAATATCAAAAGGCAGAGAAACACTTAAAGAAATGCTCATCCTCATTAGCCATTAGGGAAATGGAAATCAAAATGACCCTGAGATGTCACCTTACACCCATCAGAATGGCCAAGATGAAAAACTCAAGGGACAACACATGCTGGAAAGGTTGTGGAGATGGGGAACCCTCCTCCATTGTTGGTGGGAATGTAAACTGGTACAACCACTCTGGAAATCTATCTGGCGCTTTCTAAGACAATTAGTAATAGTGCTTCCTCAATACCCAGCTATACCACTCCTAGGTGTATACCCAAAATTTGCTCAAGTACACAAAAGGGATACTTGCTCAACCATGTTTATAGCAGCTTTACTTGTAATAGCGAGAACCTGGAAACAACCCAGATGTCCATCAATGGAGGAATGGGTACAGAAATTGTGGTATTTTTACACAATGGAATACTACTCAGGAATCAAAAAGGAGGAAATCAAGAAATTTGCAGGCAAATGGTGGGATCTAGAAAAGATCATCCTGAGTGAAATATCCCAGAAGGAGAAAGACAAACATGGTATATACTCACTTATATAGACATATAAGATATGATAAACATAATGAATCTATACACCTAAAAAAGGTAATCAAGAAAGTGGACATGGGGTAAGATGATCAATCCTCGTTTAGAAAGACAGATGGAATGTGCATTGAACATATGACAGGAGTCTACTGAGCGCATCTGAAAGACTCTAAGTAGCAGTGTTTTCAAAGCAAAGACTCATGACCAAACCTTTGGCAGAGTACAGGGAATCATAAGAAGAAGGGGAGTTAGTTTGATGGGGAAAGGATAGGAGCTCCACAAGGACCAAATATATCTGGGCACAGGGTGTTTTCTGAGACTGACACTCAACCAAGGACCATGTAAGGATATAACCTAGAACCTCTGCTCAGATGTAGCCTGTGGTAGCTCAGTAACCAATTGGTTTCCCAAAGTGAGGGGAATAAGGACTATTTCTAACAGGAACTCAATGACTGACTCTTTGGCGTCCCCACCCCCCAAGGGAGGAGCAGTCCTGTTAGGCCACAGAGGAGGACTTTGCACCCAGTCCTGAAGATAACTGATAAAACAGAATCAGATGAATGGGGAGGAGGTCCACCCTATCAGTGGAGTTGGAAAGGGGCACGTTGGAGATGAGGGAGGTAGGGAGGGACTGGGAGGGAATGAGGGATGGGGACATTGCTGGGATACAGAGTTAATAAAATGTAACTAATAAGAAAAAAATAAAATTAAAAAAAATTAAAAATAAATAAAAATAAAAAATAAAGAAACTAGGCAAATCATAGCTTCCCACTTCATAGTCATCAGGAATACACATTTTATGAAAAGCTTGAATAGTCAATAGAGACAAGAGACTAATTGAAATATAATTACTTTAAAAGCACAAACTTTATGAAAATAATTATTCAGAAAAGCTAGCTGTAAATTAAATGTGTTGGAATAAATACTGTACTCAAACAGCAGCAACATCAATACATCTAACTAAATTAATGTCATCTTATTATTATAACATTAGAAATGAATCTAACAAACCATACTTACATTCAAGTAGAGGTTCTCTCTTACTCATCATTGATCACTATAATCCATGACTTAGCACTTCTTATCTGGCTGAAATGTGGATATAAAAGTAACACGTTTAACTTACTATTTGTACTGAAATATAAAAATATATCTTATTGCAATATTATGTTATTTCAAGAACCAATATATGTATGTACCTGCTTGTAAATTTTCTATTTTCTGAGGACATGATAAAGGAAGAGAATATAGTTCAAATACAACCTATTGATAAACAAGTTAGCATCTTCTGAAATGTTTAAAAACTGTATGGTACAGTCATAATGAAAAATTGATATGCATGAATGGTTAGGTATTAAATAACTAGCATTTTTTGTTTTATGCAAGAGTTTACAATTAAAAAATGTTTACATGGATATTTTAACATTGTTAGTATTACTAGGCTCTGATGACAGTGTTCCTTGCTTTTCAGAAGCTTTTCACTTTCATGAGGTCCCATTTATTGATTGTTGATCTTAGAGCCTGCATTGTTGGTGTTCTGTTCAGAAAGTTGTCTCCTGTGCCAATGAGTTCAAACCTCTTCCACACTTTTTCTTCGAACAGGTTTAGTGTGTCTTGTTTCATGTTGAGGTCTTTGAACTGCTGAGACTTTAGTTTTGTGCAGTGTGATGAATATGGATCTATTTGACTTTTCCGTATGTAGACACCCAGTTATTCCAGCACCATTTGTTTAATATGCTTTTTTTTCCATTGTATTGTTTTGGCTTCATTTTCAAAACCTTACACCCATCAGAATGGCCAAGATGAAAAACTCAAGTGATAACACATGCTGAAGAGGTTGTGGAGAAAGGGGAACCCTCCTCCATTCTTGGTGGGAATGTAAACTGGTACAACCACTTTGGAAGTCAATCTGGCACTTTCTCAGACAAATAGGAATAGTGTTTCCTCAAGATCCAGCTATACCACTCCTAGGTATATACCCAAAATTTGCTCAATTACACAACAAGGAAATTTGTTCAACCATGTTTGTAGCAGCTTTATTTGTAATAGCCAGAACTTGGAAACAACCCAGATGTCCATCAACGGAAGAATGGATACAGAAATTGTGGTATTTTTACACAATGGAATACTACTCAGCAATCAAAAAGGAGGAAATCATGAAATTTGCAGGCAAGTGGTAGGATCTAGAAAAGATCATTCTGAGTGAAGTATCCCAGAAGGAGAAAGACAAACATGGTATATACTCACTTATATAGACCTACAAGATATGATAAACATAATGAAATCTACACACCTAAAGAAGATAATCAAGAAAGTGGATACAGGCAAAGATGATCAATCCTCATTTAGAAAGACAAATGGGATGTTTATTGAAGGTATGACAGGAATCTACTGTAAAAGGCATCTGAAAGACTCTACCTAGCAGTGTTTCAAAGCAGACATTAAGACTCATAACCAAACCCTCGGCAGAGTGCAGGGAATCATATGAAAAAAAGGGAGTTAGTATGATATGGAAAGGATAGGAGCTCTACAAGGACCAAATATATCCGGGCACAGGGTCTTTTCTGAGACTGACACTCAACCAAGGACCATGTATGGATATAACCTAGAACTTCTGCTCGGATGTGGCCCGCGGTAGCTCAGTAACCAAGTAGTTTTCCAAAGTAAGGGGAACAAGTACTATTTCTAACAGGATCTCAAGGTCAGGCTCCTTGACTCCTCCCCCTCCTAGGGGAGGAGCAGTCCTGTTAGGTCACAGAGGAGGACTCTACAGCCAGCCCTGAAGATACCAGGGTCAAATGAAAGGGGAGGAGGTCCTACCCTATCAGTGGACTTGGAAAGGGGCAGGGAGGAGACCAGGGAGGGAGTGTGGGGTTGGGGAGGGAATGAGGGAGTGGAATACAGTGGGGACAGAGTTAACAAAATGTAACTAAAAAGAAAAATAAAATTAAAAAAAAAAACCTCAAGTATCTATAGGTGTGTGGGTTTATTTCTGGGTCTTCTATTCAATTCGATTGATCCACTGTTCTGTTCCTATGCCAGTACCATGCAGTTTTTATCACTGTTGTTTTAGAGTACAGTTGATATTTTCAGGCAAATGTTTGGAATTAGAAAAGATCATTTTGAGTGAGGTAACCCAGAAAGAGAAAGACACACATGGTATATACTCACACATAAGTTGTTATTAGACATATAATATAGGAGAATTAAAGATATAATAATAGTATATAGAATAATATATAAAATGTAGCCAGTTCTAATGAGACCTGATAAGCTATGGTCAGATGAAAGGGGAGGAGGAACTCCTTTATCAGTGGACTTGGAGAGGGGCATGGGAAGATAGAGGGAGGGAAGGTGGGAGGGAATAAGGGATGGGGTTACAGCTAGGATACAAAATGAATAAACTGTAATTAATATAAAAATAAAATATAATTAAAAAAAGAAACTAAACAAGAAGGAGAACCCTCAATGAATGAATGAGGATGCTCAACCCTCATTCAGAAGGACAAATGCAATAAATAGCAAAAACAGAAAACAAAATGAATAAAGTGTAATTAATAAAAGTTAAAAAAAAATGGTGCTACAAGGAAAAAAGAAAAAAAAAAAGCCAGCCCACCACAAACCGCCTTTGAATGACTCTACTGCTCGAAGCAGAGGCTGAGACTCATAGCCAAACTTTAGGCAGAGTGCAGGGAATGTTATAAAGAAGGGGAAGATAGAAAGACCTGGAGGGAACAGCAGCTCCAAAAGGAGAACAATAGAGACAAAACAAACATACAAACAAACAAACAAACAAACAAAAACAAAAACCTGAGCACTGGGGGCCCTGAAGAGATCGATACCCCAACCAACGACAATGCATGGAGAGGACATAAACCTAGGCTCAGATGTAGCCCATACACTCAGTCGTCAAGTGGATCCCTAGTAAGGGGAGCAGGGCCTGTCTCTGGCATGAGCTCAATGGCAGGCTCTCTGATCACCTCCCCTTAGGAAGATGCAGCCTTGCCAGGCCACAGAGGAGGACAAAGCAGCCAGTCCTAATGAGACCTGATAGGCTAGGTTCAAATGGAAGGTATTGAGGACCTTCCCTATCAGTGGACAAGGGGAGAGGAATAGAGGGAGAAGATAGAGGGAGGGTGGGATTAGGAAGAGATAAAGGAGGGGAGCATAGCCAGGATACAGTTAGAATAAATTATAACAAATGATAATATTTTTAAAATTGTAATAAATGATAAAAGGAAAAAGATGTGTTTTCAGGAGACAGCATTTTTTATTAAATTTTATTTTTATATTAATTACAGTTTATTCACTTTGTATCCCAGCTGTAGCACCCTCCCTTCTCCCCTCCAAATCCCACCTACCCTTCCTCATCTCCTCCCATGCCCCTCTCCAAACTCCACAGATAGGGGAGGACCTCCTCCCCTTCCATCGACCCTAGCTTATCAGACCTCATCAGAACTGGTTGCATTGTCCTCCTCTGTGGCCTGGCAAGGCTGCTCCCCGATCCGGAGGAGATAGTCAAAGAGCTAGCCACTGAGCTCATGTCAGAGACAGTCCCTGTTCCCCATACTAAGGCACCAACTTGGATAATGAGATGCCATGGACTACATCTGAGCAGGGGTTCTAGGTTATATCCATGAATGGTCCTTGATTGGAGTATCAGAGGAGACAGCATTTTTTTTTTTTGTATTGAATTCATTTTGGCAGATCTTTATATCTGTCTCATCTCTCTTTAGAAATCTATTAGGTTTGATAGCACACAGTAAAAAAATCTTAGAAATTCTGCTAATAGTTATTAAAATTTGTATGTATGTATATGCGTATATATGCATATAACCAATTACTAATGAATGTAAAATGTACAGTGTTTTTACTAAATTGCTAATTACTTAGATATTTAAAAATATCTGGAGGAAAGTTAATGAGAACATGCAAGAATCAGGGTTTATTGTTGTTGCTCTTTAATAATTCAAATGTAAAATGAATAAATTAAAAAGTAAAGTTAAATAAAAAAAAATCAAATGTAAACAATATGTTCCACTGTGTTGAATAACAGCACAAGAGAGATAAAAAAATATATGTTAACATGGAAAGAGATATTTTCAGCTTTCTACCCTTAGACAAAGAACTACAGGAAAATAAAGTATTGACTTCTGGGAGAAAGAGAATTAGGCTCTTCCAGTGATGAGCCCACTTACTGGCTGGTTGCTCAGTGCAGAGTTTTCAGCCTCAAAAACCATATACACACAAATGTCAGAAACAGATTAAGTATGTTGCACATGTTTGTGTGTGTGTGTGAGTGTATGTGCATACACAAACATATGTATGTAAGTAACAGATATAATCAAAGATAAAAGGTTACCAGCTTAAGGAAGCGTTACATGGAGGGGTTTGAGGATGGTTTGCTGGTAGAAGCTGGATGTTAGAAAGGTAAGGAAAGAATTTGGTAATTCTTTTTTAACTAAAAACATTTAAAGTAAATATTTTTGGAAAAAAAACTAAAAAAAAAAAAAAAAAAGTGTGATGTTCCATTCTTGCTTTCGCCCTGATAATTTTAAGCTCTTTGCCTATGATGGTTTTAACATTTGTGCAGAATTCAAACATCAGTGTTAATACCTGATTTTATGAAAATTATTTACTTTATGGATGTGGAAGGTAGCTGTGCTCTCCACCATACTACCAAACTTGTCCCACACATTTAAAATAAAAATAGTGATATATAGTAATACAAGCAAAAAATGTCACTTTTGACAAAAGACATTAAGAAAATAACTTGTGTATATATTCAATGTGCTGATTTGATATAGAACCAGTTTTTCAAATGTATCACATTACATTGAGAATAGACAAAAGAAAATGTGCTATTAGTTTTCTCATCTTATTAGTACCATGTAATTGGTGTAACTCCCAGTTATTCCAAGGCTTCGTTAAAATGTTCTCTCATAACCATACATTATATTTTATTATAATTTTATGTCATCTATAGAGGGAATCAAATTAATGATTTTAATAACACCTTTAACCTTCCCAGAGTTAGTTCTGCATGAGAAACAATATAATAACTATATTTAAATGTGTACTTTAATTGGCCATCACACTAATTCCTTTCTAGGCTAATAAATTAGGCAAGCCATTCTTATTATTTGTCCTGTGTACACTGCAATTACATTTCCAGCATGCTTGACGTGGAATATCAATGCAAGCTTAAATTAGCATTGTTACACTAAATTAATTGTAAAATACCTAAGCACAATTGCCTAGCTCTGGCATTGCACCCTTAATTCAACTATGCATGTCACATGGATACACTGCACAGGCCTTATAGAGTCAGCACATCCCAGCCAGATGAGAAACATTGCAATGCATGAAATGTGAAACTTAAAAAAAAAGAAAAATCCATAATGCATGAGGCTTGATAATTATATGTTTACTTGAAAATCTGACAACCTTTTCGACTGAAATGATTTGAAGAGAACTTAAGACTAAAACAGACTTCTAACACTTCTAAAGCTTCAGTTACCTATGAAGTGTTATATTTTTTAACTGGATATATAGAAAAAAAATATTAACTATTTTATTAACTAAATAATCACAAGGCTGCTTTGTAATCAGTATCATGGCCAGACAGAGACATATGATACAGCTTCTAATGAAGCTAGTTAGAATAAGGGTATGTAACATTCCCTTGTGATTTCTTGAAAGCTTAGTGATGGGTTAAAACCTGATCAAAGGGGATTCAAAGAAATAGCTAATTAAAAATAGAAAAAGAATGTCATTTCACATAGGATTTTAAATATCCATTATACATGAAATATTCTTCCGTAGATGAAAACACACAACACAGAGCATAAACCCTAATGTATGTACAATGAAATTACATTAAGGTTCTCATATTGTTCTTCATGTTTAGCTACATAGAAAATAAATAAAATGGACTTGGAGGGAAAATGTATTTATAAAAAATAGGAGAAACATTTCTTTTAAAATAGAAGATGCTTTCTCTTTCCTGAAAGTAGATCTTTGTTGGCAAAGGTCTACTTTTATACAAGTAGAAAAAAATCAGTTTCAATTTCTTATAAGTTGCCTGGATAAAGATATTTTGTTACAGCAGCCTGAATGTACTGAGCCACTTAGTTTGGAGAGCAAAAAGTCATGTATTTAATATTGAGGCTGTGCCATAGAACAAACAGCAAAGAAATGTTGCACATTCTATGAAGAGAGTCATAGCTTCCTTCTGCTGCCTCACTACAATACACTAAAAAAGTAATCTGCTTTTCAGGCTTTTCTATAATATTTTTATTTAATAAGTCATATTTACCTATCTATATTTTATTGATAACAGTTAATTCTGTCATTTGAATTTTTATTTATGTGTGCTATATTTTCACTTTATTTCAGCTGCATGAAATTGTAATTTTTCTATTGTTTACTTAAATGTTGTTAACTTTTGTCAGTGCTTTAGAAATCAATTATCTATTTAAAGTTTATGTGATCATCTTTTAAGTAATAGTTTCTTTGGGGGGGGCAATCATTTTTTATTTATTCATTATTTCTTAAAATTTATTCACTTTGTATCCTGGTTGTGGTCCCCACTGTCATCTCCTTCCAATCCCACCCCTTCCTCATTTTTCCTACGCCACTCCCCTAGGCCACTGATAGGAGAGATCCTCCTACCCTTCCATCTGAATGTAGCCTATCAGGTCTCATCAGGACTGGCTGCATTGTTTTCCTCTGTGGCTTGGGCCTCTCAGGGGCCAGTGATCAGAGAGCCTGCCATTGAGTTCATGCCAGAGAAAGTTGCTGCTCCCCTACTAGGGACCCAGATGGAGACTGAGTCTATGGGCTACATCTGAGCAGGGGATTTATGTCCTCTCCATGCATGGTCCTTGGTTGGGGTATCAGTATCTGTAGGGCCCCCAGGGCTCAGTTCTTTCTTTCTTTCTTTCTTTCTTTCTTTCTTTCTTTCTTTCTTTCTTTCTTTCTTTCTTTCTTTCTTTCTTTCTCTCTCTCTCTCTCTCTCTCTCTCTCTCTCTCTTTCTCTCTTTCTTTCTTTTCTTTTTTTTTTGCCTCTATTGATCTACTTTTGGAATTCCTGTTCTCTTCAGGTATTTTTATCTCCCCATGCTTTCATAAGATTCCCTTCACTCTGCCCAAAGTTTGGCTATGAGTCTCAGCCTCTGCTTTGATACTTCTTTACAATTTTCATTGGACATATCCTCTTTTTAAATGTTTTTTTTTAATATTAGTTACAGTTTATTAACTTTGTATCCCTGCTGTATCCCACTCTTTTTATCACTAGAGTCTTTCAGAGGCCCTCTGTGGTAGGCTCCTGGCCTGTTCCCTGTCTCCCCGCTTCTGATGCTTATCCCATTTGCCTTTCTGAATGAGGATTGACCCTTCCCTAGGGTCCTCCTTCTTGTTTAGCTTCTTTAGGACTATAGATTTTAGTATGTTTATCGGATATTCTATGTATAATCTCCATTTATAAGTGAGTATATACCATTTGCGTCTTTCTGCTTCTGGGATACCTCACTCAGGATGATCTGTTTTAGTTCTATCCATTTGCCTACAGATTTCATGATTTCCTTGTTTTTAATTGCTGAGTATTATTCCATTATGTAAATGTACTACAATTTCTGTATCCATTCTTCAGTTGAGGGACTTCTGTGTTTTTTTTTTCCCCCCTAGATTCTGGCTATTAAGTGTTTCTCTGTCATTTGTAATTCCTTTATTGAGAAATCTCTGCTTAGCCCTATACCCCATTTTTTTATTGGATTACTTGGTTTGTTGAATTTTAACTTAAGTTCTTTATATATTCTGGATATCAGCCCTCTGTCAGATTGGTTGGTGAAGATCCTTTTCCAGTCTGTAGGCTGTCGTTTTGTAACTGAAAAGCTTCTGTAAAGGAAAGTACCAGTTTCTTAAGTGTACATTAAGTCTACACTCTTTCGTATAAGAATAATGCTGTCTAACACTGTTATCTGCATTACTCTTGTCCTGAATAGTTTTTAATCATTCTGAAATAATGTATGAAAACAACCTAGCATTAATGAAGTGTCAGGATAGTTTCTAAACCTTTCTACAGTACTCAAAATATTTAGTCTCCAGAATCTTACATTAGTTTATTTTGTAAGCCCCTAAGATCTTATTTATAAAGTCATTCACTACAATGCTGAGGTACATGAAAATGTCTGAATTATCTTTTATATAAACAACTCCAGATCTCATTAGGGGTATCAAAATGAATATTAGAAGATGAGCTGTATATGACTAACAGAATGAAGAAAGTAAGAGTAAATTTACATTTACCTGGTGGCATGTGTCTGTTACCCTGGATTCATAAGGGCCACAGGAAGGATAGTGAATTCACATCCAATCTTCACTATAACAAGTTTAAGTCTAGAAGGGGCAATTAGGGAGAGCTTATACCAAATGAAAGTTAAAAAGATGAATGTGTATGTAAACTCATAGAGAAAAATCTTCCTTTTTTCTTTTTTTATAATTTTTATTTTTTTATATTAATCACAGGTTATTTATTTTGTATCCCAGAAGTATCCCCCTCCCTCATTCCCTCCCAATCTCACCCTCCCTCCTTCATCTCCTCCCTGCCCCTTTCCAAGTCCACTGTTAAGGGAGGTCCTCCTCACCCTCCATCTGACCCTAGCTTATTAGGTATCTTCAGGCCTGGCTGCAATGTCCTCCTCTGTGGCCTAGGAAGGCTGCTGCTGCTCCCTCAGATAGAGGGAAGGGGAGAGGTCAAAGAGCCAACCATTGAGTTCAATGTTAGAAATAGTCCCTGTTCCCCTTACTAGGGTACCCACTTGGATACTGAGCTATCATGGGCTCCATATGAACAAGGGTTCTGGGTTATATCCATACATGGTCCTTGGTTGGAGAAACAATCTCATAAAAGACCCCTATGCCCTGATATATTTAGTCCGTGTAGAGCTCCTGTCTTTTCCAGGTCATACTAACTCCCCATTCTTTCATATGATTCTCTGCAATCTGCCAAATGTTGGGTTATGAGTTTCAGCATCTGCTTTGATACACTGCCAGGTAGAGTCTTTCAGAGGTCCTCTGCGGTAGGACCCTGTTCTGTAACACGTTTTCTCCTACTTCCAATGTCCATCCCATTTGTGAGGATTGATCATCTTACCCTAGGTCCTCTTTCTTGTTTATCTTCTTTAGCTTTTCAGTCCAGCATCAAACATGGTCTAAAAAAAACAAAAACAAAAAAAAAAAAAAACATAAAATAAAATAGTGAATAAATAAATGTTAACAGTAGTAGAATTTCAATAAGAAATACTAGAGTGTAAAAGCCTATCAAAAGAATGTCAATTTGATAACAGACAGATATATTTATGTATGAATGAATATGCTTCCAAAAGAGAAATGAAATACAAATACTTTACATGCAAACAGAAATATCAAGAATCTCAAAAATAATTTCTACCATAGAAACACATCTAACATAATTTTAATTGATTATTTCATTAGCAAAAGACTCCACAATGCAAAATAGCACTTGTTGCTTTTGTATAGCTAAAGCCTCATTTTTGCTGCCAGGCTGTGGCTGTTTAAAAAGAGGACATGGATTCACAGGAAGTGCTATTAAACACAGGTTTTACCAAGCTCTTCGGTTCTTCCGGGGGAGATGACAAATAGATCTAAGCTTCACTTCCTCCCCCAGGTAGTATTATCAGCTACTGCCATCCACTAACTTATTTCTCCATGAAACTAAGCAAAGAATGGCATTTTGGAGCATGATTACAGGGGGAGAAATGAAATCAAAAGCATCTTAGTGATTTGAAATATTTGAGTACTTTGCAATAGGGAAGAATCGGCCTAACTGAATTCTTGGGCTATTCCGGAGGGAGTCTAGAAGGGATTTACCATGAAAGCTAGACTAATTAGCTACCAGAACTAAGGATGTCTGGGCTCAAACCAAAGAGCTTAACAACTCATCTTGAAAGGATCAAACAGAACTGTAATCAAATTAAATACTTTTCAGAAAACATTCCTCACTTTATGGATATATTCCTTGAAAACCCAGTGGACATTAAAAATGTAACATCTATAATCCATGACATTAAGCTTAATATACAAAAAAAAGGAATTGGGAAAAAAAAAAACCTCAATCAGTTCAGTAAAAGCATATTCTTATAGAAATGATGAAATTAGCATGTAAAATTTTAAATTTTTAAGTGGTTTTTAAATATATTGAAGTCATTAAGATTAATATAATGGAAATTTTAACAAGTTCTTTATATGTGCTATGTACAATATTGATTCTATAATTTATGTGGAAATTTTTGTTGTTGTTGTTGTTTTTAATTTTTCTTTTTTTTTTATTAGTTACTTTTTATTAACTCTGTATCCAGCTGTATCCCGCTCCCTCATTCCCTCCCAATCCCACCCTCCCTCCCTCCACTCTGCCTTTCCCCTTTCCAAGTCCACTGATGGGGGGAACCTCCTCCCCATTCATCTGACCCTGTTTTATCAGGTCTGCAAGGTCCTCCTCTGTGGCCTAACAGGACTGCTCCTCCCTTGGGGGGTGAGGAGGTCAAAGAGCCAACCACTGAGTTCCTGTTAGAAATAGTCTTTGTTCCCCTTACTATAGAAAACTAATTGGTTACTGAGCTACCACGGGCTACATCCGAGCAGAGGTTCTAGGTTATATTCATACATAGTCCTTGGTTGAATGTCAGTGTCAGAAAAGACCCTGTGCCCAAATATATTTGGTCTTTGTGGAGCTCCTATTCTTTCCCCATCATACTAACTGCCCTTCTTTCATATGAATCCCTGTACTCTGCCGAAAGTTTGGTTATGAATCTTAGTGTCAGGTTTGAAACACTGCTAAGTAGAGTCTTTCAGATGCCTTCTGCAGTAGACTCCTGTCATACGTTCAATGCACATCCCATCAGTCATTCTAAATGAGGATTGATCATCTTACCCTATGTCCGCTCTCTTGATTATCATTTTTAGGTGTATAGATTTCATTACATTTATCATATCTTATAGGTCTATATAAGCGAGTATATACTGTGTTTGTCTTTCGCCTTCTGGGATATTTCACTCAGAATGATCTTTTCTAGGTCCCACCATTTGCCTGCAAATTTCATGATTTCCTCCTTTTTGATTGCTGAGTAGGATTCCATTGTGTAAAAATAACACAATTTCTGTATCCATTCCTCCGTTGATGGACATCTGGGTTGTTTTCAAGTTCTGGCTATTACAAATAAAGCTGCTACAAACATGGTTGAGCAAGTATCCCTTTTGTGTACTTGAGCAAAGTTTGGGTATATACCTAGCAGTGGTATAGCTGGGTCTTGAGGAAGTACTATTCCTAATTGTCTTAGAAAGCGCCAGATAGATTTCCAGAGTGGTTGTACCAGTTTGCATTCCCACCAGCAGTGGAGGAGGGTTCCCCTTTCTCCACAACCTCTCCAGCATGTGTTGTCCCTTGTGTTTTTCATCTTGGCCATTCTGATGGGTGTAAGGTGATATCTCAGGGTCATTTTGATTTGCATTTCCCTGATGTCTAATGAGGATTAGCATTTCTTTAAGTGTTTCTCTGCCTTTTGATATTCCTCTGTCGAGAATTCTCTGTTTAGCTCTGTTCCCATTTTTTAATTGGATTACTTGGTTTGCTGTGTTTCATCTTCTTTAGTTCTTTATATATACTGGACATTAGCCATCTGTCAGATAAAGGGTTGGTGAAGATTCTTTCCCAATCTGGAGGCATTCATTTTGTTTTGATGATGGTGTCCATTGCTTTACAGAAGATTTTCAGTTTCATGAGGTCCAATTTATTGATTGTTGCTCTTAGAGCCTGCGCTGTTGGAGTTCTGTTCAGGAAGTTGTCTCCTGTGCCAATGAGTTCTAGGCTGTTCCCCAATTTTTCTTCTAATGAATTTAGAGTATCTGGTTTTATGTTGAGGTCTTTGATCCACTTGGATTTTAGTTTTGTGCAGTGTAATATGTGGATCTATTTTCATTTTTCTGCATGTAGACATCCAGTTGGACCAGCACCATTTGTTGAAGATGCTGTCTTTTTTTTCCATTGAATGGTTTTGGCTTCTTTGTCAAAAATCGAGTATTCATACGTGTGTGGGTTTATTTCTGTGACTTCTATTCAGTTCCATTGATCCTCCTTTGTGTTTTTATGCCAATACCATGCAGTTTTTATTACTATTGCTCTGTAGTACAGCTTAAGATAGGGGATGGAGATACCTCCAGATAATCTGTTGTTGTACAGGATTGTTTTGGAGATTCTGGGTTTTTTGTCTCCATATGAGGCTGAGAATCTTTTTTTCAAGGTCTGTAAAGAATTGAGTTGGTATTTTGATGGGAATTACATTGAATCTGTGGATTGCTTATGGCAGGATGGCCATTTTCACAATGTTAATCCTACCAATCCATGAACACAGGAGGTCTTTCCATCTTCTGAGATCTTCAATTTCTTTCTTCAGAGACTTGAAGTTTTTCTCAAATAGGTCTTTCACTTGCTTGGTTAGTGTCACCCCAAGGTACTTTATGTTATTAGTGGCTATTGTGAAGGGTGTTGTCTCCCTAATATCTTTCTCGGCCCTTTTGTCTTTGGTATACAGGAGGGCTTCTGATTTTTTTTTGAGTTGATTTTGTATCCTGCCACTTTGCTGAAGGTGTTTATCAGCTGGAGGAGTTCTCTAGTTGAATTTTTGGTGTCGCTCATATATACTATCATATCATCTGCGAAAAGTGACACTTTGACCTCTTCCTTTTCGATTTGTATCCCCTTGATCTCATTTAGTAGTCTTATTGCTCTGGCTAGGACTTCAAGTACTATGTTAAAGAGGTATGGAGAGAGTGGGCAGCCTTGTCTTGTCCCTGATTTCAGTGGGATTGCTTTAAGTTTCTCTCCATTGAGTTTGATGTTGGCTATAGGCTTACTGTATATTGCCTTTACTATGTTTAAGTATGTGCCTTGTATCCCTGATCTCTCCAAGACTTTAAACATGAATGGGTGTTGGACTTTGTCAAATGCTTTTTCAGCATCTAAGGAGATGATCATGTGGTTTTTCTTCTTCAGTTTGTTTATGTGGTGGATTACATTGATGGATTTCCGTATATTGAACCACCCTTGCATGCCTGAGATGAAGCCTACTTGGTCATGGTGGATGATATCTTTGATGTGTTCTTGGATTCGGTTTGCAAGTATTTTATTGAGTATTTTTGTGTCAATGTTCATACGAGAGATAGGTCTGAAGTTTTCTTTTTTTGCTGGGTCTTTGTGTGGTTTAGGTATCAAGGTGACTGTCACTTCATAGAATGAGTTTGGTAATGTACCTTCTGTTTCTATTTTGTGGAATAGTTTGAGGAGAATTGGTGTGAGCACTTCTTTGAAGGTCTGGTAGAATTCTGCGCTGAAACTGTCTGGCCCAGGGCTTTTTTTGGAGGGGAGACTGTGAATGACTGCTTCAATTTCCTTGGGGGATATAGGGCTATTCAGTCTTTCTACCTGATCTTGACTTAATGTTGGAAGATAGAATCTATCAAGAAAATTGTCCATTTCATTTAGGTTTTTAAACTTTGTGGCATATAGTCTTTTGTAGTATGACCTAATGATTGTTTGAATTTCTTCAGTGTCTGCAGTTATGTCCCCCTTTTCATTTCTGATTTTGCTGATTTGGATAGATTCTCTCTGCTTTTTACTTAGTTTGGCTAAGGGTTTGTCTATCTTGTTGATTTTCTCAAAGAACCATCTTTTTGTTTCATTGATTCTTTGAATAAAATTTATAGATCCTAAAAAAGCCAAAAAAATAGTGGAAAAGAAATGTAGATTTAAATTTTTATTTTATACATTTGAACAGAGACTATGAAAATATCTGTCTTAACCTATAACTTAATATGAAAATAAAAATGTCTTTAAAATTGAAAAAAAAATGTTTCTTAAAAGTGATTAACATTAGTTATGAAAACATTGGACAAATGATCTAAAGAAGAGAATTTCTACATGTACAAAGTAATGATAAGTATCATTAAATGGCTTACAGTAGGTTAAACAAAATTGCTAGTACAAATGATAATGACAATAGTAAAACAAATGACTACTGAAAATAGAAAAATATTTTCATTGATATGTCATACTATATATGAAAAACCAATTAGCTTAAACGCAACTTCATCATGACTAATCATAGATAAAATATAAATTGTGTCTAATCAGAAGGTGATTGCTTATTTTCGTATCAGTCAAGTCACTACTGGACTTTTTAATTTTTTTTGATATAATTGTACCATTTCTGTAGCATTGTCAGAAAAACCACCGTAGCTGGTTTGGTCTAGACCTGGGGAAGAAAGACAATGGATAGCTTACGTTCCCTGACCATGCCCAGTTTGCCTAGCACCTTGTTGTACTATGCAAAGGAACAGGAAGAAACCTCCAAGCTCTAATCCAGCTTCATTTTGCAGTATGTAACACAGTATGTGATGTCTTTAAGCAACAAGGTCCCAGCTGATAAGCAATCAAGGACAATAAACTGAAATGTTGTGAGGAGTTCTAGTGCTTCCTTGAACAACGACAACACAAATATAAGGAGGTATCTTATAACTTATCTCACAAAGATAATTTTATCCTCTCCACCTTAATCAATAAAGAGTGATTATAAAAGAGCCAGAGTTAGTGGGTGTCTTCAGCACAACAATACTTGTTAGACATGGTGATGTTCTGACAAACATCATCTCACAAAACCTGTGACTCCTGCAGAAACTTTCCCAGGATCAAACCAGATACAATCCCAACATGGATAAGAAAAGGACTCATGAGGTTCTCCCCTTAGCTGCAGAGATATTGACAACTGATGGCTGCTGGAGAAGTGAGAGTCACTTTTCCTTAGCAACGAAGCCCATATTGCAGATGTCCTGTGTCTATGTGCATACAAGCAGCTCTGCTTATGCTAAGCAGGTTTTAATCAAAGGAGAGGGTGAAAGTTGTTGGAGGATAAGGAAAGAATTGGAGGAGAGAAAACATTTGTGAGTAGATTTGATCAAAATGCATTATATGCATCTAAGAAACTCCTAAACAATAAAAAAGTGCTTTTTGTTTCTGGGAAAATCATAATTTACCTATGAAAGGTAGATATATTCAAACATATTTTAATTTATGTTTTCTTTTTAAAATTTTTATTTTTTCACAATTTATTCACCCTTCCTCCCTCTTCCCCCCACCCCTGTCCCATAGAGAAGGGGAGTTCTCTTCCTCTGCCATCTGCGCATAGCTTATCAAGTCTCCTCAGGACTGCCTGTATCCTCTTCTTCTGTGGCCTGGCAATGTGGCATTGCCAGGGGTAAGTGATCAAAGAGCAGGCAACTGAGTTCATGACAAAGGCAACCCATGCTCCCCTTACTCGGACACCTACATGGAGACTTCAAGGACTTTAAATATTAACAGTTATTGAATTGTATTAAATATTTTTTCAGCATCTAAGGAGATGATCATTTTTTCCTTTCAGTTTGATTATATGGTGGATTATATTGATGGATTTCCATATATTGAACCTTTCCTCCATACAATAGATTTATTGTGAACAGAATAGACAAGTTTTAATTTTCCAATATAGATGTGAATTGTTAGTTAATATGGAGAATAACAATTGTGTTTTGCCTTGGAAATCTACAATGATGAAGCTTTTCTGACAAAAGATTGTCACTCCATTTCATAATAACACAGAAACTTACTCTACCACCTGGAAATTTTGAATATGTTCCATGCAAAGATTTGTATTTTGATATTCATGGGAGCATTATATGTTACAGCCAAAATCTGCTATCAG
Source organism: Psammomys obesus (assembly GCF_907164565.1). NCBI lineage: Eukaryota > Metazoa > Chordata > Mammalia > Rodentia > Muridae > Psammomys > Psammomys obesus. Next base: position 247,981 of record NW_026594083.1, on the reverse strand, counting down.
TCCAAATGTCCATCAGGTCATAAATCAATAAGCAAAACATGGTGTGTCCACATAGTGAAATACTATTTAATAATAAAATTCAATAAAGTACTAATGCTTGCTTAAAAAAAATAGTAAGACATGCCTCTTTAAACAGGGAACTTGCCTTGCACTGTGAACCTAGATCACAAAGTCCTAAGTAGGGAGGTCATAGACCTTAGGGCAGCACCTGTTGCTGTTGCTTTGCTAACTGTGCACAGCATGTGTCAATACTCATCAATGGTGGGATTCTTTTCTTGTGCAGAAACTCAATTTTTAGTTAGTTTATTATATAGCTAAGATCACAAACATTTTTTTATTTAATAATTTTAAAAAATATATTTTCACTCACTTTATATCCTGATCACAGCCCCCGTCTCTCGTCTCCTCCTAGTCGCACCCTCCAACAACCTCACCCATTCCGTCATCCCCTTATCTTCAAAGAAGGGGGGGGGGCCTCATGGGAGCCAACACCCTCTAGCAGATCAAATCACAGCTGGACTATGCACATCCTCTCCCACTGAGTACATACTAAGCCCAGCTTAGTCTAGCTTCATCACTAAAACTATTCTCACAAAACATTCATTACTGATCAAAATGGGAGATGGTCGATTAACATTGTTCTAAAGGGGTCATATACATAGCTCCTTCCAGAACTAGAGACTATTACAGAAGAAAAGTAGATTGAATGAAAGAGCCAGGAATTGGAGAGGTGTGCTTTAAAACATTGCCTTCTGGACATGCCATGTCAACTGTACCCATGAATGCTCTGAAGCTGCCATTACCTGAGACCTGCACAAGACTTTACCATGCATGGAGGAGGAGCTCATTCAGAACCAGCAATCAGACACGATGCAGTTAATGGGTGTTAACAGTCAAGTGGGGAATCATTTTTTTTCAATTGTGTAGCCACTGATGTGTTTAACTTAGTAAATTGCCATCCCTCCCAACTCATGCTCAATAAAACAACCATAAATCAAATAAATGGGGGTTATCAAAGTAGGAGGGGGCTTTTTGGAAAGAAAAGTTTCAGTAGAAAAGATAAGGGAAGAGTGAAAGCAGGAGGTGGAAATGTGCTAAACTCGGTTTGCACATGTCAGTTATTGTCAGACAGTAAGAGAAATAAATGAAAATTAAAACAACATCTAGATAGCACAACACCCAAACAATATGATCTACAAGGAAATCTTTCTAGGATTTGGAGAAACTGGTGCCATTTGATTCAGTACATTTTATCTGGCTAACTGTACACTTACTATTTAGTACAACAGTAGTATTACTCTTAGATACACATGTAAATGAAATAATCAAATTCAACTACACAATAACTCATATACAATTTTTATAATTTAGGGTATGTCTTAGCTGGAAGCAACTGAAATGATTACTAGGGAAATGATTCACCAAACACCATTATAGATTAAAACAAGAAACACCAATGCAAAGTAATAAAACAATCATACTTACAAGATAATCTAAATGTTTTAAAAAGTGACAAGCAAAAAGTAGAAAATATTTTATATTTTAATGTCTATATTTTATATTTTTATATAAATATTTACTCATTCTGAAAAGTACTCATAATGACAGAAATAGTGGGATGGATACGACCAAAAAAGTTCTGGGAATCTTATGAAAGAAGGGGGAGATAGAAAAACCTGAAAGGGACAGGAGCTCCAAAATGAGACCAACAGAGCCCAAAATACTGAGCCCTCGGGGCCCTGCAGAGACTGATACTCCAACCAAAGACAATTCATGGAGAGGACATAAAATCCAGGCTCAGAGACGAAAGGAGAGGAGGTCCTCCCCAATCAGTGGATTTAGAAAGGGCAGGGAGAAGCTGAGGGAGGAAGGGTGGGATTGGGAGGGAATAGGGAATGGGATACAGTTGGGATATAGAGTTAATAAAATGCAACTGATAATAATAAACAATAAAAAAGGAAAAAAAAATCCAGGCTCAGATGTAGCCCATAGACTCAGTATCCAAGTGGGTCCCTAGTAAGTGAAGCAGGGGCCTTCTCTGGCAGGAACTCAGTGGCAGGCTCTCTAATGACCTCCCCCTGGGGGGGGGGGGGGGCAGCCTTGCCAGGCCACAGTGGAAAACAATGCAACCAGTCCTGATGAGACCTGATAGGCTAGGGTCAAATAGAAAGAGAAGAGGACCGCCCCTATCAGTGAACTAGGGGAGGAGCGGAGGGGGAGAAGAGGGAGGGAGGGTATGATTGAGCTGAGACATGGAAGGGGGCCACAGCTGGATACAAGGTGAATAAATTGTAATAAATGATAACATATCAAATTTTTTTTAAATCCCTTGTTTGGAATTCTTAAAGAATAAACACAAATATTATTTAAATAGTAAATAGATGCTAGAAGCTAAGATAACAGAATAACCAAGAGTTCCACAAAGAAATCTATGAAGATACTCTCTGCCTAAGTTCAAGTACTGCTGTAATTTTGCCAAACTTACTGCGGACAATCCTCACTATGGAAATATTGTGTGCCACATGAATTATACCTCAAAGACTGACTAAATATGTGAAACGACAGCCAGAGGCTGAGTGGCAACTTCAATGATCAATTTACCCATATAAATGTTTATAAGAATAATATCAACATTTTCAGTAAATTTTAGATTAAAATCAATTGTAGGGAACAGAATGGGGTTGGTCAAATGAGTTCCATGTGAAGACAACCATATCTACTGGCTAGGACATTGCTAATATCAGTAAACAACTATAACTGGAACTATGGTTTGAACTGATTTTGTCTTTCATCAGATGTGTTATTCTTTGCCCTCTATCACGCTCTATCTACATTTGTTATACATAAATATCATTTTGATACATATAATAAATAAGGTTTTTCAAGGACCATGCATGGATTGGACATAGGGGCTCTACACTGATGTAGCACATGGCAGCTCAGCTTCATGGAGTCACCTAATAAGGAGAGCAGGGGCTATCTCTGACATGGACTCTGTTACCTGCTTTTTGATCACTTTCCCTTGGTAGGGCAGCCTCACCAAGCCACAGAGGAAGAGGATGCGCTTAGTCCTGATGCGACTTGATGTGGTAAGGTGGTTTGGGGGGCTCCCCTTTTCTGAGGAGTAGGAGAGGAGGAGGGGGAGGAAGAGAGAGGGAGAGTGGAACTAGAAGGAGAGAAGAGAGGGGACTACAATCTGGACTTAAAGTGAATTAAAAAAAAAAGATCTATTGTTCTTTGTCCAAAATAAATAAATAAATAAAGTTTTTATCTTTCTTTTCAACCTCAATTGCTTAAAATTCAAAACCTATGTCTGTATCTGTGTGAATCATTTCATTTCACTTAACATTTTACACTGTCAAAACTCAGAGATATGGTTTGGTATTGCAAATACTGCAAAATAAATGATTCTGGATTTCATGCTATCTCTAATAACACCTTTTTATTGTTCAAGAAGTCCTCATAATTTAAAGTTTCCTACAGTTCACAGAATTAGGCATTCCAGTTTAAAACAATTTGGACATTAGCTAGTATACCAAATGATACAGTTGTTATGGTCTGAGAATTTCTCTCTTATATTAATGTGTTGAAATAGTTTACCAGATGTAAAAACAAAAAAAAAAAAATGATTCCTTGTTTACTAAATCATTCAGGACTATTAAAATTTCCAAGCTTAATATCTTCATGTCAGGGTTGCTTGAGTGCTAAGGGAATGCCCTGAAATTCTTACTTTTCTAAGTTATGTAAATGTTTGTGAAAAAATTTTCAACATTGATATTTTGATGAATTTGAAAAAATCATATATAAATAAAAAGAATATAGACTTAGGTATAGTTGAGTTAGTTTAGCATACACATTTGTTTCATTTGAGGTCTCTTCTGACCATAGGGTAGTCATGGGATTTGTTTCCAGATTGTACAGTTTGTTCTGTTCAGAGCGTCTAATCTTAAACCCGAGCAGCTGTTTCATCAACCACTATTCCTAGTCACAGGAGGGTGTTATAGCCATATGGGCAGATGTGCAAAACCCATTCACTACTGAGCAGAATGAGCAGACCAGAGCTGCATGTGGACCATAGATGGCAGTACTTTGTTTATGAAGGTCATCACGAGAATACTTATGAGTTGCAAGTGTCTTGGGATAAAGTTCTGTGTAGGGTTGGAAAGAATATGGGAGAGAGAATGGCTGCTATAAAAGAACAGTATGCAAGCCACATCCTCAGGAAACAAAGAGATCATATCATTTAAAAATATCATTTATTTTAGAATAGTTCAATGCTTACAATAACATTTGGTAGGAAATACACATTGATTATATCAACTACAACAAGAATGGTAAACTCAGTATAGTCTATGGACCCCCATAACCTTCAAAGTTTATTGTTAAATTAAAAGTTATTTTTTCAGTGTCATTGAGTTTAGACAAAAGGATAGTGGAAATCACTCATCATTGTTTTCTTAGATTTTCCTTTTCTAGAATTCTCCATAGTTACTTAACAGTATATAGCATCATTAAAAAAAGAAAGAAAGAAAGAAAGAAAGAAAAAACAGTCTGAAACGTGTAAGCTATTTAAGTCCAAAACCCACATTAAATATGATAGTAAAGTTACCTAAGTAATTGCATTTAAATGGTATATGATGCACTATGATCTGACTGTAGCCACAGAAATAAGAGAAAAGCACCACAAACTGTATAAGAGGTTACATGGGACAATAAAAGAAAGAAGCCCTCAGTAATTTGAGGACACCTCAACAGAACCCTGTTGGTGACTTATTCTTTAAAGATCCATCTCCCACAGTTGTGAAATAAATTTGTGATTGAGGTCACAGACCTTCTGATATTGTGTGGTAGGAGCACAATCTAACAAATGCACTCTAGTTCTCATAGATTTTCTGTTTCCTATTATCCATATGTTTTCAGCATTTCTTATGTCATTTATTTTAGTGCTAAATAATATTCCACTGCTGTAATGTATTTTAGTATTTCTTTTCATTTGCTGAAGGACATTTCGTTTGGGTTCAATTTTGGACAGTCATATGAATTAAAAGGCTATAAATATTCAGGGAAAAACTTTTATGTGGACACACTGTAGCTTGCTAGGTACCTGTCAAGTAGGATAAAAATAAACAAGCTGCTGTTACTGAAAATTGATTCATAATTATCATAGTGCCATTTAGCAGATTTCCATTTTGCCTCATAACCTGCCAACATTTGCTTTGGTTGGTAATCTGGATGCCTCATTCTAATACTATGGTAGAATCTGTTGTTTGGAATTGTGTCTCTGATACCACAGGGTTCTGACTGTGTTTAAAGGCTTATTAAGTGCCTGTATAGACTCTTTATGACGTTATCTGTTACATTCGGATGGTATGTATGATGGAAATATACTTTAAATGCTTTGCAAGAAAGAAGCATATTCTCAATTCTGTTTTTTGTTGTTGTTGTTGACAAAGTGCCTCTAGGTAGATATAACTTCTATTTTTTTTTGTTTTGGTTTGTGTTTATTTATTTGTTTTTTATTTTTTTATTAATTACTTTATTCATTTTGTATCCCCCCCCCTGTAACTCCCTCCCCACTCGCCTCTGAATCCCTCCCTTCATCCCTATTCTCCACACTTGCCCCTCCCCAAGTCCACTGATAGGGGAGGTCATCTTTTCCTTCCTTCTGATCCTAGTCTATTAGGTCTCATCAGGAGTGGCTGCATTGTCTTCCTCTGTTTTAAATTATCATTCTGACTAACATATAACTGAGCGACTTGAAAGGAAACAGGGATAGTGTCAAAAGAATTATTATGGAATCATTTTTATTTTGTCAATTCACAAGTGTTTTTTAGTTCAGATGGCTTTATCTATGATGTAAGTTTATAAATGGTGATAAGTGGTAACATTCAGTACATGTATAAAATGTATATGGTTCATATATATGCATAGTTTGCATAAAACCGATTACTTCTGACTACTTCATATTGGCACATACTCAGGAAGCACACACTGTAAAATCTACTATTGGATGAGACATATCTAGTAGAACAATTAATTGATTTAAAGTTAATGACCAAGAATTTTTCTACCCAACTTGACACTGTTGGTGCACATCACAGTGCAGTAAAAGCAACTGTGAACACATTTTAGAGCGAAACTGACATTTGCTATGAATTTAGCTTCATTTTCACCTTCAAACTAGCTTAGTTAGGAATGGGCTAGAGATTATACTCCTTTTCAACACATAAGATTAAAAACAAGATATAAATATACTACACAAATAATCTATTGCTTTGCTTTATACTTCATTTCCATGATGTGATCATAAAAGGAAGCGTGATGAGCAATTTCGTATCATGATCACCAACACTGTTGGGTGAATGAATGAATTTAGAATAAACCACCACAACGTAGTTCTTTCCATGGCAATTGTGGATTTAGTGTGGGGCAGGTATTTGAGGGAGGCTGTTTGCGGGGTGTGTAGCCTGCTTTTGGACCTCCACTAGATGTCAAAACACACTCGAGATTGCTGTGGATTCTAGCAAACACATCTTTGAGAATTGCGACTTAGCTGGTCCACATGGAATCACTTACATAGTATCATGAAATCAGTTTTTCTAGGAATGTCAGAAGAACTGAAAGCCTGGGTTTCAAAAGAGGTCATTCTCTCTGAGCAGTATTACCAAAAAATTACAGAACTGAGCAACCACCTATTTAACATAATGGTTTTATATGCAGGAGCACAGCTTAGTAAGTATCTTTTTAAAAATCCACCTTATAACCATAAAAAATAACTTAAAAGAAAATTAAGCTGGAGAGATGGCTCAGAGGTTAAGACCACTGGCTGCTTTTCCAGAGGTCCTAAGTTCAATTCCCAATAGCCACATGCCCTGTGCTCTGAAATGTACATTTTTCTCTTTTTATTTGGATACCTTTTAAACTCATAATTTTGTTTGCTCTAATGTAGTATGGTTCAACTTGAAGTTCCCAGTTTTGAAAGCGCACTGCTGTTTATGATTTCACACTACCCTACATCTCACACTCACTCTTTCTAACTTAGGATACCTTTTATTTCCAAATCCATTTCACTATCTAGTTAAAACTTCCTGATAGACTAGGATCAGAGGGAAGGAGAAGAGGAGCTCCCTTTTCAGTGAACTGGGAGAGGGACATGGGTGGGGAAGAGGGAGAGGGGTATTAGGAGGGAGCTACAGAGGGGATACAAAGTGAATAAAGTATAATTAATAAAAATAAAAAAGAAAAGAAAAAATTTCAATCTCTTGAAACATCGAGATCTTCGATCTCATTTCATTCCCCTTGCCTATTTTGTGTTTTCTGTTTATTCATGATTCTTTGTCCTTTAAAACAATATAATGCTGTATTTTCTCAAACTGTCTACTCTGTGCACTTATTCAATAATACAATCCATAAGTGAAAGCTCCTTGTGGTGTAAATAACAAAATATTAAAATTTTGCCTATTTCTCATTTTATTTGTAACCAAAAGTGTTTGTGTTTAACACTCACTTGGGAACATGGAATATGAACCTAATTCAACCCTTGCAGCCACAATAAACATATTATTCTTACAAAAAAGAAAATTAATATAAAATACAAAAATTATTTTATTGCTAAAAATAATTCTCAAGAATTATTTTTGTAGTTCATTCATGTATTATTTTCTTCCACAGTTAGGATAATTATAAAAATGTTTATGTTAAAATTATTGGAAAAGCATGACTTTTTATTAAAAACACTTATAAAGACTGGTAATTACATGATTATTCAAATTTGAGTAACAATTCAACTACTTGTATCAAGTAGTGTCAATTCAAAAACATTTTAATATGTTATTAGAATTAAGACCTCCCTGGCCTTTCATTTTAAATACCATTTCTATGTTGACAATTACTTCCTGTCTTGGGGGTACACACAAGCTACACATGCAGTGGAATGGCCACAACTCTTGGATTTTTTTAAATTTCTTTTTTTTAATAATATATTCATTCTATATCTCAATTGAACCCTGCCTCCCTTCCAATCCTATCCTCCCTCTCTCTTCCCCCCTATTTGCTTCCCCTCGTCCACTGAAAGGGGGAGTTCTCCTCCTCTGTCATCTGCCATAATAAAATCTACAGACATAAAGAAGCAAAACACTAAAGAGGACTTTAGATACGATGCCTAAATCTCATTCAGAATGGCAAACAGGATAGACATCAGAAGTGGTGGAAGAGAGGAAACAGGATGGGAGACTACTATAGAGGATTCTCTGAAAGGCTCCACCCAGCAGGGGATTGAAGCAGATGCTGAGACACACAGCCAAACTTTGGGCAGACAACAGGCAGTCTTATGGAAGAAAAGGGTAGGGTGGGGAATAGAAGGACATGGTGGGGACAGGAGCCTCTGGGATTTTTTTTCTTTTTTTCTTCCAATCATTTATTTAAATGATTCTGATTTTTTTCTATGTTTGAAATGTATTTATTAATTAGAGTTTATTCACTTTGTATCCTAGTTGTAGACCCCTCCCTTATCACCTCCCTCATCTCCTCCCATGCCCCTCCACAAGTCCACTGATAGGGAAAGTCTTCCTCCCCTTCCCTCTAACCCTACCCTGTTAGGTCTCAGCAGGATTGGCTGAATTGACTTCCTCTGGAGGATTTGATCAAAGAGCCAGCCACTGAGTTCATATTAGAGACAGTCTCTTCTTTCTATTACTAGGGAACCCACTTGGATACTGAACTGCCATGGGCTACAGGAGTTCTAGGTTATCTCCATGAATTATCCTTGGTTGGAATCTCAGTCTTAGAAAAGACCCCTGTGCCCAGATATTTTGGTTCTGTTGCTCTCTTTGTGGAGCTCCTGTCCCCTCCAGCTCATTCTATCTCCCCCTTCTTTCATAAGATTCCCTGTACTGTGCCCAAAGTTTGGCTATGAGTCTCAGCATCTGCTTTGATACCCTGCTGGGTAGAGTCTTTCAGAGGTCCTCTGTGGTTGGCTCCTATCATGTTCCCTATTTTCTCCCTCTTCCTATGTCCATCCCATTTGCCTTTCTGAATGAAGATTGATTATCTTACTTAGGATCTTTCTTCTTACTTACGTTCTTTAGGTGTGCAGATTTTAGTATGTTTACCCTATATCATATGTCTAATAATCACTTATAAGTGAGTATAAAGTGTGTCTTTCTGCTTCTAGCATACCTCACTCAGGATGATCTTTTCTAGTTCCCACCAATTGTCTGAAAATGTTTTTCTTGTTTTTAATGGCTGAGTATTCCATTGTGTAAATGTATCACAATTTCTGTGTCCATTTCTTCGGTGACAGACATCTGGGTTGTTTCCAGGTTCTGGCTATTATGAATAAAGCTGCTACAAACATGATTATGCAAATGTCCTTGTTATATATTTGAGCACATTTTGGATATATGCCTAGGAGTGGTATAAGCGGATCTTGAGGTAGCACTATTCCTAATTTTCTGAGAAAGCCCCAGATTGATTTTCAAAGTGGTTGTGCAAGTTTACATTCACACCGAAAATGGAGGAGGGTTCTCCTTTATCCACTTCCTCTCCAGCATGTGTTGTCACTTGATCTTAGCTATTCTGATGAGTGTAAGGAGAAATCTCAGGGTCATTTTGATTTGCATTTCCCTGATAACTAAGGATGTTAAGCATTTCTTTAAGTGTTTCTTGGTCATTCAATAGTTCTCTATTAAGTATTTTCTTTTTAGCTCTGTACCCAACATCCCCCATCTTGGATGTTTTTTAAGCTTGTATTCAGTAGGCTTCTATCACTGTTGACTCTGTATCTCCTGTATGTTTTCATGATCTTAAACCCCATACTATGATGGTTTGTGTGAGAAAAGCCCCAGATGTTCATTTATCTGAATTCTTCATTTGGTGGAACTGATTGGGAAGGAGTAGAAGGTGTGGTGTTGTTGGAGTAGGGTATCACTGGGGGTGGGCTTTAAAATTTAAAAAGCCATGCCATTCCCACATAGCCTTTGTCTACTTTGTGTTTGTTGTCTCAACAGATAAGCTCTCAGCTTATCTGCATGCAAGGACTCTACCACCCTCTGGAACACCGAGCCTCAAATTAAATACTTCTTTTTATAAGTTGCCTTGGTCATGTTGTTCCCTTACAGCAATAGAAAAGTAACTAGAACAAGTATTCTTTCCTAGTTCTTATATTTTTTAATCCATCCATTTTACTTTATATTTCTCTTTATGCTTCATGCTGCTTTCTATAAAGAGTCCGTTGAGCATTTTGAAAAAACTTTTTCTTAAATTGATGTATATGTTCTCATTAGACATCAATGGACATCTGTTGTTTATATAGCCTATAGGATGTAGCTCTTCATAATTCGACCAGTTGTTTTGTTTATGAATATGCAATTATTTCAAAACCTCATTTATGCTGAACTAAGTCTAGCATCAAGTCTTCTTCACATACTTAAATCCCAAAGAATGTGCACATCATCTTATGTGTAAATAATGAAAGCTCTCAAGTTTCTTAATTGAGAGGATGGGCATTCCTATTATATTCAGCTGTATAAATGTAGTAAATAATCTAATTTATCACAAGACAGTATTTTACATTTTATAATACTCTAAAAATTAAAAATTTAATTATATTTGTAAACATGAGGTACTATTTATGCCAATCTTAATAAACACTTTAATTATGATTTTTAAATTGAGACATCATTTCATATGTGAATTTTACATCTCTTAGATTTAGGGCTAGAATTTGCTGTCTTCTCAAAAATTGGGCTGTTTGCAGCTGTAATAGTAGTATTCTTCATAGCTTAAGAGATGGAACTTACTTAATCCATGATTTTTGCTAGGCTTGCCTCTGATGGGCACCTCAGACTCTGTAATGCATAATCAGCGCCACTTAGGGAATTAGTCTTTTTCTTCTTCATTTTAGAGTCTATAGTCCTCTAATAACAAATAAGTGGAGAAAATGATGATTAAATGCTCACCATAGACATCTGGAATCATCATTATCTGTGCCACCATCAGTGAACAGGTAAATTTAACACATTAAGGCAGCGAATGCTGTGTTATCATCATACTAATGCATTCAACCCATAGGCAAGGCTCTTCGTGGCTGTCTGCTCTAAGGCACTTTTCATGAAGCTTAACTGTAATACCCTGTAGTTATTATGTGTGAATAATTCAGAAAATTGCACCATGCCTGGAGTTTTAAAGACAGCTACTGAAATCCAGTGTGAGCTCCACAGCATTTGAGTTACTGTACTCGGTATATCTCAGTGACATTCCTGTAGGCATAGTCAACAGGCACAGTTCCTATTTCTTATTTCTTTTTTCTTTGTGAGGAAAAATAAAACTCACTGTAAGTATTTAAAAATCATACATACAGTATTCACTCAATTCAGCAGAAGATATTAGAACTCAAGGTAAATAAATACTGTATGGTATCACTGACACCAAATTAACGGAAACTTATTCAGATATTTAAGTAATAATGTACATATAAGAATTAAATATGTAAAAATGTACACACACATTATATATAAAATTGTTCTTTTGTTTTTATGAAAGTTTCATAATAGAATACAATAATCTATTCCATAACTGGATATCTTTAATTAAATTGTAATAAGGCACATTATTTCAATTTTTTTCATACTGATTTTTCTTAAATAATAATAATAAAAAAACTCTCCAAGTTTTAAGGATTCCACTTGTCTCAACTATTCACAATGGCATAGTTTATAATTATCACTTATTGTCATTAGAAATTCATATAGGACTGTATATGCATACCTTCTGATAAAATGTCCTTCATAAAACTTGAGTTAGGGAGGAATTGCAGTTAAAACTGGTGAATTTTCAATGAATTTTTAGTACTAGGAGAGACAGTGCAACATTACAGAAGTCTTTATCTATGGCTGTAGTTTTGTTGGCACATGAAGAAAGTAAGTGTGGTCCCTGGATGCTTTTGTACCATTGGAGTAAAACAAAATTTTAAATTCATAACCTTTTTGTGCATGACCTAATGATATACAACACATTTCCATACAGTTAAAACTTAAATAATCAGAAAAGATACAAAGAAAAATAGAGTAGGTATACAGTAACATAGCAGAGAAAATTTTAATTTTCAAGGAAATCCATAATAGAAAAAAGTCTTGTCTCAAGTTTACTGTGCTGCACACTATAATCTCAGTATTCCAGTGGCTAAGTCAAGAGGAATTTCATTAGTTCAAGGTCAGCATGGACTACACAAGGAATAACAAGTTAATAAACTGTATGATAATTTGTGACACTTTGGGACAACATTCTCTTAGCCGTAAATTATGATGATGACATCTAAGGTTAACATAGCAGCCTAAAGCAATGCTTCTAAATGCATAGTAATAAATCTGAAAAAAAAACTTCTAATACTAAGTAAATCATTATACATAGACAAGTCATAAAATTTAGGAGCAATTTTTGAACTACATGACAATTTTGAAATATTAAAGTGAAATATTTCTTTATTAACTTTCTTTATGATGATAATTAATATGTGATAGATCTTCACAAAACATAAGCTCGGCAATTCACATTTCTGGTGAAGAAATTTTAGTTACTTATTTTGTTGCATTTAATTATTACTTTCCATATTAATTAATTTTATGGATATTGCACATAAAAATAAATTTTATTTAAAATTCTGATGAAAATATATCAATAAAACCAAATTATTTCATTTGAAATTTGTGTCATTTTATTATTTTGCACACTCAGAGGCAGTCCTCAATCCTCAATTGAAATGTATATCTATGTTGATTGATTTATAATTTTTTATTCATCTTGATGTATTTATTTAAAATTCCTTTAGATTCTTCAAGGTGAATGTAATCACTACATGAAAATAAGGAAAATGAAAGGTGTTTTCTATTATTTCATGAATTTTTATCAAAAGGAATGATTACTACATTTCTTTAATAAACTGACACTTTTATTGCAAGTGTACCTGTGTCAATATAAACTATATTCTTTGGTTAAGTGTATGCAGAGGCATCATCTTACCAGATATTTTGAATATGTCCCTGGCCAATGTCATTTTAGTAAAGAAGGTAGCTATTGTCTGCGAAGTAGAAAATAAATGAATAAGTTGATAGCAAACATTTACAGTTTTTGATCTGGAATTTTGTTTGGAAAAATATTGTGTTCACTCATTTTAAAAACAAATTCTTTGAAATTTGTTATCATTGAAAGACATAACATCAGAAAGAAGAAAGTTGTTCAGTTTCACCTCATCTAATTTTATTCTTAAATGAGATACGCATCTCTGCATTTCGCTTTAAACATTAGTTGTTATGGATAGTAATATGAAACTTGATATAGCTTAATAACAGAAGAAAATAAAAAACTTCATTGAACACAAAGGAAAAAGTCAGTGTTTCCTTAATTATGCCCTACTATTTGGTATATAAATGAAATATATATTCACATAATATTCATTAGAATAATCAGGATAACTTTATTTTTATTTATTTATTTATAAAATGATAGCATAGTAAAATTTTAATTTATAAATATAAGTTTAAAAAGTCTGTGTAGTCGAATGGGCAAAGATGGAATCATAGTTCTCATTAAAATTATCTTCTTTTTACATTTCTCGTGAAAATAAAAGTCAGTATTTTTCTTCATTTCCGAGGACTAATAATGTGTACTGATAAATTTACATCTTGAGCATTGATACTATAAGATTCTCTTTTGCCTGAGGAAAAAACATGCCTTTAGCTCTATTCAACATTCTGAAAAGAAAAGTACAAAATCTTACCTGTTCTGAACCATCTTTTTCAGCTTGGTTATTTTGAGCAATAATTCAAAAGAACTTTATAGTTGTCTTTATTTAATTTTACATAACAGTACTTCATAGATACAGACAGAGTATTTAAAGGAAGTAAAAACCTCCATCAGATGTGGTTCAAAAATAACAGATATCAACTTTGAAAGTATTTCTCTCTTTTTCATTTTTTGCTGTTTTCCATGGTCATTTTTGTGCTGTAGCTTTGCACATACATTTCTATTTAGTCAGAAGCACACTAAAAGTACCACTTAATTCATTCTTTTGTTCACTACCACTTTACTTTCACATTCTCACGTGATACAAATTATTTGGTTGCTTTTTTTCTTCTTTTATTTTTATTTTTTCTTGGAGAACCATCTTAGAGGCTACTGTACAGGGTGTTTCAATTTGATGAGAACAAATGTATAGATTCCTTGTATGCGACTTTTAAGATTGAGAAAAAAGAAAAAAAAATGAAGATGAAGGAAATGTCATATAAAGAATAGAGAATAGCATGAAATGCCCAAAATATTCAGCTCACATTTCATCTCTTCCCAATGCCCTGGGGGTTATGAAACCCACAGTGTTTCATTAGTAGGCTGAAGTTTTACAGGGGGCAAGTTCCAGAGACAAGAGCAGAGCTCATTTACATGGTACGATCTTGAGTAGACAAGCACTATAAGAATTAAAAATGAAGTAAAAAAGAGCAGTACGCTATTAACAAACTAAGCAAAGTGAAAAGAACAGACCACAGGAATCATTTGAAGAACTGAAGAGTAACACCTTATAAACTATTAATATCAAATGCAGGTGCTACCTCGACACACAGAAATTTAAAATAAAAATGTAACTGAGAACAAATGAATGTGTTCAAATGCGACCTTAGGTAATGTCATTTTCATCATCAAATTCACTAACAAGTCTCTGAAAATTTTTATATAAATGTTTCTCACAAAGGAACATCATCTTACCTTTGTCTGTTAATATTTCAGGACCTTTAAAACTCTAAGGTGTAATTTACACATATCAAGGTTTTCTTTTGAGTATATTTCTATGAGGTGTGTGAAATGCATAATCTTGATGATCAAAAACTAATGATAAAAATAAATCATTAAAAATATTGTCTCTATGGAGGGTCCTTGGCCAGAGTATCATTCTCAGAAAAGACCCCGTGGGCCCAGATTTTTTGGTTCTGTTGCTCTCCTTGTGGACCACTCATAGAAATAACCTAGAACAGAACCCCTGCACAGATGTAGCCCATGGCAGTTCAGTCTCCAAATGAGCTTCCTAGTAAGGGGGAAAGGGGCTGCCTCTGACATGAACTAAGCATCTAGGTCTTTAATCGCCACCCTCTAGGGGGGGAGCAGCCTTACCAGGCCACAGAGGAGGACAATACAGTCAGTCCTGAGTAGACCTGATAGACTGTAGTCAGAGGGAATGGGAGAAGAACATCCCCTATCAATGGACTGGCAAATGGGCATGGGAGAAGAAGCAGGAGAGAGGGTGGAATTGGGAGGGGGTTAGGGAGGAGGCCACAAATGGGATACACACTGAACAAACTGCAATAAATTTTTAAAATTTAAAATAAGAAGCTGAAAAAAATACTGTGTCTGTGACCCTTTATTGTCAAAGTATGTCATAGACTTCAATGAACCATCTGCCACCACACACATGCAGAAAAAACAACAATGATCAAAGAAAATGAGCCTATCAGTTTCAGAGGCTATTGGGGGCATGGAAGAGGTTGGATGGAATGAAGAATAAGGAAGAGTAATGTATCTATTTTAACTTTCAAAAAGTAAAAAAAAGAAAATTATGAAGTATATTTCTAAATGTCAGTTTCTAACGTAGTAAACGCTCTTTGTATCTAACATCTTTAACTGAAGGTATGACTTTTCTGTAGTTCAGAAAAACTAAAATTGAATAATAAGATCAACAATTTAATTGCAGAAAAAGGGACAAAAGTTTTGATCAAGCAGTTCTCAAACAAAAATCCAACTGGCTGATACATATGAAAAAACATTCAACATCATTAGTGTGAAAGAAATGCAAATTTGGGTTTTTTCTGAGTGTAGCATTTCTTTCTGAATCAGCAAAATGAGAATACACACACATACACAAAGACACACAAATCACTGTCCCATTAATTGCAGTGAGAACAACAGCACAATTGCAAAACAGGCTTTTCAGAGCTCTGAGAATCATGGACAGTAACTCAAGGACCCCAAAAGCATCAGCCAGCCGGGTAAAAATCAGACTTCTAAAATTCTTCAAGTTCTAGCCTGAACAGTATCGTTTGTGGCTCCTTAGGTTGCAAAGCTAGCTGATTTTCAGCAAAGAATTCCCCAAAATCCAGCAACGTTGCTACTGAAGGAACGAGTCTAAAATTCCCTCCATTTGACTCTTCAGACAATTACCTTGAAAAGTTGAGGAGAGCTGCTTGTTTTCACTCTGTCCTTCACCTGGAGACGGGGATAAGCAGGCTGCTTCACCAAGTTCACCTCCTTTTGTTTGTGTGAGGATCACAGAGGTAAGGTAAACCTTGTTTGAGGTAAACAAGTTTGACTTCTTCATGAACCCCTTTATTCTATCAAGGTACTTTGCTCTGACTAAAAAGAGGGACTATGAAATAAACTGGTGCAACAGTTTCTACTAGCAACCCTCTGGGACATAAACCATATGTTGTATGTGTTGTTATTATTATTATTATTTTTCAATCCTCACTCTCCACTCAGGAATGGTTGGACTCTGCTGGTTTCCTGAAGAAATAACCATGTGGTGAAACACTTGCCTATCTTGTGAGAGAGTCAAGTCTCTGATCTTGTAGCAGAAAAAAAAAAAGAAAAAAGAAAAACTAGATGATGTCTTTGATGCCCACAATCAAACTTAGAGCTTAAAATATTTTTAAACTTTTAAATAGTTATGAATATGACTTAAGTGTTACAAAGTGACTATGATGGAATTTTTTTGTATCTGTTTTCTTTACATTTTACTGTGTTTAATTCAACTTTATGCTGAATTCAAAGTATATTACAAATATCGGTAAAATAATTTAAATTCAATTTTGTAGTGAAGACATTGAACACATGCTTAGAAAAAGAAGATAGTGTGTTACACAATCAGAGTAAGAACATTTTATTGACACGGTATTACATAGTATGCAGTTTTTAAAAGTGGTCTCTTGTTTTTTGTTTTTTGTTTTTTTTTAATTTTATTTTATTCTTATCAGTTACATTTTATTAACGCTGTATCCCAGCCATGTCCCCATCCCTCATTCCCTCCCATTCCCTCCCTCCCTCTCTCATCTCCACCCTGCCCCTTGCCAAGTCCACTGATAGGGGGCCCTCCTCCCCATTCATCTGATCCTGTTTTATCAGGTATCTTCAGGACTGGATGCAAAGCTCTCCTCTGTGGCCTAACAGGACTGCTCCTCCCTTGGTGGGTGGGGAGGCCAAAGAGCCAGTCATTGAGTTCCTGTTAGAAATAGTCCTAGTTCCCCTCACTATGGGAAACCAATTGGTTACTGAGCTACCACAGGCTACATCTGAGCAGAGGTTCTAGGTTATATCAATACATGGTCCTTGGTTGCATGTCAGTCTCAGAAAAGACCCTGTGCCCAGATATATTTGGTCCTTGTGGAGCTCCTATCCTTTCCCCATCAGACTAACTCTCCTTCTTTCTTATGATTCCCTGTACTCTGCCAAAGGTTTGGTCATGAGTCTTTGCTTTGAAAACACTGCTAGTTAGAGTCTTTTAAATGCGCTCAGTAGACTCCTGTCATACGTTCAATGAGCATCCCATCTGTCTTTCTAAACAAGGATTGATCATCTTACCCCATGTCCGCTCTCTTGATTAACTTTTTTAGGTGTACAGATTTCATTATGTTTATCACATCATATAGGTCTATATAAGTGAGTATATACCGTATTTGTCTTTCTCCTTCTGGGATATTTCACTCAGGATGATCTTTTCTAGATCCCACCATTTGCCTGCAAATTTCATGATTTCCTCCTTTTTGATTGCTGAGTAGTATTCCATTGTATAAAAATACCACAATTTCTGTACCCATTCCTGTGTTGATGGACATCTGGATTGTTTCCAGGTTCTGGCTACTACAAATAAAGCTGCCAAAAACATGGTTGAGCAAATATCCCTTTTGTGCACTTGAGCAAACTTTAGGTATATACCTAGCAGGGGTATAGCTGGGTCTTGAGGAAGCACTATTCCTAAATGTCTTAGAAAGCGCCAGATAGATTTCCAGAGTGGTTGTACGAGTTTACATTCCCACCAGCAGTGGAAGAGGGTTCCCCTTTCTCCACAACCTCTCCAGCATGTGTTGTCCCTTGAGTTTTTCATCTTGGCCATTCTGATGGGTGTAAGGTGATATCTCAGGGTCGTTTTAATTTGCATTTCCCTGATGGCTAATGAGGATGAGCATTTCTTTAAGTGTTTCTCTGCCATTCGATATTCCTCTGTTGAGAATTCTCTGTTTAGCTCTATTCCCCATTATTTAATTGGATTTCTTGGCTTGCTGCTTTTCAGCTTCTTTAGTTCTTTGTATATACTGGATATTAGTCCTCTGTCAGATAAAGGGTTAGTGAAGATTCTTTTCCAATCTGTAGGCAGTCATTTTGTTTTGATGATGGTGCCCTTTGCTTTACAGAAGCTTTTCAGTTTCATGAGGTCCCATTTATTGATTGTTGCTCTCAGAGCCTGTGCTGTTGGTGTTTTGTTCAGGAAGTTGTCTCCTGTGCCAATGAGTTCTAGGCTGTTCCCCACTTTTTCTTCTAACCGATTTAGAGTATCTGGTTTTATGTTGAGGTCTTTGATCAACTTGGACTTTAGTTTTGTGCAGCACTATAAATATAGATCTATTTTCATTTTTCTGCATGTGGACATCCAGTTGGACCAGCACCATTTGTTGAAGATGCTGTCTTTTTTCCATTGAATGGTTTTGGCTTCTTTGTCAAAAACTGAGTATTCATAGGTGTGTGGGTTTATTTCTGGGTCTTCTATGTGGTTCCATTGATCCTACTTTCTGTTTTTATGCCAATACCATGCAGTTTTTATTACTATTGCTCTGTAGCACAACTTGAGATCAGGGATAGAGATACCACCAGATAGTCTGTTGTTGTACAGGATTGTTTTGGAGATTCTGGGTTTTTTGTTTCTCCATATGAAGCTAAGAATCTTTTTTCAAGGTCTGAAAAGAATTGAGTTGGTATTTTGATGGGAATTGCATTGAATCTGTAGATTGCTTTTGGCAGGATGGCCATTTTCACAATGTTAATCCTACGAATCCATGAGCATGGGAGATCTTTCCGTCTTCTCATATCTTCTTCAATTTCTTTCTTCAGAGACTTGAAGTTTTTCTCAAATAGGTCTTTCACTTGCTTGGTTAGTGTCACCCCAAGGTACTTTATGTTATTAGTGGCTATTGTGAAGGGTGTTGTCTCCCTAATATCTTTCTCGGCCCTTTTGTCTTTGGTATACAGGAGGGCTTCTGATTTTTTTTTGAGTTGATTTTGTATCCTGCCACTTTGCTGAAGGTGTTTATCAGCTGGAGGAGTTCTCTAGTTGAATTTTTGGTGTCGCTCATATATACTATCATATCATCTGTGAAAAGTGACACTTTGACCTCTTCTTGTTCGATTTGTATCCCATTGATCTCATTTAGTAGTCTTATTGCTCTGGCTAGGACTTCAAGAACTATGTTGAAGAGGTATGGAGAGAGTGGGCAGCCTTGTCTTGTCCCTGATTTCAGTGGGATTGATTTAAGTTTCTCTCCATTGGGTTTGATGTTGGCTATATGCTTGCTGTCCATTGCCTTTACTATGTTTAAGTATGTGCCTTGTATCCCTAATCTCTCCTAGACTTTAAACATGAATGGGTGTTCGACTTTCTCAAATGCTTTTTCAGCATCTAAGGAAATGATCATGTGGTTTTTTTCCTTCAGTTTGTTTATGTGGTGGATTACATTGATGGATTTCTGTATATTGAACTACCCTTGCATGCCTGGAATGAAGCCTACTTGGTCATGGTTGATATCTTTGATGTGTTCTTGGAATCTGTTGGCAAGTATTTTATTGAGTATTTTTGCGTCAATGTTCATAAGAGAGATCGGTCTGAAGTTTTCTTTTTTTGTTGGGTCTTTGTGTGGTTTACGTATCAGGGTGCCTGTTGCTTCATTGAATGAGCTTGGTAATGTACCTTCTGCTTTTGTTTTGTGGAATAGTTTGAGGAGATTTGGTGTTAGCACTTCTTTGAAGGTCTGGTAGAATTCCACGCTGAAACCATCTGGCCCAGGGCTTCTTTTGGAGGGGAAACTGTGAATGACTGCTTCAATTTCCTTGGGGGGATATAGGGCTATGTAGTCTTTCTACCTGATCTTGACTGGAAAATGGAATCTATCAAGAAAATTGTCCATTTCATTTAGGTTTTCAAATTTTGTGCCATATAGGCTTTTTAGTATGACCTAATGATTGTTTGAATTTCCTCAGTGTCTGTAGTTATGTCCCCCTTTTCATTTCTGATTTTGTTGATTTGGATAGATTCTCTCTGCTTTTGAGTTAGTTTGGCTAAGGGTTTGTCAATCTTGTTGATTTTCTCAAAGAACCAGCTTTTTGTTTCATTGATTCTTTGAATAGTTTTATATGTTTCTAATTGATTGATTTCAGCCTTGAGTTTGATTATTTCCAGCCATCTGCTCCTCTTGGGTGTATCTGCTTCTTTTTTTTCTAGGGTTTTCAGTTGGGCCATTAAGTTGTTTGTATGTGATGTTACTGATTTCTTCTTGCAGGCACTTAGTGCTATAAATTTTCCCCTGAGCACTGCTTTCAATGTGTCCCATAAATTTGGGTAGGTTGTGCCTTCATTTTCATTGAATTCTAGGAAGTCTTTAATTTCTTTCTTTATTTCTTCCTTAACCCAGCTGTCGTTGAGTAACAAGTTGTTCAGTTTCCATGTGCGTGTAGGCTGTTTGTTATTTCTGTTGTTGTTGAGGTCCAGCTTTAGTCCATGGTGGTCTGATAGAATATAAGGGATTATTTCAATCTTTTTGTATCTGTTGAGGCTTGATTTATGACCAACTATATGGTCTATTTTGGAGAAGGTTCCATGCGGTGCTGAAAAGAAGGTATACTCTTTTGAGTTTGGATGAAAAGATCTGTAAATGTCTATTAGGTCCATGTGATTTAGGGTCTCTGTAAGTATTTTTATTTCCCTATTTGTCTAGTTGATCTGTCCCTTGGTGAGAGTGGAGTGTTGAAGTCTCCCACTATTAGGGTTTTAGGATCAATGTGTGATTTAAGCTTTAATATTGTTTCATTTACAAATGTAGGTGCTCTTGTATTTGGGGCATAAATATTCAAGATTGTGATGTCTTCTTGGTGGATTTTTCCTTTGATGAGAATATAGTGGCCCTCCTTATCTTTTTTGATTAACTTTGGATGAAAGTCTATTTTATTAGATATTAGGATAGCTACTCCCGCTTGTTTTCTGGAACCATTTGCTTGAAAGACATTTTTCCTGCCCTTTACTCTGAGACAGTGTTCATCTTTGTTTCATAGGTGTGTTTCTTGGATGCAACAGAATGATGGATCCTGTTTCCACAACCAGGAACTTTTCTGATTTTATTTTTTCTTTGAGAGACGTGTCAACTTCTGCAAGTGTATCTTCGGCTCCTGAGATTCTTTCTTCCATCTCTTGTATTCTGTTGGTGATGCTTACCTTTGTAGTGCCTGATCTTTTCTCTATGTTCTCCAGCTCCTGGCTTTTCTCTATTTGTGTTTTCTTTATTGGTTCTAATTCTGTTTTCATGTCTTGCACCATTTCCTTCATCTCTTTGAATGTGGACTCCTGCTTTTCAATGATAGCTTCTATTTTTTTGTCTGTTTCCTCTCTATGTATCACTAATTGTGCCTCTACTTCTTTGGGCATAATTGCCTGTATTTCTATGAGAGCTTTGTTCATTTCTTCTTTATTTGCTTTCATTTGTGTGGACATTTCTTTGAGAGCTTTGTGCATTTCTTCTTTGTTTGCCTCAATTTTAGTGGTCATTTCTCTGAGAACACAATTTGTTTCCTCTTGGTTAGTCTCAATTTCTTTGGCTATTTCTCTGAGGGCTTTGTTCATTTCATCTCTATGGGCCTCTAATAGCTGGAGAAACATAGTTTTGAGGTCGTTTTCTTGTATATCTAGTGAATTGAAGTGTCCATTGTTTTGTGGGGTTGCTGGTGAGGTCATTATGTCCTGATTTTTGTTGGCAGTGTTCTTATGTCTTCCTCTAGCCATCTGATTATTTATAATCCTCACTGCTTGTTCCTCGAGATTGGAGTTCGGGCTATGATCCTCTCTTTCTGTTTTCTGGACTGTTTTTTCAGGAAGATGAGAAAGGTTCACTGCTTTGGGAGTGCACTGTGGTTTCAGTTTTGCCTAAGTAAGGAATGTGACGCTGGCGCTATTTTTGCGTGCGCTTTTAGCGGGCACAGTGTGCATGCGCGGATTCTCTGACTATTGCAGTGGCCTGCAAGCCACTATTACGCAGTTCTGACTGAGATCCAGGGATTG
This sequence comes from Psammomys obesus, assembly GCF_907164565.1. Taxonomy (NCBI): domain Eukaryota; kingdom Metazoa; phylum Chordata; class Mammalia; order Rodentia; family Muridae; genus Psammomys; species Psammomys obesus. Next base: position 225,630 of record NW_026594083.1, on the reverse strand, counting down.
TTTGCCTGGATTACCCTGGTGGACCCGCAAGGCAGAGGCTTCAATGTTGGGGTCGCTATCCCAAGAATCCCTATGATGCCCACACTAGGTGTGTGGGTGGCAGGGATCTCATCTGGTTGCTTCTGTGGAGAGTCCCTGGGTCTGGGGCAATCTCTCCCTAGAAGGCTCACTCACTCTCTTGCAGGACCAGTTGGAATGCACAGGGGTTCCCCTTGCTCACTACTCTCTGATTTGGTCCTGCTGGGGAAGTGCTCGGGTAGGCTAACAGTCAGCTCTGTGACATTGTGGCCACAGGCCTCGGTGTCCACCTTTCCTGTGTGCTGCCTCTTTGTCCTTTCCCTCTGCCAGAAGGGGTTATGTTGACTGGTCCTTGGGTGGCATGAGAAAGATTAGGTTGAATGTTCTCAATCCCAGATCCTGGGCCCAGATTTCTCTGCCAGAAGCTGCCTGGCGGTAGAACCTATGTTTGCTGATCCCTAGAGAGAGCAAGGTAGGGTTGAGTGTCCTCAGATCCAGAGCTTGGCTGCCTCTCTGTCCTTCCCCTCTGACCTTCCCCTCTGACCTTCCCCTCTGGTAGCACAAGTTTATGGCGGTGCTCTTAGGGGAGTGCCAGCAGGGGTTGGGGCTTCTCAGTAGGATCCTGAGCTGGCGTTTCTGTGCCAGGGGTTGGGGTGGGGGCGCTGGTGATAGAACATGCTGCTGGACCTTATTGTGCAGGACCCAAGAGAATCTCAGGACATGTAGAATGACCACAGGCCCAGATCCCGAGCTGTAGTTTGTTTGCTAGGAGCAGCCGGCAGCACTGGCATTCCGGCACTGTGAAGCCGCTGTGCGCCTCTTTATCCTTCTGCTCTGCTGCAGCAGGGTTATGGCGGCGTTTGGGGGAGTGCCTGAAAGGATTGGGTTTTCTCAGTCCCGATCTCAGGTTGAGGTACAGACAATGTGGTCTGTGGCAGATTCTGCTGGACGCCTCCTGCCTCCTCCCAAGAGGGAGTAGGGATTTTGAGCTGGGCGCACAGCTGCTCTCCGCACGAAGTGGGAGCTCAGTTGAGCTGGTGGCAGGTACCTATGGTCAGCTAGACCTTCTAGGGAAAGACTGGGTGACCCGTGATCAGTCTTGCAACTTTCCTTCCCCGTGGGTTTTTTTTGCGACTGGGACTCTCAGCCTCAGGCACCCTTGTGCCCACTGAACAGCCTGGGAAAGTGATCGGGACACGCAGGCCTGTGGAACCAGCCTGGAGACCCAAAGCCTGCGTTAGCCGGGTTCTCTTCCAGGTTCTGGCTGGGTAGCGGAGAGTGGACCCGACTAATTCCCATGCCGTGGGAGCCTCCCCTCACCTGGGAAACACGATCGCTGTTGTTTTAGGGCCCAGAGTTCAGTTTCCTGGTCACTGCACGGAGTGTGTTGTCCTGCTTCTCAGACACAATGTTCTCCCGGCGCCACCATCTTCGCTTCCTCATGCTGCCATCTTGGCCCCTGTTAATTTTTTTTAATATTATTTACAGTTTATTAATTTGTATCCCAGCTGTATCTGCTTCCCTCATTTCCTCCCAATACACAAAACTGGACATTTGCTCAACCGTGTTCGGGATAGCTTTATTTGTAATAGCCAGAACCTGGAATCAACCCAGATGTCCTTCAATGAAGGAATGGATTCAGAAATTGTACTTTTACACAATAGAATACTACTCAGCAATTAAAAACAAGGAAATCATGAAAATTGCAGGGAAATGGTGGGTTCTAGAAAAGACCATCCTGAGTGAGCTATCCCAGAAGCAGAAAGACACACATGGTATATACTCACTTATAAGTGGGTACTAGACCTTTAAGATAGGATAAACATATTAAAATCTGTACACCTACAGAAGATAAACAAGAAAGAGGACCCAGGGTAAGATGATCAATCTTCACTTAGAAAGATAATTGGATGGACATTGGTAGTAGAAGAAAACAAGTAACAGAACAGGAGCCTATCACAGAGGGCCCTTGAAAGACTCTACCCAGCAGTGTATCAAAACAGATGCTGCGAATCATCACCAAAACTTGGGAAGAGTGCAGGGAATATTATGAAAGAAGGGGTAGTTAGGATGACCTGGAGAGCACAGGAGCCCCACAAGGACCAAATTTATCAGGGCACAGGGCTCTTTTCTGAGACTGACACTCCAACCAAGGACCATTCATGGATATTACCTCTAACCCCTGCTCAGATGTAGCCCATGGCAGTTCAGTATCCAAATGGGTTCCCTAGTTAGGGGAACAAGGACTATTTCTGACATGAAATCAATGGCTGGCTCTTTGACCTCCCCCCACACCCGAGGGAGAAGCAGCCTTGCAAAGCCACAGAGGAGGGCATTGTAGCCAGTCCTGAAGATACCTGATAAGCTAGGATCAGATGGAAGTGGAGGAGGACCTCCCCCATCAGTGGACTTAGAGAAGGGCAGGGAGGAGATGAGGAAGGGAGGGTGGGATCGGGAAGAAGGGAGGGGAGGGGGCTATGGCAGGGATACAAAGTAAATAAACTGTAATTAATAAAAAACAAAACAAAACAAACAAAAAAGAATAAACAGGGGAAAAAGAAAAAAATTCAAGAAAATCTTTGTTTTCAGCACAACGAAATCTCTCAATATCAAGATGGAAAACTAGCCTCTATTTCATGAACCTCTCCCCACTCCCCCCAAAAAAACCACTCCAAAACACACTTGCATCACAGATATATCTGCAGTAACTTATTCACTGTGTGTTCCTGGTCTTCTTTTTTTCTCTATTCACAGGGATTTCTCCACCTGCAGTGAATGAACCAAATGTCCCATGGTTTGTACCTTCTATTATCAATTTCCTTATCATTTTATACTTTATCCATTCAAAGCCTGATTTTCCCGTCTTCAAAAATAAGCCTATTTAAATTATAGTGAACATAGTAAGTATTTGCTTTATATCCTATGTGCCATCCTTTGGCTTCAGTAATAGTCTAATCTCTGTTGACTATCCTACAATGCTCTGTGTGGACTATCTACCCAGAACTCTAGAGTGCCTCCTCTTTCTCTTTTGCTGTCTGTCTCTTTATGTGAGCCTCTGCATTGAATTTTATCTGGTGGTATCTGTTGTTGTTCAAGTTCCAAAATAGTTTCTTCAAAGAGGATTTTTAGTTTAGATTTGGCCTGAAAGTATTGCACTGAAGAGCCTTGGGAATTATAAGTTCAATCACAGTTATTTGCTTGAAGATGATTAGATTATCATAAAGAACTCTTTTACTATCCTTCCTTTTACATCTCATTTTATCTAATGCCACATTGGTAAGTTTCCTCAAGATATTTATCTGTTGGTTGAGGTTTACATATACCTCTCCCTGCAAAATTAATCTCAATATGTCATACTATAAAAGATCTGATTTTCTTCAGCATTCTAAAATCCAATTTCTCACCCTTCAAGGACATCAAGAATTACCTCCTGTTCCTGACATGTGGCCTATTAAAACCTTGGCAATGAGCCAACAAAACACTGTCAGTAAACATAGAGCAAATTCCAATATCAGCTTCTCCTTAGTTCTTTACATTCTACTCTGATATTTTAAACTTATCTTTGCTACATTTTTATAATTTTGTTAGTTATTTGGTAATTTTTAATTTTGTTTAAAATATATTTTAACTTATACTTTGGTATGCAATGTATAATTTTCTCTGGATATTTAAAAAAGTTACAATGTTTTATATACTGTTTTAAATACATTTACATTCAAATGAAAAATAATATAGAAATTACCCTGTTAAAGGAGATAAAATTTCGGGCAATGAAAATTTATGAAGCCTTTTAAAAGACAAGTGTTATAAAATCTATTTTGTGACATTGAAAAATATTTTAAATAGTGAATTTTAAAATGAAAAGAACCTTAAAATCATATGCTGATTAAAAACATCATTAAAGCACATTATAATTTCTTCACTGTTTCTGAGTTTCAACAGTATTTCCTGTTTTAACATCCAAAATATTCATATTGAATTTAAACAGCAAAGAAAACATCCAGAGATTATGAAGTAGTCTGGACCCTTCCTCTAGTTTCAGATACATGGGATATCTTCTTTCCTTCCTCCCTCCCTTCCTTCCTTCCTTCCTTCCTTCCTTCCTTCCTTCCTTCCTTCCTTCCTTCCTTCCTATCTACCTTCCTTCCTCCCTTCCTCTCTCCCTCCTTTCCTTCTTTTCTTACTTCTTTCATTCCTTCCCTCCCTTCCTTCCATTCTTCCTTCCCTCTTTCCTTATTTTACTTTCTTTCCTCTTCCTCTTTCTCCTCCTCTTCTTCTTCTTCTTCTTCTTCTTCTTCTTCTTCTTCTTCTTCTTCTTCTTCTTCTTCTTCTTCTTCTTCTATTTCTTCTTCTTTTAGTATCTTTGAGACAAGGTGTCTCTGTGTAGCCCTGGCTGTCCTGGACCTCATTTTATAGACCAGGCTGGCCTTGAACTCAGAAATACACCTATCTCTGCCTCCTGAGTGCTGACACAAAAAGCATATGCCACCAAACTCAGCTGATGGAAGGTTTTCAAATATATATTCATAACAGAAAATAATGAGATAACTTCTGACATTTTTATGGACATGTATCATATACTTTGAACATATTCACATATCTATCATTACCTTGTGTCCATCTTCTTCCTCTGGTAGCATTCCTCTTTCGAAGCAATTTCTCATCTAGAATCATGCACTTAGATTTTTCTAACAAAAGCATCTGAAAGAATGAACAATTTATTATTAAATAACAATTTCATGGTATAGAGCACCATGGAGGAAGACCATAATGGCAGGAGCCTAATATAATATTCAGGGAAGTTATTTTTCATTACCAATCAAAAGAAAAAGTATGATGGATACAGTTGATCAACTGCATGTCTTTTTCTATTGAGTTTAAAAATCCCTAGTCAATAGAATTTAGGTGGGTCATGCCACCTATATTCAACCTACACTCTCCCTCACTAACATGCCCAGAGATTTTATTCTAAATTCTGTCAACATTTTTTTAACTTTTAATAATTATACTTTATTCAATTTGTATCCACCCATAAGCCCCTCCCTCCTTCCCTCCTGGTTCCATCCTCCCCCCCTTTCTGCATGCATGCACCTTCCCAAGTCCACTGATAGGGGAGGTCCTCCTCTCCTTTCTGATCTTAGTCTATCAGTTCTCATTAGAAGTGGCTGCATTGTCAGGGTTCTAGGTTATCTCCTTGGTTGGAGTATGAGTCTCTGGGAAGTTCCCTGTGTTTAAATTTTCTTGTTCTGTTGCTCTCCTTGTGGAGTTCCTGTCCTCTCCAGCTCTTACTATTTTCCACTTCTTACATAAAATTCCATTCACTCTGCCCGTCAGTTGGCCATCAGGCTCAGCAGAGGCTTTCAGAGGCCCTCAGTGGCAGGTTCCAAGGTTGTTTCCTGTTTTCTTCTTCTGGCTTTCAGAGGTACTCTGTAGCAGGTTCCTAGGTTGTTTCCTGTTTTCTTTTTCTTCTGATGTCCATCCTCTTTGCCTTTCAGGATGGGGATTGAACATTTTAGTTAGGGTCCTCTCTTTTGCTTAGTTTGTTTAGATGTACAGATTTTAGTGGGTTTATTCTATGTTGTATGTTTATATGAGTGAGTATATACCATGCATGCCTTTTTCTTCTGGGACAACTCACTCAGGATGATCCTTTCCAGGTCCCACCATTTACCAGCAAATTTCATGATTTCCTTATTTTCATTGCTGAGTAATACACCATTGTATAGATGTACCACAGTTTCTGCATCCATTCTTCAGTTGAGGGGCATCTGGGCTGTTCACAGCTTCTAGCTATTACAGATAAAGCTGCTACAAACATGGTTGAGCAAATGTCCTTTTTGTGTACTTGAGCCTGTTTTGGGTATATGCCATGGAGTCTAATGGCTGGATCTTGAGGAAGCGCTATTCTGTCAACATTTTTAAGAGGTAAAACATGACCATATGCAACTGTATGTATGTATATATGTATACAACTGTATTTATTCTTAGCCCATACAAATTAACAGAGAAATGAAATGGTCTAAGATACCAAGCAATAGAATACAGGAGAAAGAATGTGTGCTCTGTAGACATAGTAGAATATTGGTCTACCTCAAAGAAGATTGAAAGGATCTCATTCAAAAAAATATGAATGCAAGCAGAGATTATCATGTTAAGCAAAATAGGTACGTCACTTTGAACCACGTTTGAATATTTTATACTTCATTACCTCAAGCAACTGTTCAAGGAGTCTAGAAAGGACTGACACACTTGGCTATGAAAAACTGTGTCTGATAATCATGGGGTTACTATTGCAGAACAGCTATGTATGTGATGCTGTTTCCTGTTTTATGCCCTTTCTTGAGGCTTAGAATAATTGTTGACTACAGATTTACAAATGGGACATGTATAAGGCCACTCTGAAAGCACAGCCATGGCTTCTACCAAATAAGAGTAGAAAAAAAAAAAAACAAGGTATTTTGTACATGAAAGTTAAACTGTTCCTTGTAATTTTTCTTCAGAAATTTCTCAAAATAATTTTTGAGAGAAAGTAGACCTAATACACTCTATGATTTTTAAAGTTTATAGTAGCCCAGTTTTATATTATAGATTCATATGAGATTTACTGGATGAGTATATTAAGTTGGTACATAAAAGGAAATAAACAGGATTTTAAAAAATGTTAGGGTTTTAAATTTTAATATTCTCAATAAATAAGTATTAATAACTCCTCTTCCACTTAGGTTTCAGTTGTTTGAAGTGAGTTATAAAAACTATTGTTCTAAACACTTGCAATAGTTTAAATGATTTAGAATAATAGAATGTGTCTTTTGCTCTAGTAGAAAAAAGATGTTAATAGACTTAATAGATCCCTATAGAAATACACTCTAATAATAAAATGTGTAATTTCTTATTTTCTTCTCTTCCACTGACAATTGTTTCATTTCGTTATTGCAAAAGTTATCACCCTATTACTTATACTTCTATCTTAGTCTAAAAAATCATGTAGTTAGATATTATAGGGGACCTAGTGTGAAAGTTTTATGTTAACATTTTGATTATGCAGAAAAGAATGAAAATAATAACATTGGCAAATAAAATGCATGTTCATTAAATATTTAAATCACATCGGGGAAGGTTTTCTTATTTTGATTTAATTTCATTTATATATTTATTTATTATAATTTATTCACTTTGTATCTCTGCTGAAACTACCTCCCTCTTCTCCTCCTAGTCCCATCCATCCTCCCTCTTCCTTTCCCTAGTCCCCTGAAAGGGGAAGATCTCCTCCCCTTCTATCTTACCTTAGCCTATCAGGTCTCATCAGGACTGACTGCATCATCTTACTCCGTGGCCTGGCAAAGCTGCACTCCCCGAGGTGGAGGTAATCAAAGAGCCTGCCACTGAGTTCATGTCAGAGACAACCCCTGCTCCCCTTACTAGGAAACCCATTTGGAAACTGAGCAGCCAATAGGCTTCCTTTGAACAGGGGTCTGGGTCCTCTTCATGCATGGTCCGTAGTTGGAGTATAAGTCTCTGGAAGACCCCCTGGGACCAGGTATTTTGGCTCTGTTGGTCTCCCTGTTGAGCTCCCGGCCCCTCCAGAACTTTTCTATCTCCACGTTCTCTCATAAGATTCCCAGCAGTCTGCTTAAAGTTTGATTTTGAGTCTCAGAATCTCCTTTGCTGCCATGGTGGGTAGAGTTTTTCAGAGTTCCTCTATGGAAGGCTCCTGCCCTGTTCCTTTTCTTCTCCTAGTTTTGATGTCTATCTTGTTTGCCCTTCTGAATGAGTATTAAGCATCTTCCCTAGGGTCCTCCTTGTTCTTTAGCAGTATAAATATTAGTATGTTTATCTTATATGATATGGCTAATATCCTCTTATAAATGAGTATAAATCATATGTGTCTTTCAACTTCTGGGTTACTTCACTCAGGATGATCTTTTCTAGCTCCATCCATTTGCCTGCAAATTTCATGTTTTCTTTGTTTTTAATAGCTGAGCAGTATTCCATTGTGTAAATGTACCACAATCTCTGTATCCATTCCTCCGTTGAGGGACATCTGGGTTGTTTCCAGATTCTGGCTATTACAAATAGAGATGCTACAAACATGGTTGAGCAAATGTCCTTATTTGAATGGTGGGGCATCTTTTGGACATATGCCTAGGAGTTGTATAGCTGGATCTTGAGGTAGCACTATTCCTAATTTTCTGAGGAAGAGCGAAATTGATTTCCAAAGTGCTTGTACATGGTTAACATTCCCTCTAGCAATGGAGAAGGGTTCCCCTTTTTCCTCATCCCTCCAGCATGCATCACCCCTTGACTTTTTGATGGAGCAATAATGATCTTATATTTAGTCCCCCAGCATAGACTCTTTGTTTGATATAAAGATAACATATTGTTGTAGGTAGTGCTTGATTAAATATTAGTATATTTGATTTTTTGTGAACCATATCAGTTACTGTATCACCTGTTTGTGCTTTTCAGTATTTCTCCATGTATGTATGTACATAGGTCACACAAAATATAAGTAAAGATTGGACTGCAGACCATTTTAAAACAAGTGCTTGATTTTTCATTAACTATGCAACTTTTTGAATATTACTTACCTAATAGCATTTTGTCTGTATTTCAAATTAAAAAACATCAAGGTAATTTTCTGTTAAACCTTTGAAAGGAAAAACATTGATTAGCATTAAGTAGTAAAAAATTATTGCACTGTTGTCAGTTACCTTATGTCAGATCAATATAAATCTCACCCAAAGCTTCTTAAATGTAATAAGAATCTGACAAGACCTTTTTGTCGCCGATTAGTGTGAAAGCCACGAAAGATCCCCCAAGGAAAATTGTCTCTCTGGCTTAAATGCCAGCTGTACCTTGTTTCTAAAGTTATTCTATGCATGTAAAACATCTTTATTGATATGTGTGTCTCCAAAATCCTTTAAACATATTGTATATTGAGGAATTCAAATGAGCCTAACAACTTGAAAGCTTAAATGTAGGTTCATTATTTGTATCAGAATCCACTAGTTGAAGCATATTAAATTGTTAAGAAGAATTATGATGGAGAAGTACAACCTCATATCATATGACATATTTGCGCTGGCCTAGCATCTAGCCTTGAAATTAAAAAGAAGACTATGTGATATTTTTATTAAGTTTCAAGACTAGGCTAACAAAATATTTATGTTTTCTATATAGGATTTTATTGTATATTGGATATAACCCAAAATTATAATTCACCTCGAAGAGAAACCATTTAAAATAGCAAAATCTAATTTGGGGCTGAGATAGTTCTCAGGAGCCCAAGACAATCTAATTTACATGAATTCTAATAACATTAGAATTTAGTCCTTTGGCAGGACTCTCAAATCATTTTACAAACAGGATATGTTGAAGCTATTCACTTAAGTCCATGTTTCTTATGGTACTTTCTCTTATGTTAATAAAGCAAGCATGTAAAAATTTAAAAATATTTATGTGGATTTAATTTTATAAAATGTATCAGTTTAACCTGTCTTTTCCAAATGGAAGGCAGATTTGATTTGTAGATTTTGACTACTACTGAAAAAATTCATTTTAGCAAGACCATTAAAAAAAAAAAGGGTACTTTTTTTTTATGCTCATCTTAGTTACCATTTTTTAATCTGTAGATTCTAACCTTTTGAGTCTCAAATTACTTACTGGCTGACTGGGCCAATGTAGCTCTGACAACTGTAATTTATATTAATTATCATTATTAATATTATTTCAAGTATATTAATAGCTTTTAACAATATTAACATTAATAGAAATATTATATTTAATATACGCATAAATAATTTTGCACTAATATAACTGTGATAAACTCAGAATACTATGACAATCATGCAAATCTATCAATACATGAACCTTACATGTATATTGTCTATGTATTATTTATATATACGTTATATAACTACTTGAAACATTGATTTTATATTATGTTATTATAATGAACGATTTGTACAGATGCTAACATCATTCTGCACACTCATTATTAAAATTAATATTTTAGAGTTCATTTAATATATGCTTTTACTAACTCAGATATTTCAGAAATTTAATTTTGAAGTAAATGTATAAGAATTTTATTTTTCAAAGAATTCTAATACTTTTTTTTTACTCTAATTTCAATTCCTTTCTAAATTGAACTACATTTTTCTGTCATATAATACATGTGGAACACAATTTCCCCTCCCTGCATTCTTTCTAGATCTCTCACAATTCCCATCATCCCCAGATTCATCCTAACCCCTAGTTTCCTTAAAAAAAAAAAAAAACAGTTCTCCAAGACACCACACCAAATATTACAACACAAGATACCAAATATTACAACACAAGCAAAGCCCTCATATCTAGGATGGACAAGGCAATCTGAGAGGAAGAAAGGAATCCCAAGAGCAGGAAAATGTGTCAGATATAGGCCTACTCCTACTATTAGGCGTTACTAGGAAAACTTGAAGTTAGGAGTTATAACATACACTCTGAAGACCTGGTAAGGAACCATGCATGCCCTGTGCTTGTCTCATCAGTATCTGTGAGCCCACGTGCGCCCTGCGTAGTTGATTCAAAGGGCCATGTTCTCCTGGTTTTCTCAATTACTCTCTGACTCTTACCATTTTTCCTCCCTCTCTTCTGCAGGCTTTCCCCAGCTCCGAAGGGAGGAACTCGATGGAGACCTCCAGTATGTAGCTGTGGATCTCTGAGCCTGCTACCTAATTTCCCCCAGGAGAAATTCTCAAAATGGTATCTGAAAAATTATTTACTGGGATATGAGAAAATGTGGAAGAGGGGGATTGTTTAGATTTTAAAATATATCAAGAAGAATCTAGCCATATTTATAGTGTGATGGCTTATAAAATTGGTTGTTGGTGTAAAACCTCATAGTAATAAACTCACACAAATTTGGATTTTAGTTATTGGCATAACAGATCCCATCCTTACCTGAACTTGTCGTTTTATTAGTATTTTGGAAGTCAAGACTTGATAAATGTTAAATGACTGTATGAAAGTGCATATAACATGAATGCACATTTGAGAGGAAATGTTATGTACCCTAAATGCAGGCTTTGTAACCAACCAACTCTCTAAACACATGAAGTTAGTAAAGATCTTTGGCCCCAGGGACCTGGACATTAATTGTGGAAGTCACAACATGCAACTTTGAGGTGGTATTCAGGTCTTAAGTCTTCGAATTCTCAGTTTCCAGTTGGATGATTGTTTCTTTATTTGAGTCCTTTACTGATAAATGTAAAAGTCATACAGTGATTAATTACATTTATATTTCTTGTTTATTGGTACAAGCTTTAATCCTTAAGCTTTTCAACTGGAGCTTCAACAATTGTTCTCTTAGACCTGAAAAACATTCAAGGATACTATCAGTAGCTTTGGAAACTTGTAGACTGGGGCTTAGGAAGCAAACTGTACAGAAAAATGTCATACCTGGTTGTTTATGCCTTGTCTCTGGCTGTTCTTCCTGTGAAGAGAGAGGTTGTAACAGACACTGTGGCTTTAAAGCCTGGAGTAGTTCCCACATGACTCTTCACAAAATGTTTGCAGATCTCTGCTCTAGACCTGGTGGTGTTAGATCACAAGCTATTTTAAGTACAGTACATCTTTCCTACATATAGAGGTAAGATATGAATGCCTCCCTCAACTGTATGACTGCATTGTCACTGCTGGTATATCAGCCATTGAGAATCATGAACTACTCATGTTACATGAAAGGATTAAATAAAAACATACCTTCTGGATGTTCCTGTCATGTAAAATATCTTCTTATCCTAAAAAATATATGTAAATAAAGATTATTATAGTAAACACATGAAACAATAACTGGCCGCATTTCAGCTCCCAAGAGTTAGTTTTCTTTTATTTATAAAATAATTCACACATGACAACTATCTTTAATTTCATATTTTAGAGATGTGAATCCTTAACTAACATGCTTACATCTTCAGTTACTTGCTCAAGTACTTCTAAGATTTTTAAGTGTCTTTAATTTAACATGGTTATAATTCTGAGAAAAAAATGCAGTTTTTATTCTTATAAATATTGCACCTTTTGTGACTATGAAAGCTGGTGTAGGAATCATTAAACAGATATATTTATTCCTTGAGATATCACGCTCCTGTGGCTATGTTCATTGAATAAATCAGGCTGAGCAGGCATGCTCTCCCTGAGGGCATCCAATTGGGTTGAAATATCTTTCTGCCTGGAGTCATATGGTTTGGAATCTAATCAAAATGTGTGGATTAGAATTCCTGAGCATTTTGACAGTCTTAAAAAACAGATAGGCCAGGAAAGAGAGTCTCTAAGTAATTTCTGTGTCAATGATTTTTTTCAGACATTGACAATAGTAAAAGGAAAATATAGCTTATTTTAATTTCCAGTAAATCAAGTATGGCTTCTGTATGTCAAGTGTGTGATTCAGTGTGCACATGTTTAACTGCCTTCAAAAGATAACCTTAGAGACAGAAATGACAAGAGAACAAATTGAGTTTTACAAAAGTTGTTCTAAAAGTAATTTATATAGAGGTGACTTCAATAAATGCAATATAATTTTTAAACTTACAGGACATTTTTACCATCAATCACATACCTTTACAAAACTTCTTCTTTTGATCATATAAAGTTATATTTTTTTTTCAAATCACTGAATAACATTTAAAAATAATAAAAATAAAAGACTTTTCATCACTAGACAGTGCAAAAATTAGGAAAGTTTTAGGAAGATCAATACAGTCTTTTATATGAAGGATCTCTTCAAAAACATTGCTATTTTAGATATCATATTTAATGTAGTAAGGGTTGTTGCTTCATAGATTGTCTGCAACAGATAAATAACAGTACAGCAGCTGAGAGACTCCCTCATCTAATAATCTGTCTTCATATAATAAGCGTAATTTTGATAACCTCTAAAATAATCATCTTTAGCCAAATTGATTTCTTCCTACTGTTCATGAATGTTTTATTTCACTCATTGTACTCCCTCTTTCTTGAATCCTGGCTAGTCTTCAAGTATTATTTTATCAATAGACTATAATTATAGTTACTATCATTGTTAAGATAGAAATTTGCACAAGTCCATCAGTAATGTTTGCTTTTCTTCTGTGGCAGTCTTTAATGCACCTTACCTTCAAATGTGGATAGCAGGAATGGACTGGTTGTGTAGCTAAGTCTAAGGCTGGACTCTTCCTATCATCTAGGTGGGCTCCTTTACTGTGTCTGTTGCTGATACAGTAATGCTCAAGATGCCTTCTTCACTGCTGTCGCTGCTCCTGAAAAGGACACAGGGTGGCTGCCCAACTCTCACTCTTGGTGCCCTCAACATGGCTTGTCTGGATCTCTCTCACTGAGCAAATGGTTCCCAGGACAGTTGGGTTTTCTGTGAGTTTTCTCAGAAACCATAATGAAAAGCTACTTTTATCTGAAAATTCAGTAGTCCCCAAGGTCACTTTAATTATAGTCTATTGGTCAAATAATCCTGTAAGACTAGGCAGGATTCAAGAAAGAGGAACTAAGTGGATTGGACAAAACATGCAGTCACAGTAGGGAGAAATCATTTATGGTTAGAGATGGTTATTTTGGAGAATATCAGAGGTAAGCTTGATATGTTAAAACAGACTATTAGATGATGGGGACCCTTAGATACTTAACTGTTATTCTTACTTCCAGAGAAAATAAAAAAAAAGAATCCAACAAAATGAAGTAAAACAAACAAATAAGCAAACAAAATGGGCCTGGGATTGATTTCTAGAAGTGCAGCCTATATTTCCTGTTGTGCCCTGACACCTGCCATCATCTCGTTGAGGATGTAACTGATGTGTCACTTTATTGATCCTTACCAAACAAGAACTGTCATTCAGGCTTTAGTAGGTTCAGTATTGCTCTTCTCATCTCATAAATTCAGAATTTAGTTGAAGAATGTAATTATTACCTGTTACACATGAACGTGTAATACATTTTTTTTCTTTTGATGAACATATTAATAACACAACGTATGGTGCGGATAGCTTAAAGGCAGAGGGAAGATACAAAAGATGGGGAAGTCAGTGGGATTGGGGTGCATAATATGAAATCCGAAAAGAATCAGTAATTTTTAAAAATACAACTTATAAGTGTTAGAAACTGTATTATGCATGCATTTTTATGTTACCGAAGGAATTAGAAAGAAAATCTGTAGCGTTGGTCAGTGTATCGGGAGCCTGATGTGAACGAACATCTGCCCTGTGCTGTTGTGCCTCTTGCACAGCATAAAAGGTAGAGATGCGGCTCGCTGAAGTAACGGCTTTCAGAATTCAGAACACAGCAGGTGACAGATGTTTCAGTCAGATGGTCAAGCTGAAATATGTATTATAACTGCCACTGGAAGCAGGGAATAAACTGGATTTATAACTTACACAGGGATTTAATTACCCTGCACTCAGGAAAGTTTTATTGTTAAATTTAACATTTTTTTTTTAATTCAAAGGCTATGATGGTGAACCGTGATAGGCTGTTGTTTACCAATAATGGTTTTTACTTTAACTTTAAAAAGTATCTTGTACAAATTAAGATTGGCCTCTATATTGCTGCCTAGGTTTAAGATTTATGAAGCATTACATAAATATTTATAGTAAATATTTTATTTAACTTTTATAGTGAATGGGCAGAATTGAGAGAAGAAAAAGCCCAGCAATCTTGGGTAGTTTTTAAATGTAGAAGGTTTCAGCCTAACTTCACTGCCTTCTCAGATGCAACGAGTTTACTTAGTGATCAGTCTTATGTGTCTATTACGAACCACTTTTGGAACAAATGTGAAACCACTTTAAGTATGAATATGAAAATTGTAAGAAAAAAAAAAGCCCACAAAGGAGAATTAACAAAGTAAGAGGATTAAAAACTTAGGTTATTTGTGAGCTGTAAATAATACTATGATACTATAAAACATAAAATAACCCAATTTGCAAGCCTTAAACATATGACTAAACACTGTTATTCAAAAACATAATAATTAAGTAAAAAATTGGTCAATTTATAGACATCACACAAGTGAGAAATTGTGTTTATTCTACTCATCTGAATATTAATACACAAATATGTGATTTACCTAATCTCCACGACAAAAATGCCATTTCCAAGCTGTACCTCTTTGGGTACCCTGGCAGCATCCTTTGCAAACCTGGTTAACCTGAAGATGACTCCAACTCCGCCTGACTCGGGAACTCATTTTGAATGCTCTTGCTGTAGCTGTAGCTGTCTCTTTTCATCTTGAAACTAGCGCTGATTATAATTACCTAGTCTTTCCATTGCTAAGTTTTCTAAGGTGTCTTTGACAAGCACCTCTGCAATGTTTTCACCAACCATCATTCACAGACACCCTCACCAGTCACAGATTATTGGACTTAATTTCAGGTGAGCTCTGACCTCTATGATAGAAAAAACAAGAGGCCAGAAACAAATTGCCCCACAATTATTATAGAATGTCATCTTCACCATACATACCAGGGAGTATGAACTTAGAAAAGGGAGTATGCTTTTAAAATATGTTCGTTTTATGTAGTTCATTTTAGGAAGTGTCTTCCTTCTGTTCTTAATAATGAAATCTTATCTGCTTAGAGCAGCCTCTTACAAGAACTGTTTCCTTTATTATAAAACTATTGCATCAAATCTTCACAGTTGGAAAAAGCATTGCATCCTTTATTAGCTCCCACTTCTACAGACAAGGTACAGCCAGTAAAGATGTCATTCTTGTTCTTTGAAACAACTAGATTAGTCTATTTTCTCATGGGGTTTAGTGAAGTCCTTCAACAGACGTGACTGGCAGGAGAAGAGGCTGAAGATTTTGGCTCCAGGGAATAGATTGCTGACTTGATAAATCTTCTGGTCACAAAAGGTCATCTTTTGATGTTTGGAAGCAAGATTGACTCACTAACAAATACCAGCAAAAGATCTTTCTGTCATGTAAAATATAAAGAAAACAAACTAATATTGAAAAAGCATTTACATGCTAGCAATGTCCTTCCCCAGACAAAGCACAGATGCAGTCTTTTCAGCTGTATATTATGTAAGTGATATTTTTTTTCACTTAGTGTCACTGCTTCAGGAAAATAGATACTTTTCTAGCTGCTCAGATCTACAGTGGGTTTTGCAAAAATACATAGCATAAGCCCGTACAAAAAATTTTAAGAAAAAAAGTATTTATGGATACTCCTGGTAATAATAATTTAAAATATAGTAAAAGAAACATTTAAAAAATAGAATGACATTGTTAAAAATTCTAGAAATTAAATCTCTGGCCTACTTATTATTAATAAATGTATAAACTGCACTGTAATAATATTTTAATATTGTCATTTGAAACATTCATTTCTACCATTCAAAAGAAACAGAAACAAACAAAAGCTATAGCTATTTGACCCTTGGAGCCACTTCACCCATTCAGCTAATCTCAATTTGGAAATAAATCATTCTTCTTGTATGTTCTTGGGAGAATCAATTAAACATTGAAATGGTCAGAATACATGATGACAATGTTTAGAATTGTCTTTGGAAAAAATGACAGCAATATGCTTGCAAGCCATTTCATTCCTTTTGTATTTTTTTTACTGTAAAAATTGTATTCTTAGCCTTATATTCTAATCCTGGGAACAAAATAGCAACAAAGGAAAATACATTCACATCTTAAAGAATAGCTTTACTGCTTAAAAGCTGAAAATAGGAAAAGCAAATGCAAACCATTGTCCAAAAGAAGCCTTTGCTTAGATGATTGAAATATAGTTCACACACAGTACAAAGATGAGTGAGTAATTCTAGCACAAACACAGACACGCAAGATTACTATATTGTGGTACCTGGCAAGAATTCCAAAACAGAACTTGGTATAAATTGACTTCTAATATTTAAAAATTTTAATAATTTCATCAAACCTGAGAATCATTTAAAAATCACAGGCTGTACCTATTATCATTTGTGTCTCCAAAGCTCTTTCACCAAAATGAAACTTCTTCTGAACAATAAATATAACTCATTTAACTAGAATTTTAAGAATCTCTAAAAATCAAACAATGTGTAACTTATGAGAGCAATAACACCTGCAGCTGGAGCTTACTGAAGAATTTATGCAACTACATAACGCTCAGTATTAATGACAGAAGGCTATGGTGTTAGGCTCTATGTTCCATCCTCAAAGTGCATCCACGATGTTCATAAATACCTACTGCTTATTGGGGCACAGGTATTTTCAGGAGAGCACTTACATTTCCACTTTGCGTCTTTCTCTCTAATTTAAAATGCTTGAACAATCGAAGATCGATGTAACACATGTTTTTGAAATAAGATAAGAGCAATAATAAGGCGGTGTGATTTTATTAAAGAGGCCAGAATTCTTGCTTTGTATGTAGACAAAAATCTTTTATAAGACAAAGAGTCCAAAGGATGCACGGAGATACCTAAGACTTTTGGTAAAACTGTTATTTATAAATTATTACCTGTAACTGTGAGAGCAAGCTCACAGTGATGATTGCTGCTGATGTGCTGACTCTCTTTAGATTGACTGAAAAATGGTCTGATGCTCTATGCTTCTCAGTAGCTGTACTCACAGACAGTAAAACATCTTCCTTTTGAGGATGGCTTTAAATAACATGAAAGAGATTACAGAAAATTGACTTAATTTTTATCAAGTATCTCATTTTGCACCCCACACCAAATCCTAAAGAAGTTAAATAATTTTCACTTGTCATTGCTTAGTGATAATTCTCTGGACATGTTCGTATTTTCTGCAAATGTTTATATCACTTGCATTTGAGTCAAGCATAGCTTCCCACCATGCTTCAGTGCAACCATGAAGTTTCTTTTAGTTGATAATCTTTCACAATTTTACTTTCTGTCAAGCCTCAAAGCACTCTGTGAGTGACGGGCTTAAAGACCCTGCATATCCCCTCCCCTACCAAAATCAATGGCTAAGTAAATAAATGATCTTAAAATTTGCCATTTCTAATGGAATTTTCTAGATAGAAGTTGCACATTGATTTCTGTGGCTTGGAAAATGCCTTTAATCATGGAAATGATTCAAGTGTCCTTTGGACTGAAAACTGTATTAAGTAACTGCTTTGTCTACAACCTCCTTCTAAGTTAAGCCACTCAGAAGTCCCATATGGTAAATCTGTAAATCTGTATGTGTTGTTCACAGTGCCCTTAGCAGACGCTCACAGCCAGAGGGACCAGGCAACAGTGTGTAAGAGGTGCATCGGAGTCAGAGTCAGAGAGGACGACAGTGTGAAGTGTATGACAATATTCTTCTTTCTATTCTGCTTCTAAATGTACTTAAATACACTAGATGATACCTAAAACTACTGAATTGTACATATTCACAATTTTAGCATATATAGACATTATATAATGGTTAATTAATTATAATTCCATTTATCTCTTCACTTATCTTTTATTATACTGCAAACATTTATAATTCTTTTTCCCCCCAGCTTTCAGAAATGTTAAGTATGTTGCCATTGTCTGTTGTTGCCCTACTATGTGATAGCACAGGAAACTTTCTTACTTCTGGATGTAACTTAACATTCATTGGGCAATCTGTTATCCCTAGCACTCTAGTCCCAGGCCTTTGATGCATGCCATTCTGTTTTAAGTTTAAGCATACACCATAGTCTAGATTGTGACTTGCTAGTTTTTAGAGCTCCCTCTGGTAGTTTCCCTGTGAGGTACAAAAAGGATATAGACCAGCTTTGAATTGTGTTCTGATTAAAGTGGGAAAAAAATGACATAAAAGAAATGTCATCAAAAATGACAGAAAAGTAAAAATGGTGTCATGGTCATAGACTATTGTTTAGGAGATTGAGAATATAAAGATGAAGGTGGCAAGAAAGCTATGAAATTCTGGCGATGATGCCAAGGCTGTTATCTGGAGGTTTCTAAAACTGACATATCATTATGTCAATTGCCCCACTTCGGGAATTACATTGTCCTAGTTCTGCATCTTGCAGTTCTTCCCAGGGGCAGTCAGGCAGAGTTTGGAGGAATTAAAGCAATCCATTTTGTTTCTCATAGTTAGAAACAAAATGAGAACTTTGCCCTAAACACACAAACTATGTTATCAATATCATATGTGTTTCATTTGAAAAATAATGTACTAAATAAAAGAGGGATGATATTTTAGTGTTCAAGACATCATTACATCACTACATTGTTGACTTGCTAATTCTATGTTTAATCTCTTTTGTGAATTAGAGTAGATAGAATAATTGCATGCAGTAGTCTGATAATGTTATTCATTTTCTTACCCTAATTTTGTAGAAATTCACAAATTATCAGCGAAAAGGTAAAATGCATTAATAAACTATGTTATGTTTTTTTTTTAAAGGAAAAAAGGTGGTGCTGCTTAGAATTATCTATATAGAAAAATATATAACGTTATAGGAATTAAGACACTGGCTTTTGCCTTGTTACTTTACCTACATTGAAGCTCACAGTGAACAGAAACTCATTGAAGATGACATGTGCATTTGCATATGAAAACTCAACTTACAAAAGCGGAAGCATTTACCCAAATAGAATATACCTTTATGCTTATATACGCATATTACACACTGCCACTGTAAGGAAGTAAGGTAATTCACCCAGTTTATTTCCAATAGATGAGAATTAGTCATGTAAATGTCCCAATCACTAATAGAAAGCACAGGCATTTACTTACTTTGTAACTAGGAACTAATTTAAATATATTCATAGACGGTAAACTGTTGCTTGGTTTATGCTCAAAGCAATTAGGCAACCATGAAATTAAAGAAAACAGTTTGATTATATTTCCAAATGACATTTTAATTTTTTAGGATTAGAATAAGAAAAGAAACTGATACCAGTCTTATTCAATTCCCTTCCTCTGAATTATTATGATCTCTCAAAGTGGATTTTTTCCAGCTAAACAAACAGTGACTGCCACAAACCTTTCATCATTTATGTGAAAGAAAATAGATTTCTCTGTAATGTCTAAATTTCTGATAATTGTATGTTGAAAATATCATTTTAACAGGGTGAAAAAGAGACATTATCTCTTTAGCTAATACTTTCACCTCATTTATTTGTCAGGTTTGACCTTTTTAAGAGTGACTTCTCACAACCAATAGAGAGAATATTTTAGTGCACCCTGCCCCCATCCCTAACCCTGGCACTTAAATCTTCCTGTCTTCGTTCTTTTCTATAGCATTTATCTTCATTAAATATACTATATAAGCTGTTGGAATTTACAATGTTTCCCTCACAATAAACAGATTTCTGGATTGGAAAGTACTTTGGTTACATGTCATTTAACAGTGCTTATTTAAGAAATAGATATAGTCATAATAATGTTTCATATTTTTGCATTTTATTTGAAATTCTGTCACAAAGCTTGCTTAAAAATACTTAATATTTAGTATATACTTTACATTTCATTAGGGAGATTACCTCCTAGTAATCTAAAATTTTTTTCAGCCAATACTGTTCAAGCTAGAAAAGAAAAACAATTCCGAAGTTCAATTTAAAAGTAGTTCATTTAAAATGAGATCAGTTTGTTAATGCTATAAATATTGATTGTCTAAATTTGTGATAATTTCAGTAAAAAGTATGTCATATAAAAGTCTTTAGGAAATTGGTCTCATTCTAATATTGATATTTTAACAGAGAGGTAGATAATAGATAGATAGATAGATAGATAGATAGATAGATAGATAGATAGATAATGAACATTTAAAATATACCTTGACATGGATTTTAGAAAATAGATTTTTTTTCAAACCTGTCTTCAAAACAGTGATAGCAAAACAATGGAGAGTTTGGGAAGTCAAATGACAAATACTTTTTCCTTGTATTAGCTTAATTCGTTAGACATAACATTCTGTTATGTCATACGTTATATATAAATTGCATTTGATTGTTGTATATGCCTAAGATAAACTCTCTCACTTTTGTAGGGAAAACACTTTATTATGTATGTGTGGTGGCAGAGGTGTATGTTTTCACACTATAGCTAAGATTTTTTTTTTTTTTTTTTTTTACTTATTGTTCGTCTTTATTTACAGCAAAGTACATAGGATGTGTTCATTTCATAGCACTGACAAAGACAGGGCAGTAAAAAGCAAAGAGGGGAAGAGGCAGCATCTTCTAGGGAAAGAACAGCCTAGGTCTCCATCAAGCCACTCACACTCGCTACCCGAGGCGGGCCTCGGTGGACACTCCCGCCTGAGAGAAACAGGAAGCTACTGAAACACATCACCTGTGCCTGGCACCATTCGAGTAGAGCAGGCCCAGAGCCAGAATGTTAAAGGGGACTTGTGCACGACACAGGCATCCAACTGAGCCTTCCCCAACCCGCGCTCTTCCGTGTTCCGTCTGACACAAAGCATAGCGCAATGGCCTGGAGGAAAAGTATAAACAGCAAAGGAGACAGAGAAGGCCTGCTGGTCCTTCCCAGAAAGCACCAGCCTTCATGTGCCCAGGACTGACCCTAGCTTTGCCAAAAGCAGCCCATTCTTTGGAGATTCTTGGACATGAGCACAGGTTCCAAAGGGCAGTGGAAAACATTTCCCTGGAAGAGGATGCATTCCCCCCACATCTGCAGGGCTTTGCAGGCAAGGTTGATCAGTCTCTCCACCTTTGGCTACTCAGGGACACACCTGACCCAGTGGCCACCCAAGAGACAGACGAGTCACCCTGGATAGACGGAGCTGGAGCCAACTTCCCTATGATCTGAGTAGCCGCCATCATAATTAGTTCTGGGACAGGTGACTTGGACACTGGCTTCCCTGCTCTAGATCAGAGTCCTATCTTTTTTTCAGCCTCTGGTTACCCAAAGAGAAGTCTCAGGCCAGCAGGAGTTACGCTAGTGGGATGAACTGTGAGGTTGGGCCTCTGGACACCCAAAGAGAAGTCACAGGCCCAGCGGCATTTGCTTTAGCATGAAGTATGAGGCAGGGCCCTTCCTGCCTGTGACACAAGACTCACAACTTTGTTTCCTAAACAAAGAGACAGTGGGTGAGCAGGGAGGGGGAAGCAAGCACCATTGGGTGGCTCTGAAGCCAATAGGATTTGTGCACCTGAGGTCAGTGTGACCCTGCCCAGCTGCGCTCCCTCTCTGGCCAGCTGAAAGTCCCCAGGTGACAAATGTCATGGTTTCCTGATGAGTTTACCTCCAACTCTCCAGTAGAATTGGAAATCCAGAATCTCAGGACTGATCATAATGCTTCCTATGGAAATTTCAAGTTTAAATGCATAATTGGCCAAAAGCTGGGCGGCCTCGGAGCCTCCATCCCTTCCCTGTAGCCAGCAAACATTGCTTCTAGCCAAGCCAGAACTGGTTACCATTCCCCAAGGAGGTAGGGGTAGGGTTGTCCTACATCTGTGTCCAAGCTAGGAATGGGCCGCTCAGAGGTCCTGGAGCCTTGGTCCCAACACCGTAGATACACGAGGAAGCGGCTAAGTAAAGGCTCAGACATGAGCAGAATCCGTTTTCCACGGCAGTGGGATAGACAGCCAAGGCACTAAGTGGTTTGGCACCTGGGGGCTTCAAGTAAAGTTGAGCGTGGTACCCACTGAGAGGCCAAGGCTCTTGCAGACAGGAATGGGTTTCCCATGAGCACGCACAACCCCAGCAAGGCCAGGATTCTCGTCCTTGGAATCCCAGGCCAGGCCCTAACCTACCCCTTGAATCTCAGAACTGCATAAAGTCGAGGTGATGAGGACTGCTCCCCAAACACTCTAGCATGCATCTTGGCGAGTGTGCGCCCTCCCCACAAGCGCCTGAGCTGACCTCTCTCCCACTCCAACAGCAGCTGCCGAGCAGCAGCAGCTTGCTGCAGAGCCTGCACCATGGCCTGATGCCGAAGAAAAGTGGCAAAGCTCTACTTAGGACTAGGTTAATGTCTTTTCAAGAGAAAAACAGAGCTGGAGGCAAATTTGAGTCCTGATTGGGGACCTGGACAGTGCTGAAACAGCTAGGGAACTTCAGTGTGGCTGCATCGAACCTCGAGGGCTCCTGAGAGCCACCCAGGCAGGAGGCTCTCGTGTCCAGGTGGAGTGACTAAGCACGTGGCCCACAAGATGCAGGACGGTGGCCACCGACGTGGCAATCCTGGGCGCTTCTGTCGCTAGGCACAGATTGGGGCCTCTAGCTCATGCCTGCCTTCTTGTTTGGTCCCCATTTCCTCCAGCAGTCTTCCCGGCATGCCATGGATCAACTTCCTCCTGGCCAGAGTTCCCACCAAGAGGAAGCGCTCACTCAGGAAGGCTGAAAATCTCTACCTCTGGCATCTTCAATCTAAAACCCCAGGTTAGGCACCCATGATTTAAATACCCTTCCCTTAATACCTTCTAAGAAATAACTTCCCCCAACCCCTTCCTGCCGGGCAGCCACCATGCTAACATGGTGGCAGTGTAGTTCGGGAAATCCTGACGCTGCTGCTCTCAAAAGTCTGCTAAGATTTTTAAAAATTCTGAATAATTTGTCTTTTATCTTCAAGCTGTGCCTGCTAAACTTTTTGAATCAACAGCCTAACCGTAAGAGTTTTTGCACACTCAAAAGTGGTAGAACAATAAATGCATTGTGATCTATGGGACAGTCAGTGAAAAACAAACAAATAAAACCACAGGAAGGGCCAAAGTGTTCCTAGAACCAGGCATTTGAAGCATTGTGGCTTTCTAATCTCTGTACTTTCATCTTTAATACCCCATCATGTTTCCCCTAATTATAGCCAACTGCAGCCATAAATTGAAAAGTCCTGTGTGTTTATCTTCAATTGCCCTTAGAAAAATAATGTAATTTTCTGCTTTTGGGTAGGGCTGGAAAGCAAAAGTCTTAGAATGGACTGGCTTTCTAAGAGGGAAGTTTGATATGTCATCCCTGCTGCCAGCATTAGTGGAGAGGACAAGACTTAGATCGGAAAAGAGGCGAGGACCCCAGGTTTAAGACACACCAGTTTGTACTCTTTCTACTTTTCTTAAAGTGTGAGTTTTCCTTTTCTCTTTCCTCCAAGGGTGCTTTCCTGAACACTTTATGCTATTCATCAAACACTCTGGGCTTCCTTCTTGTCCTTTGTGCCATGTGGCTTCTTTTATATCATATGTCTGGCCTTCACCTAAGGTAAAAATGCCATGGTATATACTCACTTATAACTGGATATTAGCCATATAATATAGGATAAACATGCTAACATCAACATACCTAAAGAAGATGAACAAGGAAGAAGACCTTAAGGAAGATGCTAGGAAAGATTCAGAAGGGAAAACAGGATTAAGGAAGTGGTAGAACAGAGGGAACAGGGTGGGAGCCTACCACAGATGTCCTCTAAAAGACAACTATCAGGGGATCACAGCGGATGCAGAGACTCACAGCAAACTTTGGACAAAGTACAGGGAGTCTTATGGAAGAAGGAGGACAAAACCTGTCCAGGAGGAGACAGGAGACACACAGACCAACACAGCCAAAAAAAAAAAAAAAAAAAAAAAAAAACAGGCCAAGGGGAGACTGCAGAGCCTGATGCATCAGCCAAAGGCCATGCATTGGGAGGACCTAGACCCACTGTTCAGAAGTTCTGCATAGACAATTCAGTCCACATGTGGATTCCCTAGTAAGGGAAGAAGACAGTCTCTGACATGAACTTGGTTGACTGCTCCTTGATCACTTCACTCTTGTGGTGTGACCTAGCCAGCCCACAGAGGAACAGAATACAGGTAGTCCTGATGGAACCTGATAGGCTAGAGTAAGACAATAGGGGAGGAGGACTTCCCAATCAGTGAACTAGGGAAAAGGGATAGGGGAGGAAGAGGGAGGGTGGATGGGACTGGAAGGAGATGAGGGAGGGGGATACAACTGGGATACAAAGTGGATAAATTGTAAATAATGATAATAACAATAAAAAGAAAACATAAAAAAAAATAGTTGGCAGGACCATCCCTTGTCTGGGACATCTTAGGTGTGTATGTGGTTGAATTTCTATTTGGAATTTAATCTAACATCAGGCCTTTTATTATGGAATTTGGAGGGTTACCTGTTCTTTTTGTCCTTCTTTCCAATGGAAATAATATTTTTTTTCTGATTTTCACTTTTAAAAATAAAATTAAAAATTAAAGGATATTTGGATTTCTCTGTTATAATTACCCTTGCCCAAACTTTTATAAGTCTCTGTTACTGCCACTCTTTATTATTTTTGTTATAACTTCATAGAAATGTGTCTGAAATATGTTCTAGTTAGTCCATGCATACTCTTGAAGATAACCTGATTTCAAAAGGGGGGGGGGAAGCTAACATATTATTCCTAGACAAGACAGAATATTTTAAAAATAATTCCTACTCAGTTTTCCAAAATTTGGAATTTCAGTGGTCTAGAGGAGAAAAAGCAAACTGGCCTTGCATAAAAATACTTACATCCGTTCTTTATTCAGTCTAGATTTGCAAATAATCTTATGTGATTAAATGTGAATTTTGCCCTTCATCTATTTATATGGGCCTTACTCTTCGGTCGAATGCTGAAACCAAGATAACAATTTTTCTGGTGGAGAACATAAACCTTGGCCCCTCGCCTTAGAGAGGGTTAGTTGAGATTCATGTCCTATACCAGCTCACCATGTCCCTGGAAACAGTGGCAACGCCAGGCCTATTTTGCTTGAGAGTCACTTAGAATTTTTCTCTGACCTTCTGGGATTGCTTTTATGCAGCCACCTGGAACTCTTTATTGCAACTGCCTTTGCCCTTCTGACCCCTAGTTGTCTCTGAAGCTTCACCTTTTGGTCTCTGCCAATCTGGATCTCATTTACTCTCTACAGCTATCAGTGATAGCAGATTCTGCTGAAAGAGGAAGGAAGGGCAATTCCACCAATGCTAGACCTCACTAATTAGCCAGGTTGGAAAATTTACCCAGTTCATTCTGCTCTCAAAAACTCTGAAACTAGTCACAATTTTAATTAGTATGGTACCAAAAGCAAATAAAACTCATGTGCTCAGAGCACTCTCTGTTGGTAGAAATTGTTTTTCTCCATGGCACACAGTGGGGCTCAACTGGTTGGAGACTACTGATATTCCTACCTGAATAGATTCTCTTTTTCTTAATGGCTTATTATATTTCTCTGTGGCTGGGATGGAATGCAAAATCTTGTACACATCAGGCAAATGCCTTCAGGGAACATTCCAGGCTCCTCCATATAGAATTTTGTCTATAGCAAGTTTCCTAAACATTTATTTAAAAGTAGTTCAGATATTTCTCCTGCATGATGAATAATATATATGTATATGATATTACGTATTATATCAAACATAAATGTATCTTATTGTAAAGGCAACTAAATTTATTTGTAATAGATATTATTTTTAAATATTTTATTTATTTTTATTATTTATCAATTTATTATAATTTATTCACTTTGTATCCCTGCTGCAGCCCTTTCCTTCATCTTCTTTCAATCCAACCCACCTTCCCTCTTCTCCACCTATGCCCTTTCCCTAGTCCCCTGATAGAGGAAGACCTCCTCCCCTTATATCTGACCCTAGTATAGCAGATCTCATTAAGGCTGGCTGCATCATCTTCCTCTGCAGCCCGGCAAGGCTGCACCCCCCCCCCCCAGGGGGAGGCGAGCAAGAGCCAGCCACTGAGTTCATGTCAGAGACAGTCTTTGTTCCCCTTACTAGGAAACCCACTGGGATACTGAGTAGGGGTCTAGATCCTCTCCATGCATGGTCCTTGGCTGGTCTATAGGTCTCTGCAGGCCCCCCTGGGCCCAGGTTTTTGGCTCTGTTGTTCTCCTTGTGGAGTTCCTGTCCCCTCCAGGTCTTTCTATCTCCCTCTTCTTCCACAAGATTTCCAGCACTCTGCATGAAGTTTGGCTATGAGTCCCAGCATCTGCTTTGATTCCCTGCTGAGTAAAGCCTTTCAGAGGTCCTCTGTGGAAGCTCCTCTCGTGCTTCCTGTCTTTTCCTACTTCCGATATCTATCCTGTTTGCCCTTCTGAATGAGGATTAAGTGGCTTCTCTAGGGGCCTCCTTGTTGTTTAGCTTCTTTAGGACTGTAGATTATAGTATGTTTATCCTATATTATATAGCTAATAGCCATATTCTTAAAAAAAGTAATTTATGAAATGTCTTAGATGTATGTAAACAAAAACTTTTAAAAATGTAAAACAAAACAAAACAAACAAAAACAAAAAAACCTCCTGGGTTGGGTTTCTTGTCAAACTGGGCAATACTCTGCCTCCAGAGTTTTCTCATAAATCATGGATAGTAATACACAAGGAACCTGGATTATAACCTTGATTTCTGTGAGAGTCATGAAGCAGCACCCAGATTGCCTTGAGAACAATTATGACAGGATTACCTTGGAAGCCTGATTTCAGCTCACACCTGTCCTCCCAGGTAGGTCAGACCTGTGAGCCTGTGGGTGTGTGTTTTACAGGTTTCTGTTTTCCCATCTTCCCATCTGCTCCATGTGTTGTACAAGTTCAATAGCATACTGCTACTATTATTTCGTTTGTATTCTAGACTTCTCCAGAGTAATGAAACTTTAATTTTCCAACTAACAATTTCATCTCAACTAATCATCTAAACAGTGAAATAAGGTTGGCAAATCAGTGTTCTAAATAGTATACACACACACATTTGCATGCACACACATGTATGTGATGTTCATCAAGGTATAAAATCCATTGTTATGACTTTTAAAAATCGCGAAAACATATATGATATAAAATTTTTTAAATTAAATGTGGTTAAGTTTACAGACTCATAACTTTTTTTTTATTTATTTTTATTTTTTATTTTTTATTTTTAGTTACATTTTGTTAACTCTGTGTCCCAGCTGTATCCCGCTCCCTCATTCCCTCCCCAACCCCACACTCCCTCCCTGGTCTCCTCCCTGCCCCTTTCCAAGTCCCCTGATAGGGGAGGACCTCCTCCCCTTTCATCTGTCCCTGTTTTATCAGGTATCTTCAGGGCTGGCTGCAAAGCTCAGTAACCAAGTAGTTTTCCAAAGTAAGGGGGACACGGACTATTTCTAACAGGATCTCAAGGGCAGGCTGTTTGACACCTCCCCCCAGGGGAGGAGCAGTCTGTTAGGCCACAGAGGAGGACTTTGCAGCCAGCCCAGACTCATAACTTAATAAGGGAAGGTTAAAATGAGGTGAAATCCAGTACTTATTGTGTGAGTGATACATTTCAAGTTTTATTTGTGCTACTTCTGAAGACTTATTTATTATACCTATGGTACATGTTATGTTATTCCAGAAGTTCAGAAAATGTTTCCCTCAAATTTCATGTTTGCTTCTCTGTATTTCTGTGTTTTATCAGAAAAAAAAAAGAGAGAAGATGAACATAAAAGTAATCTGTTACATTATAGTAAAAAAACATTTGCCTTGTTTATTTCTGCTTCTTTGGTTTCCTATTTAATTATTACTGGCACTTTTCAACTACACTCTGTATCAAAATTATCTCTGCTGGGGGCTATCTCTGACATGAACTCAGTGGCCTGCTCTTTGATCACCTCCCCTGAGGGGGAAGCAGCCTTACCAGGCCACAGAGGAAGACAATGCAGCCAGTCCTGATGATACCTGAGAGGGTAGGGTCAGATGGAAGGGAAGGAGGACTTCCCATATCAGTTGACTTGGAGAGGGGCTTGAGAGGACATGAGGGAGGGACAGAGGGGTGATTTGGAGGGGACAAGGGTGGGACTACAGCTGTGATACCAAGTAAATAAAT
The DNA here is from genome assembly GCF_907164565.1 of Psammomys obesus. Lineage (NCBI taxonomy): Eukaryota > Metazoa > Chordata > Mammalia > Rodentia > Muridae > Psammomys > Psammomys obesus. The sequence continues at coordinate 196,904 of NW_026594083.1, read as the reverse complement.
TGTAATAAATAAAAAATTACATTAACAAATTATCTCTGCTGTTATTTTGAAGTAATCTCATACTTTCAGTTTTAGGAAATAAATATACATTCTTCAATTAAAATGAATCATATTTCTTAAGGGAAAATGTTATATTATGGCAATTGACATAATGATAAGACATAGATTGTAGACTCTTATGTATAAAAATTATTCATTCTGATGTATTTAAAAGATGGTTAGTGTTCTTAGGTTTTCATATTATTATTGATGCTACCCCAAAATCTTTTTCAAAATGGACACACACACAATATTTGTGTATATAATAACAATGAGATTCAGTGCTTCATATATTGACCTATCAAAAATTATCAGTCCTGAACATATTTTTTTCATCAGCGCTGGAGATCAGACTAGATTCGTACAGTGGTATTAAATCTGGTCTATCTCTATGCATAGTGTTCTTAGCAAGAAGTATATACTCTATGTACTTCTAGAAAGTTGCTTTTATTAAATGAATTTAAAGTGTTCTAACAAAGATTTTCTGAGAAAACATGTCATAAGACTCTAATATTCTCTTTAAGTCTAAATAGCTGTGATGTCCTAAAGCTTTGGTATAAACCAACTTGATTTGCTTGAACTGCATTAAAAAAAAAAGTGTCCTAGTTAGGGTTTCTATTGCTCCAATAAACAAATAAACAGCATGACCAAAAGTAAATTGGGAATAAAGGGGTTTCTTTAGCTTACATTTCTGTATTGTAGTCCATCATTGAAAGAAGTCAAGACAGGAATTCAAGCCTGACAGAAATCTGGAGGTATGGGGACAATGTCAAGGCCACGGAGGGGCGCTGTTTACTGGCTTGCTTCTCATAGCTTGTCTGGCTTGGTTTCTTATAGTACCTAGGACCATATTCCCAGGGATGGCACCACACAGTATGACCTATATGCCCTCTCCCTCCCATCAATCACTAATTTGAAAAATGGCTTCAGCTGGATATTTTATTATTGTTGCTGTTGTTGATTACAATGTATTCACTTTGTGTCCCGGCTGTAGCATCCTTCCTCATCTCTTCCTGGTCACACTTCTCTTACTCTCCTCCCCCCATGTCCCTCCCATAATCCACTAATAGAGGAGGTCCTCTTTTCATACTATCTGATCCTAGCCTATCACATCTTATCAGGACTGTCTGGTTCCTCTTTTATTTTATTTATTTATTTATTTATTTATTTATTTATTTATTTATTTATTTGCCTAGTTAGGCCACCTCACCAGGAGAAAGTGATCAAAGAGCCAGCCTCTGAGTCCACTCTAGAGACAGCCCCTGTTTCCTTTATTAGGGAACCGACATGGAGACTGAGCTGCCCATGGGTTACATCTGAGCAGGGGGCTGAGGGCCTCTCCACGCACGGTCCTTGGTTGATTCATCAGTCTCATCAAGACCCCTTAAGTCAAGAACTTTTGGCTCTGTTTGTCTCCTTGTGGATCTCTAGTCCCCTCCAAGTCTTTCTATCTCCCCCTTCTTCCATAAGATTCCTTGCACTCTGCCCGAACTTTGCCTATGAGTCTGAGCATCTGTTTCGATTCCCTGATGGGTAAAGTCTTTCAGAGGCCCTCTGTGGAAAGCTCCTGTCCTGTTCCCTATCTTCTATTTCCAATGTCTATCCTGTTTGCCCTTCTGAATGAGGATTAAGTGGCTTTCCTAGGATCCTCCTTGTTGTTTAGCTTTAGGACTATAGATTTTAGTATGTTTATCCTATGTTATATGGCTAATATCCACTTTTAAGTGAGTATATACCATGTGTGTCTTTCTGCTTGTGTGTTACCTCATTCAGGAGGATCTTTTCTAGTTCCAATTTGCCTGCAAAATTCATGATTTCCTTATTTTTAATTTTAAAGCTGGATCTTAAGGAAGATTTTTCTCCTTTTCTCAATTGAGGATCTATCCTTTCAGATAAATCCATCTTGTGCCAATATGTATAAAACTAGCCAAAAAGGGGGGAGCCAAGATGGCGGCACCAGGAGAACACCGTGTCTGAGAAGCAGGACAACACACTCTGAGTAGCGACCAGGAGACTGAACTCTGGGCCCTAAAAGAACAGCGATCGATCGTGTTTCCCAGGTGAGGGGAGGCTCCCACGGCATGGGAATCGGTCCACTCTCGGCTGCCCAGCCAGAACCCTGAAGAGAACCCGGCTAATGCGGGCTTTGGGTCTCCAGGCTGGTGCTGCAAGCCTGCTTGTCCCGCTCAGTTTCCCAAGCTGATTGGTGGGCACATGGGTGCCTGAGGCTGGGAGTCCCAGTCGCAACAAAACCCAACGGGGAAGGAAAGTTGCCAGACTGGTCACCGATCACCCAGTCTTTCCCTGGAAGGTCTCTCCGACCTCGGCGGGTACCTGCCGCCATCACAATTGAGCTCCTGCCACGCACGGATCTCAACTGAACGCCCAGCTCAAAATCCCTACTCCCTCTTCAGAAGAAGCAGGAGGCTTCCAGCAGAATCTGCCACAGACCACATTGTCTGTACCCCAACCCGAGATCAGGGCTGAGAATACCCAATCCTTTCGGGCACTCCCCCAAACGCCGCCATAACCCTGCCGCAGTGGAGTGGAAGGATAAAGAGGCGCACAGCGAATTCACAGTGCCGAAACTCCAGGGCTACCTGCCGCTCCTAGCAAACAAACTATAGCTCAGGATCTGGGACTGTGGTCATTCTACACGTCCTGAGATTATCCTGGGTCCAGCGCAATAAGGTCTAGCAGCAAGTTCTATCACCGGCACCCCCCCCCCCCCCTGCCCCCCCCCCCCCGGCAGAGAAATGCCGCCAGCTCAGGATCGGACCAAGAGGACCGAGAAGCCCCAACCCCTGCTGGCACTTCCCTGAGAGCACCTCCATAGGCTTGACCTAGCAGAGGAGAAGGTCAGAGGGGAAGGACAGAGAGGCAGCCTGCCAAGGACACAGCACCCTCTCTCCAGAGGCCCCTAGCAGAGAAACTCAAGCTCTGGATCTGAAGTCACTCAACCCAACCCAGTACTCTCTTGGGATCAGCAAACATAGATTCTACCGCTAGGCGGCTTCTGGCAGAGAGATCTGGGTCCGGGATCTGGGATTGAGTACACTCACCCTAACTCTTTCCCGCGCCACCCAGGGACCAGTCAACATAACCCTTCCTGGCAGAGAGAAAGGACAAAGAGGCAGCACACAGGAAAGGTGGACACCGAGTCCTGCGGCCACAGTGTCACAGAGCTGACTGATAGCCTACCTGTGCACTTCTGCAGCAGGAGTAAAACAGAGAGTAGTGAGCAAGGGGAACCTCTGTGCATTCCAACTGGTCCTGCAAGAGAGTGAGTGAGTCTTCTAGGGAGAGATTGCCCCAGACCCAGGGCCTCTCCACAGAAGCAACCAGATGAGATCCCTGGCACCCACACTCCTAGTGTGGGCATCAGAGGGATTCTTGGGATAGTGACCCCAACACTGAAGCCTCTGCCTTGTGGGTCCACCAGGGTAATCCAGGCAAACAATCCCTGGATCTCAGTCAGAACTGCGTAATAGTGGCTTGCAGGCCACTGCAACAGTCAGAGAATCCGCACATGCACACTGCGCCTGCTAAAAGCGCACGCGAATAGCACCAGCATCACATTCTTTACTTAGGCAAAACTGAAAACAAAGTGCACACTCCCAAAGCAGTGAACCTCTCTCATCTTCCTGAAAAAACAGTCCAGAAAACAGAAAGAGAGGATCATAGCCCAAACTACAATCTCGAGGAACAACCAGTGAGGATTAAAAATAACCAGATGGCTAGAGGCAGACATAAGAACACTCCCAACAAAAATCAGGACACAATGACCTCACCAGCAACCCCACAAAACAATGGACACTTCAATTCACTAGATATACAAGAAAATGACTTCAAAACTATGTTTCTCCAGCTATTAGAGGCCCATAGAGATGAAATGAACAAAGCCCTCAGAGAAATAACCAAAGAAATCGAGACTAACCAAGAGGAAACAAATCGTGCTCTCAGAGAAATGACCACGAAAATTGAGGCAAACAGAGAAGAAATGCACAAAGCTCTCAAAGAAATGTCCACAAAAATAAAGGCAAATAAGGAAGAAATGAACAAAGCTCTCATAGAAATACAGGCAATTATACCCAAAGAAGTGGAGGCACAGTTAGTGATACATAGAGAGGAAACAGACAAAAAAATAGAAGCTATCATTGAAAAGCAGGCGTCCACATTCAAACAGAAGAAGGAAATGGTGCAAGACATGAAAACATAATTAGAATTAATAAAGAAAACACAAATAGAGAAAAACCAGGAGCTGGAGAACATAGAGAAAAGATCAGGCACTACAAAGGTAAGCATCACCAACAGAATACAAGAAAAGGAAGAAAGAATTTCAGGAGCCGAAGATACACTTGCGGAAATTGACACGTCTCTCAAAGAAAAAATAAAATCAGAAAAGTTCCAAACACAAAACATCCAAGAAATCAAGGACACCATGAAAAGACAAAACCTAAGAATAATAGGAGTAGAAGAAAAAGAAGACATCAGGCTCAAAGGTCCGGAAAATATTTTCAAGAAAATTATAGAAGAAAACTTTCCCAACTTAAAGAAGGAGATGGCCATAAACATACAAGAGGCCTACAGAACACCAAGTAGACTAGACCAGGAAAGAAATTCTTCACGTTACATCATAGTCAAAACACTGAACCTACAAAACAAAGAAAAAATTCTAAAAGCAGCAAGGGAAAAAGGCCAAGTAACATATGAAGGTAGACCTATCAGAATCACACCAGATTTCTCAACAGAAACTATGAAAGCCAGAAGGGCCTGGACAGAAATCATACAGTCCTTAAGGGACCACAGATTCCAACCCAGACTACTATACCCACCAAAACTTTCAATCAGCATAGACGGAGAATTCAAGATATTCCAAGACAAAACCAAATTTAAACAATATCTACATAGTAACCCAGTTCTACAGAAGTTACTAGAAGGGAAACTCCAAACCAAAGAAAACAACTACATCGAAGGAATCAGAGGAAATAGATAACTACACAACAAAAAAACCAACAGAAGACAAGCAATGAAACTCAGTGACACCACTAACACCACATCTAAAATAAGTAACAATTGTTGGTCACTAGTTTCTATCAACATCAACGGACTCAACTCCCCAATTAAAAGACACAGACTAACAGAATGGTTGCGGAAACAGGATCCATCATTCTGTTGCATCCAAGAAACACAACTATGCAACAAAGATAAACACTACCTCAGAGTAAAGGGCTGGAAAAATGTCTTTCAAGCAAATGGTTCCAGAAAACAAGCGGGAGTAGCCATCCTAATATCTAATAAAATAGACTTTCAACCCAAGTTAATCAAAAAAGATAAGGATGGCCACTATATTCTCATCAAAGGAAAAATCCACCAAGAGGACATCACAAATTTGAATATCTATGCCCCAAATACAAGAGCACCTACATTTGTAAATGAAACAATATTAAAGCTTAAATCACACATTGATCCTAAAACCCTAATAGTGGGAGACTTCAACACTCCACTCTCACCAAGGGACAGATCAACTAAACAGAAAACAAATAGGGAAATAAAAACACTTACAGAGACCCTAAATCAAATGGACCTAATAGACGTCTACAGATCTTTTCATCCAAACTCAAAAGAGTATACCTTCTTTTCAGCACTACATGGAACGTTCTCCAAAATAGACCATATAGTTGGTCATAAAGAAAGCCTCAACAGATACAAAAAGATTGAAATAATCCCTTGTATTCTATCTGACCACCATGGACTTAAGCTGGACCTCAACAACAACAGAAATAACAAACAGCCTACATGCACATGGAAACTGAACAACCTGTTACTCAACGACAGCTGGGTTAAGGAAGAAATAAAGAAAGAAATTAAAGACTTCCTAGAATTCAATGAAAATAAAGGCACAACCTACCCAAATTTATGGGACACACTGAAAGCAGTGCTCAGGGGAAAATTTATAGCACTAAGTGCCTGCAAGAAGAAATTCGTAACAGCACATACAAACAACTTAATGGCCCAACTGAAAACCCTAGAAAAAAAAGAAGCAGATACACCCAAGAGGAGCAGAAGGCTGGAAATAATCAAACTCAGGGCTGAAATCAATCAATTAGAAACAAATAAAACTATTCAAAGAATCAATGAAACAAAAAGCTGGTTCTTTGAGAAAATCAACAAGATAGACAAACCCTTAGCCAAACTAACTAAAAAGCAGAGAGAATCTATCCAAATCAACAAAATCAGAGATGAAAAGGGTGACATAACTACAGACACAGAGGAAATTCAAACAATCATTAGGTCATACTAGCAAAGCCTATATGCTACAAAATTTGAAAATCTAAATGAAATGGACAATTTTCTTGATAGATTCCATCTTCCAACATTAAGTCAAGATCAGGTAGAAAGACTGAACAGCCCTATATCCCCCACGGAAATTGAAGCAGTCATTCACAGTCTCCCCTCCAAAAAAAGCCCTGGGCCAGATGGTTTCAGCGAGGAATTCTACAAGACCTTCAAAGAAGTGCTCACACCAATTCTCCTCAAACTATTCCACAAAATAGAAACAGAAGGTACATTACCAAACTCATTCTATGAAGCAACAGTCACCCTGATACCTAAACCAAACAAAGACCCAACAAAAAAAGAGAACTTCAGACCTATCTCTCTTATGAACATTGACGCAAAAATACTCAATAAAATACTTGCAAACCGAATCCAAGAACACATCAAAGATATCATCCCCCACGACCAAGTAGGCTTCATCCCAGGCATGCAAGGATGGTTCAACATACGAAAATCCATCAATGTAATCCACCACATAAACAAACTGAAGGAGAAAAACCACATGATCATCTCCTTAGATGCAGAAAAAGCATTTGACAAAGTCCAACACCCATTCATGTTTAAAGTCTTGGGGAGATCAGGAATACAAGGCACATATCTAAACATAGTAAAAGCAATATACATCAAGCCTATAGCCAACATCAAACTCAATGGAGAGAAACTTAAATCAATCCCACTGAAATCAGGGACAAGACAAGGCTGCCCACTCTCTCCCTACCTCTTCAACATAGTACTTGAAGTCCTAGCCAGAGCAATAAGACAACTAAAGGAGATCAAGGGGATACAAATCAGAAAGGAAGAGGTCAAAGTGTCACTATTCGCAGATGATATGATAGTATATATGAGCGACCCCAAAAATTCAACTAGAGAACTCATCCAGTTGATAAACACCTTCAGCAAAGTGGCAGGATAGAAAATCAACTCAAAAAAATCAGAAGCCCTCTTGTATACCAAAGACAAAATGACGGAGAAAGATATTAGGGAAACAACACCGTTCACTATAGCCATTAACCACATAAAGTACCTTGGGGTGACACTAACCAAGCAAGTGAAAGACCTGTTTGAGAAAAACTTCAAGTCTCTGAAGAAAGAAATTGAAGATCTCAGAAGATGGAAAGATCTCCCGTGCTCATAGATTGGTAGGATTAACATTGTGAAAATGGCCATCCTGCCAAAAGCAATCTACAGATTCAATGCAATTCCCATCAAAATACCAACTCAATTCTTTACAGACCTTGAAAAAAAGATTCTCAGCTTTATATGGAGAAAAAAAAACCCAGAATCTCCAAAACAATCCTGTACAACAACAGATCATCTGGAGGTATCTCCATTCCCGATCTCAAGTTGTACTACAAAGCAATAGTAATAAAATCTGCATGTTATTGGCATAAAAACAGAAAGGAGGATCAATGGAACCGCATAGAAGAACCAGAAATAAACCGACACATCTATGAATACTCCATATTTGACAAAGAAGCCAAAACCATTCAACGGAAAAAAGACAGCATCTTCAACAAATGGTGCTGGTCCAACTGGATGTCCACATGCAGAAAAATGAAAATAGATCTCTATTTATCACCCTGCACAAAACTAAAGTCCAAGTGGATCAAAGACCTCAACATAAAACCAGATACTCTAAATCTGTTAGAAGAAAAAGTGGGGAACAGCCTAGAACTCCTTGGCACAGGAGACAACTTCCTGAACAGAACACCAACAGCACAGGCTCTAAGAGCAACAATCAATAAATGGGACCTCATGAAACTGAACAGCTTCTGTAAAGCAAAGGACACTGTCATCAAAACAAAACGCTTGCCTACAGATTGGGAAAGAATCTTCACTAACCCTTTATCTGACAGAGGACTAATATCCTGTATATACAAAGAACTAAAGAAGCTGAAAAGCAGCAAACCAAGTAATCCAATTAAAAAATGGGGAACAGAGCTAAACAGAGAATTCTCGACAGAGGAATATAGAATGGCAGACAAACACTTAAAGAAATGCTCATCCTCATTAGCCATCAGGGAAATGCAAATCAAAACAACCCTGAGATATCACCTTACACCCATCAGAATGGCCAAAATGAAAAACTCAAAGGACAACACATGCTGGAGAGATTGTGGAGAAAGAGGAACCCTCCTCCACTGCTGGTCGGAATGTAAACTGGTACAACCACTCTGGAAATCTATCTGGCGCTTTCTAAGACAATTAGGAATAGTGCTTCCTCAAGACCCAGCTATACCACTGCTAGGTATATACCCAAAGTTTGCTCAAGTACACCAAAGGGATATTTGCTCAATCATGTTTATAGCAGCTTTATTTGTAATAGCCAGAACCTGGAAACAACCCAGATGTCCATTAACGGAGGAATGGATACAGAAATTGTGGTATTTTTACACAATGGAATACTACTCAGCAATCAAAAAGGAGGAAATCATGAAATTTGCAGGGAAATGGTGGGACCTAGAAAAGATCATCCTGAGTGAAATATCCCAGGAGAAAGACAAACACGGTATATACTCACTTATATAGACCTATAAGATATAATAAACATAATGAAATCTGTACACCTATAAAAGATAATCAAGAGAGTGGACATGGGGTAAGATGATCAATCCTCGTTTAGAATGACAGATGGGATGTGCATTGAACGTATGACAGGAGTCTACTGAGCTCATTTGAAAGACTCTAACTAGCAGTGTTTTCAAAGCAAAGACTCATGACCAAACCTTTGGCAGAGTACAGGGGATCATAAGAAAGAAGGGGAGTTAGTCCGATGAGGAAAGTATAGGAGCTCCACAAGGACCAAACATATCTGGGCACAGGGTCTTTTCTGAGACTGACATGCAACCAAGGACCATGTATAAATGTAACCTAGAACCTCTGCTCAGATATAGCCTGTGGTAGCTCAGTAACCAATTGGTTTCCCATAGTGAGGGGAACAAGGACTATTTCTAACAGGAACTCAATGACTGGCTCTTTGGCCTCCCCACCCCCCAAGGGAGGAGCAGTCCTGTTAGGCCACAGAGGAGAGCTTTGCAGCCAGTCCTGAAGATACCTGATAAAACAGGATCAGATGAATGGGGAGGAGGTCCCCCCTATCAGTGGACTTGGCAAGGGGCGCGGTGGAGAGGAGGGAGGGAGGGAGGAACTGGGAGGGAATGAGGGTTCGGGACACGGTTGGGGTACAGAGTTAATAAAATGTAACTGATAAGAAAAAAATAAAATACAAAAAAAAAAAAACTAGCCAAAAACAACAAACAAACAAACAAAAAATTGGTCCATTATTATTTTAGAGGAAATAAAACATAAAAAATAGAAGGGAATTATGCCTTTAGCAAATAAGATACTCCAAAATTCATAGGCAAAGCAAAAAGAACACACAGCATTGCCAAACTTCACACCACTTCTGGTTATAACTTGGATTACAGGTTTGCTGGAACTCACCTTTTTCAACATTGTCTATCACTTCTTTTTTAATTTGTCTGAGAATTAAAATTTTCCTTTTTTTATGTTATTTTAAAACAAATCAAAATTAACAAATAAACAAACAATAGAAAACAAAGAACTCTTCTTTTCCTTTGTGCTTCTCTTAAACCAGGAATTGGCTAGATGTTTATCATCAACAATCCTAAGTCCTGACATTGCTTCATTCAATTAGATGTTTATTCCATGTATTCTTAGTAAGATGTACTAAAATTTACACAGTATTTTAAGCCTAGATAAATCAATAAAAATAAAACCAGAATGGCCTGTAGTAGAAAGTTTGCATACAAAAGGATAAAACAAAAAAATTTAAATGTCAAATGTTAAGAAGACATAACATAGAGTAAAACTGAAAAATTTGCTCAGTGATATAGCAGAATATGAGACACTTTAAATGAAAGATATTGAAATAGAACCACTTTTAGTTAAAAAAAACATGGAAATATTCTCTTTGGAGATTACCTTTCAGTAGACATGATAAATGGAGAAAAGGTCATTGTGGAATGCTTCTTGGAAAAGGTTACAGTGAGGAAATTAGTATATTACAGTCCTTAGGCTGAAACTATTCTTGTAGTTTTTATAATGGCAAAGAAGAATGAACAAAAAAGAAGTAGGTAATATAAAAAAAAAAAAAAGGAAAGGAAACAAAAACCAACTGAGCGTGCATTTACCATGGTAATGAAATCAAAGTTTATACTGAAAGGAATGAGAAGTTACTTTGCTGAAATTTGCATTAACCCTTCCTTGCTGTGAAAATCATCTAAGTAGAAACATTTTAAAAGCTGTAAGATTTTATATAATGTTATGGCTGAAAGTTTGGGCTCATGGTCAGCTGATTGCTTTGAACCTGATATACAATACCATGGTAGACAATGTGATAGAGGAAAGTAGTAGAGAACAGAAGCTGGTACAAGTTGTATTTTTTTAGGGCTCATCCTTAGTGAAGTATCTTCTTGAGCCAGATCTATAAATTATGAGATTCCAAAGGTAAGTAATCATTTGGATCCATTGGGGTTTTACAATCTAATAATCTCTTAATTATTGGATCTAAAAGTTGTTGACCATGTACTCAACTCATGAAACTATTTCCTTGACATTTTTATACAAGCAATGTGATCCTATTTGTGTTTTCAAAATGCTGTCTCATTATTGTTTGCATAATAGTTTAAAAGTAATGGGGAGATAGTAAGGCCTGGAAAGGACAAGAGCTCCACAAGGAGAGCAACACACCCAAAATATCTGGGCACAGGGGTCTTTTCTGAGACTGATACGACAAACAAGGACCATTCATGGATATTACCTCTAACCCCTACTCAGATGTAGCCCATGGCAGCTCAGTATCCAAGTGGGTTTCCTAGTAAAGGGAACAGGGACTGTCTCTGTCATAAACTCAGTGGCTAGCTCTTTGACTGCCTCCCCCAGACTGGGGGAGCAGCCTTCCCAGGCCACAGAAGACGACAATGATGAGACTGGATAAGGTAGTGTTAGATGGAAGGGGAGGAGAACCTCCCCTATTAGTGGACTTGGAGAGGGGCAGGAAGGAAATGAGGCAGGAAGGGTGGGCTTGGGAGGGAATGAAGGAAGGGACTACAGCTGGGATACAAAATGAATAGACTGTTATTAATATAAAAAATAAAAATTTAATTAAAAAGTAAAAGCTGCAAAGTGACTTTAGATTTCTAGAGAATCGAAATAATAATTTATACTGCTTTTCTACAGGTTAGTTAATATGCTAGATATGGTTAGAAGTAGTACAGTTTATTATATATATTAAATTACCAGTGAATAGCATCAAGAATTGGAAATGGGCCATGGGAAAATGATTCACTTTTCAGTCAAAGAAAAATACACAAAGTTGAAGATTCCATGTGAGATTCCATAAAGTAAGTAATCTTTATGCAATTAGATTGAGTACAACCAAAAGATTGATTACATTATGTTTATAAGTTTGATAGACAGATTATGTATGAAAATATAAATGCTGAGTAGAAAGTTAGAAAATCTGAAGTTGAATTTTAGGAAAAAATGCTGGGACACTAGTATTAAAATGTCAGTACTAATAATGTTATTAATGTAGGTTCGTAATACAAAGTGTGACAATTTAAAACATGAGAATACAAGAACGGCTTTTAGAAACACACGGCTGCAAAGAAAGAAACCAAATATCGGGATCTTGAGCCTTTCAGTTTTTTTTGATTAGAGATTAGCAAAGGGAAAGGTCAGCTAGCAGGCAATACCTATGGAAAAGAGAAAAGAGACAGCAGAAGAAAAGATAAAGACAGAAATGAACAACAAAGCCATTCCTTATTTTTTGGTAAGCAAAATAAAGTGCTTTCTAAAAAGGAGGGTACAGCTACCCTAGATTCTGTTGAATGTAATAAATCAAGAATGAATGATGACTGTGAAATTAACAACCATGTAATACTCATGACTACCCAACACTGATAAGAGGTATCGCTTAATTTCAAGGTGTGATGAAAAAAAAAATACAGGGTCAGAGACAGAGAATTTCAATAATTCTGTCAACAGTTTGATCTGATCTATTGCCCTGGTTTTTTTTTTTATTTTAATGTGTGATAATATCATCATTTATTTTACCTCCATGTTCAAAGTTGGGGGACAGGCTAGTGTGGTAAGTTCACAATGGAATCACTCATATCCCTAAAACCACAAAAGCAAATTTGGAATGTTGAACTTCCCTATTTGATATAGTTTCAGGGCTTCACATATTCGGATTTCTTAGATATTATCTTTAATTTTTTTAAATGCACAGACTTAGAGACAAGACATATTTACCAAATTTTTGATGCTCACATTCTGACCTTTGCTATGCCATTTCTGTAATGTTTAGTTTTTCAAAGCAAAGTTCACACATTGTACAGAATAACAAGATTACGGTGTTTCCCTGCTTTTAAACATACATAAGCTGCCACCATCAGAAATTAACACTGAATCTTCTCAAGGCAGTGGTTGAGATACCAGTCTAAGCTATTGTAGAAACTGAGACAGGCAGACAGAACATGGGAGTTTGTAAGCATTCTAGATAATTTAGCAAGACCTTGTTTCTCAGGCATGTCAATAATTAATTAATTAATTCACTGAATCCTTATTGAAATCACTTTTTAATAAGGTCAAGCAACTTTTATGGTGAAAGTGGGTTATATTGGAATATATCATGTACAGTGTTTATGTATATAAGTTTGAAATATATTTTCAGTGTGTACAAGATCTTTTCTTTGGTGTTCTATGTAATATCTCTGAAAGGTAACAAGCTGCCTAGTTTAAAGACAAAATATTCTATAATATTGACTTAAGATATATACTTTAATACAAGATGAATATACAAACATAATATGTTCTTGTCCTAAAACATATTATATCAACCAGAACCAGATGACTCACAGAATTTGTTAGCATTATTTCTCTGATGTAGATGTGGTTGCAGTATAGATATAGCACAAATAAAGTTGTTTTTTTCAGGTTCAGGTTTTTTTAGACACTTTTGATCAGTACCTACTATATGGTGCTGTTTTCCAGAACAGATATAACATGGATATGGAATACAAAAATATTTCACATTGTATAGTCAGTGTTCTTTAGACCAGTGGTTTCAAACTTCTTAATATTGGAACCCTTTAATATAGTGGCTCATTTTGTGATGACCCCAACTATACACTTATCTTTGTTTCTCCTTCATAACTATAATTTTGCTACTGTTGTGGATCATATTGTAAATAGATGATATTCAGGATACCTGATATGTGATCTCTCTGAAATGACCATTTGCCCACGAAACGAGTTTTGACTCACAGTTTGAGAACTACTGTTCTAGAAGGACAGAAATGATAAAATGAACATACATATATATGTATTTTTATATATTTAAATATATATGTAAATATATATTTATATACATATATACTGACTTTAAAATAGAAAACATATTGGTAAGTATTTACCAACATGACTGCACAAACATGAGCTGAACAAGAACAAAGACAATAGACATGGCATGGTTGACAGGAAAAAGTCTGCCTGGCCTCAATTCTATATATTTATACAAAAATATAGACATATATAGACAGATATAAAGAGGATTTGTTAGAGTGGTTTACAGGCTATAGTCTAGCTAGTGCTGCAAGACAAATACTTGCTGGCTGTCTACTAATGAAAAATCCTAGAATCCAGTAGTTATTCTGTCCATGAGGCTGGATGTCTCAGCTTGTCTATAGCATTTGCCATAATCCAAAGATGTAGATTCTAATATTAATAAAACAGTGAGATTTCCAGGTAGAATAAAAACAAGAAGGCAGAATGCCAAAGATTCATTTTCCTGTAGGTTTCCAGTTGATGTGACCCAGATTGAAAATAGACCCTCTCTCCTGAAAAGAATTAATTAGCAAAAATCAGTCCCATGTGTATCTAAATGTTTGGGATTTACTTAATTCCAGAAGAAGACAAGCCAACAATAACCATCATATACGCCAACTTTTAAAACAATGAAAAACTTGTGGGTCAGACATTACCTAAGTGACTGTGCAAACATGAGGTGAACAAGGATGACACCAACAAACACAACAAAGTTGAAACAAAATAATTAGCCATATAATATAGAATAAGCATAGTAAAATCTATAGTCCTAAAGAAGTTAAACAGAAAAGTATAGGAAATCAAAGCCTTTTGAAGAAATCGTCTTCCCCAGGGAAGAGCACACCAATGAGTTATTCAAGACCAAGTCAGGTTGAAATATGAGTAACAATGAACAGACTGAGAAGGATGTATTTTGGGATGTACATGTAAGAACATATGAACATATAAGAGCAATTAGTGAAGAAAGAGGTTGTAAAATTGACAAAGAGCAAGAAAGGGCACATAGAGGGTTATTGAGAGAAAAGAACAGGAAAGGAGAAATGATATAGTTATATTATACCATTTAAAATAAGAGAAACAAAGGGAAAGAGTGACCTGTTCATCATCCCTAAAAATACGTTTGGGTGTTTTTGGTTTTCGTTGAAGTAACTTCTCAGTTTTAGGTATAGAGATGGTGATTCTATTTGATTTTGGTGGTTTTTACTAATAGATATATTTACAGTCCTACTAAACTTAAACATTTAACTATCATCATTCTTCTGGGTATCTTCAGTATAATAGACAAGTAAACAAAGAAGAACTTAGTATTCTTTGATCAAGATAGACTAGAAAAAAATATATAGGTGACTCACAATTGTATCATGAGATCAATATCACTTAAATGTGAACCAGAAATTTCTATCAGTCCGTACTCATAAAGTCAAGCTCGAAAAGAGCTGAGCATCCTTACAGATGGAATTTTCATTTATCTCATTCTGTGAATCACAGAGACTAATAGATTTCCTGTCATTTATAATAGATGCACTAACTGAAGATGGGTTCTCTAGTGCTGTTCAAGTGAAAGTATAGATGAGTGTAAACAAAAATATTACGAACAACTCTAGTGATTAATCAATTATAAAGTTCATGAAATAGCAGAATTAAACTGATGCTTACTAAGAGGATCAAAACAAGTAATAAGTTTGTGTAGGGTACAGATGCATCAAACGTACATCCTAAGACTACTGCTACCAAGTATGTGTGTCTATGTTACACCTCCTATTATTTATTTTTCTGTGAGTAACCTATACCAATGGCCTCCAGAGTTTACAGTTCCAGAGCTATCTGATGTCTGGAGCCTAAGATTTTCCCACACATCTAAATCTCATCCTAGAGTTTTAGGTAGCCAACGGATGATTCATATAGAATTGAAAAAAGCCATGTCAGAATCTAACCAATCTCTCAGGCATAGTTACCCTGCAGTGTTTTCTGAATCTCCTCATGCTACATTTCATGCTAATTCCTTTCACTGTCTTATTCTGATTCATCTAACCCTTATATTGGCATTTTGGTGCTATTCTTAGATAACCAAATAAATATTCCAATATTTTACTTGGATATAATTTAATAACTCTGGAAGGAAGATATAAGTGAAAGTGATTATTCAATTCAATATGCAATGTTGAAATTTTACAAAACATATGAAAGAAATATAAAGTGCATGTCGACTAAGAATGATCATCTAAGGTATCTCTGTCCCTGATCTCAAGCTGTACTACAGAACAATAGTAATAAAAACTGCATGGTAAGATAGAAAGACAATGGTGGATCAATGGAACTGAAAAGAAGACCCAGAAATAAACCTACATACTACAGATACTTGATTTTTGAAAAATAAATGAAAACCATATAATGGAAAAGATACAACATTTTCAAAAATGGTGCTGGTATAACTGGATGTCTACATGTAGAAAAATGCAAATAGATCAATATTTATCACCCCAAACGGATCAAATAACTCACTATAAAACCAGACACACTAAATTGCTTAGAAGAAAAATGGGGAAGAGCCTTGAACTCATTGGCACAGGAGATAACTTTCTGAACAGAATACCAACAGCAAAGGCTCTAAGAGCAACAATCGATAAATAGGACCTCATGGAACTGAAAAGCTTCTGTAAAGCAAAGGACACTGTCATCAGACCAAAACAACAGCCTATAGACTGGGAAAGGATCTTCACCAACCCTATATCTGACATAAGGCTAATATTCAGAATATATAAAGAATTAAACAAGTTAAAAAGCAACAAATCAAGCAATCCAATTAAAAAGTGGGGTACAGAGCTAAACAGAAAAAAAAACTCAATAGAGGAATATCAAATGGCAGAGAATCACTTAAAGAAATGTTCAACATCCTTAGTCATCAGAGAGGTGCAAATCAAAACAACCATGAGATTTTATCTTACACACCTCAGAATGGCTAAGACCAAAAACTCAAGTGACAATAAATTCTAAGAGGATGTGGAGAAATCAGGACCTTTGCTGGTGGGAATGTAAACTTGTACAATCACTTTGGAAATCAATCTGATGCTTTTTCAGAAAATTAAGAATAATTTTTTCTAAAGATCCAGCTAAACCACTCCTGGGCATATATCAAAAGATGCTCAAGTACACAACAAATATATTTCTTCAACCATGTTCATAGCAGCCGTATTTGTAATATCCATAACCTGGAAACAACCCAGATGTCTCACATGGAGGAATGGATACAGAAATTGTGATACATTTACATAATAGAATACTACTCAGCAATTAAAAAAAAGGAAATCATGAAATTTGCAGGGAAATGGTGGGATCTAGAAAAGATCATCCTGAGTGAGGTATCCCAAAAGCACAAAGACACATAAGGTATATATTCACTTATAAGTGGATGCTAGACCTATAAGATAGGATAAACATACTAAAATCTGTACACCTAAAGAAGATAAACAAGAAGGAGGATGCAGGGAAAGATGATCAGTCCTAACTTAGAAAGACAAATGGGATGGACATTGGAAGTAGGAGTAAATAAGAAACAAAACAGGAGTCTACCATAGAGGACCTCTGAAGACTCTATGTAACAGTGTATCAGAGAAGACAATGAGACTCATAACCAAACCTTGGGCAGAGTGCAGGGAATCATATGAAAAAAAGAAGAGGTTAGTAAGACCTGGAGAGGACAGGAGCTCCCCAAGGACCAAATATATCTGGGCACAGTTCTCCAAAAAAAGACCATGTATGGATATAACCTAGAACCCCTACTCAGATGTAGCCCATGGCAACCCAGCATTAAAATGGGTTACCTCAGTAAGGGGAACAGGGACTATTTCTGACATGAACTTAATGGAGGGCTCATTGACCTCCTCTTCCCCAAGGGAAGAGCAGCCTTGCTAGGCCACAGAGGAGGACATTGCAGCCAGTACTGATGAGACCTGAAAAACTAGGGTCAGATGGAAGGAGAGGAGGACCTCCCTTATCAGTGGACCTATAGAGGAGCAGGGAGGAGATGAGAGAGGGAGGGTGGGATTCGGATTGAATGAGGGAGGAAGGGTGGAATTGGAAGGGAAAGAGGAAGGAGGCTAAAGATAGGTTACAAAGTAAATAACCTGTAATTAATATAAAAATAAAAATTATATAAAAAGAGAATACTACTCAGCAATTAAAAACAAGGAAATCATGAAATTTGCAGGCAAATGGTGGGAACTAGAAAAGATCATCCTGAGTAAGGTATCGCAGAATCAGAAAGACACACGTGGTATATACTCACTTATAAGTGGATATTAGACATATAGGGTAAACATCCTAAAATCTGTACACCTAAAGAAACTAATCAATCAGTGGACTTAGAGAGGGGCAGGGAGGAATTGAGGGAGGGAGGGTGGGATTGAGAGGAAATGTAGGAGGGGGCTACAACTGGGTTACAAAGTAAATAAACTGCAATTAATATAAGAAAAAGAAACTAATCAAGAAGGAAGACCCTGGGTAAAATGATCACTCCTCAATTAGAAAGCCAAACGGATGGACACTGGATGAAGGAGAAAACAAGGAACAGGACAGGCACCTACCACAGCAGGACTCTGTGAGACTCTACCCAGCAGTGTAGCAAAGCAGATGCTGAATCTCATAGCCAAACTCTGGGCAGAGTGCAGGGAATCTTTTGAAAGAAGGGAGAAATAGAAAGACCTGGAGGGGTCAAGAGCTCCACAAGGAGAGCAACAGAACCAAGAAATCTGGGCCCAGCGGTCTTTTCTGACACTGATGATCTAACCAAGGACCATGCATGGAGATAACCTAGAAACCCTGCACAGATGTAGCCCTTGGCAGTTCAATATCCAAGTGGGTTCCCTAGTAAAGGGAACAGGGACTGTCTCTGACATGAACTCAATGGCTGGCTCTTTGATCTCCTCCCCTGAAGGAGGAGCAGCCTTGCCAGGCCACAGGCAAAGACAATGCAGCCAGTACTGATGAGACCTGATAGGGTTGGGTCAGAGGGAAGGAGAGGAGGGCCTCCCCTATTGTAGACTTAGAGAGGGGCATGGGGTTATGAGAGAAGGAGGGAGGGATTGGTTGGGAAGGAGGAAGAGGGAAGGGGCTACAGCTGGGATACAGTGTGAATACAGTGTAATTAATATAAAAATAAAAGTTAAATTTAAAATAAAATGATAGTAACCTCCTGACTGTGTCGTAAATGAAGTCTGTACTATGTCTATACGATGGGTAATATAAATGTTTGAAGAGCTAACGAGAAAAGAAAGATGATACTCTTTTTCTAGGCATTTAATTAACTATGACTTGATTCTCTCCCCAACCTAACTTTCCCTAATTTGTTCCCAAATTCTTATGTGAAAAATATAATGGATAAAATCACAGTAGCCTATTCAGTCACATAAATATGTATGTTATATCAAAAAGTGATGTGTGTTTCTTTCCCAGTGTTTTCCCAATGGTTTTAGCAAAAATAACTATGTCAGGATTTGAGAAGGTTAACTCATAAAATCAAAGTGTGAAAATGCATAGAAGAATAAGTTATTTTAGCCATAAGTTTCTTGCATCAAAGATTGTTATTTAGCCAAATAACTTGCATTTTTCTTTCACTTCAATTGAAATTTCGTATTATTTTAAACAAGTTTTCAAAATTAAAAGACCATAAAGAAAAAGTTTTTTTTTACTGGGATCATTAAAACATTTTTTAACCAAATACATTTCATGTGTTTATGCTATTCTAATGTCTAAAATATTTTACATAAATTTAGGATACTGACTTATATAATAATGAAGCTATTATAAGAACAACTCAACTCACAGCTTACACATTTTCCAGCCATGTCACATAGCAGTAAGATGCCATCATATTTAAGAACATTATGCTGTTCAAGATAGTGACTGAACTCATTGTTTATTTTTTAAGTTAATTTGATAAATCACATATATATATAACTAAAAGGCTCTTATTCTCTACTACGGTCAAGGATAAATCTGTGCAATAAGCTTTCACATTTTAAATTGGTTTTATTTGATGAAGGCAAAATGGTGATAATTGAGGCTAGAAAAAAATAGTCAAATATAAAATTAGTTTAATATGATAATTTAAACAGGTGAAAATTGGATTAGAAAGGTGACTCTTTTTAAGGAGATGAATTTTGACTAGTGTGAAATCTATTCATATACAAATTACAAATGCATGATGATTGGGTCAATGACAAAGTTCATGCATTTGTAATTTGTATATGAATATTATCATATATTTGTTGCTGTGAAGATATTTTACTTTCTGCTTTCTAAAAGCTGCTTTGTTGATGTGGGGGAAGGGCTACCTATGAAAACTTGAGTGGATAACGGGTTTTTATACCTAAACCTTGAGATGTAAGTGGACTGATAATGGAAAAATAATATTTGGTTGAAATCTCTTGAGGCTTTACTTTGTGATATGTAATTAGAAAGGCCCAGAAACTGATTGTGCCTATCTCCAAATCAAGATTGCCAGGCATAAAATACTGTGGAAACTCTAAGTCCATCTTGAGAGGCTCATCAATAACATGAGGAAGGAATAAAAAGAGACATATTAAGTTTTAAATTTCTACCAGTAATAAATCCTTCCGAGGGAGAAAGAAATGCCCACAGCCCTCATGATGTTCATTTCAAATAATAAAAGATGTGGTGCTTTGGATTATGTTTGTACTAAATTTAAAGACTTTCAGATTTTAGATGTAAAGGTTTAGGAAATCGCTCAAAGATCTGATTATAAGAAGTACCACTGAAAAGTTTTTAAAATGTGTCTAATAGCTGACAATATGAGCTTAATTACAGTGAATAAGTGTAGCAGCATAATTATGTATTATATCATAGCACAATTATAATCTGATAACTAAACATTTTAACAGAATATAACTCTTAGAACATAGTTCTATTAATTTAATCTGCAATCTCTCAAAATATTTTCTCAAATGCTCCACAAAATATTCTCACTAGCATTCTACACACACGTATACACACACACACACAAACACACACAAGATAATTTACCTTTATTTATATAGACACATGGGTTAATCGGCTAGTGATTTTTAGAGTTTACAATATTTTAAGATGTATGCCTGTAGGTGACATAAAATAACACAAAACTATGAACAAATGAACTTGAAATTCTACAAAATAATTAACCGTTTTCAAGACTGAGTATTTACTATTTTGAGAATGTAGGTTCAGGGTCTAATAATTCTAATATAAAATGTACCCTTCCTCTCTGTTAGTTTTTCTAAACAAACACTGACCTTTCTCTCTATTGCCTACTATCATCTGATACAGTGTGAAATGCTTAGGAAAGAAATGACAATACCAATTCGCAAGCCTGGAATCCAACCGGGATTAGCTGACAGGGATATTTTTGATAAAATAAACAGGAAGAACCTGTATCACGCTGGCTTTGCACCTTGAACAGCAGGGACCCTTTGCAGTTCTGAAATCCGCAGTATCACAAACATAATTGTCCTGCCACACTCTCACCCCATGGTTTTAGAAACAGAACACATCTTACCCTTCTAAATTGATATCTTCTTAGAATGCAGACTCTGTCTACATATCTCCTTCCTTGAATCCAAATTGCTTCCATGTAACACATGCTAAACATATTGACATCTCCTTTAATAGAAGTATTTCTTATTCAATTTAGTTTTGTACATTTCAAAATGCAGGTTATGAATTTTTCTCGTAATGTGACAAACTCTTCTTATTTTCTGCAACATTAGTTATTTTTTTCCTTGAGGAGTAAAGAAGAGAATTTGTTTATGTTAATTTCAAAATTATCCAAACTATGCTTTACTCCTTGGATAGAAAATGGTATGATATTTCCAAGAAATTATTTTAGCATAAAATTGATTGGCTTAGAGTAGCTGTACAAATATTGTTATAATCAGGCCCAAGTTTTTTTGTTACCTATGTAAATTTGACAAGAAATGCTTCTGAAAATTTATGAGACACCAAACTTTAAGTATTTTCTCTGTTCCAGTCCCTTTTGTTTATTAAGAAATACATTTTTTATATTATACTCCCTTCAGGTTTATATCTTTCATCTTGTTCCTTAATTTCTCTCTATACACAGGCAGAGAAAATCAAATATAGCAAAAACAGGATGGAAAACCACAGTATTTTAATATTTGTTTATCGAAAAGGCCCTAAAACCTTCTCACTTCTGGAGACTCAATTCTCTGCCATGTTGAAATAGAGGGAATGAATAGCGCATGCTATTTGTATTGAGAAAATTCTCTTAACTGGAGATATTTTTATTTAGCTATATAAGCCACACACACAAATATATATTCTATGGTGTCTTTTATATGTAGCATCTTTAAAAGTAGTTGACTTAACAGTTGACACCTGAATAGTGGTCACAAGAGGCTAAGAAGAGTGGGGTACAAAAAAACATGAGGAGAAGTCCATCGTGGTAGTTGGAGAGGGTGATGACCACCATGGTAATGTGTGTCATAGAAGGGTGACTACAGATAATGCAAAATTCTTGGATATTTCATACCATTAGAAAACAATATTTCTCAAAAGTTTTTTAAATGTCATTTTTATTTATTACAATTTATTCACTTTGTATCCCAGCTGTAACCCCACCATCATCCCCTCCCAATCACCCCTCCCTTTCTCCCTAATCTCCTCCCATTCCCCTTCCCCAGTGCACTGATAGGGAGGTTCTCCTAACTTTCCATCTGAACCTAGCCTATCAGCCAGTCCTGACTGGCTGCATTATCTTCCTTTGTGGCATGATCAGGCTGCTCCCCCCTCAGGGTTAGGTGATCAAAGATCCAGACACTGAGTTCATGTCAGAGATAGTCCCTATTCCCCTTACTAGGGTACCCACTTGGAGAATGAACTGCCACTGGCTACCTCTGTGCAGGAGTACTAGGTTATCTCCCTGAATGGTCTTTGGTTGGGATATCAGTCTCAGAAAAGACCCCTAGGCCCAGATTTCTGGATTCTGTTGTTCTTGTAGAGCTCCAGCCCCTTCCAGGTCTTTCTATCTCCCCCTTTTTTAGTAAGATTCCCTGCACTATGCCCAGTGTTTGGCTATGAATCTCAGCATCTGCTTTAATACCCTGCTGGGTAAAGTCTTTCAGAGGCCCTCTGTGGGAGGCTCCTTTCTTGTTCCTTATTTTCAACTTCTTCCGATGTTTAATGGCAAAGCTTGAAAGCACAGCTATATTCAAATATCACATAATGTTTCATATATTAATTAATCTTGTGGTATCTATTAATATGTACATGTTTATACATCAGAGAAAAGCCAATTAAAATAAAGTTTTGGATGTACTACCCATGCAGGTATTTTCTGATAATTGTCTGTGTGGTCAAAGACACAGAGCATGATTACTTTATAGGGAAAACTTGAGGCAGACCTCAGATAAGTCATGAAAAAAGCAACAGAAACAGAAATAAATAAACAGTGGCTACTGTGGTAGTTAGGTTGTTTAACATGCACGCTTCCCTGGGGTTGATCCTCAGTAGTCCATAAACCCAGCATGCTGGCACAATCCTATAATCTTCTTATTTGGGTGAAAGACATAGAGAAGGCAGAAGTTCAAGGTCACCCTCAGCTACAGAGAGGAGTTTTGAGTTTGGTTAAGTACATGGAATGTTGATTTTTTAAAAATCAATCAAACACAGAATGAAAATCCTAAAATATTGCATGGCTCTTTCTCAGCGTTCCCTCCTCAACTCTTTTTTCTCTACCCAAGCCTGTCTATGCTCTTGCTTTCAACTTCAAATGATCTTGCCTTTCTGTGAAAAAAAAAAAGTGTTTTTTTTTATTTGTTACTTTAATTGTTTTTATGCAAAATTCATGTCCACCGTCTCACAGTGTCTTTCTCTAAATATTAAGTGAAGAGGCCAGATCAATGTTTCAAATATGTTTGAGTTTTGGTTATAGTAAATAATATGTGTCTTGAAGCTTAAGTCCCCCAATATAAATCTACACACCAATGTGACATGAACCTACTTGATTGTGTTCTAATTAGTGTCTGTGAGTGTGTGTGTTTGTGCATATATGCATGCAATGTATATGGGGTGCATGTAACAGGCTACATTAGGGGTCAGGAGACATGTTGTGTCTTCTGTTCTGCCCTTAAACTGTGATGCAGGTTCCTGACATAGAACACAGGTCAACAAGCTTACATCACCGGTGTCTATACCGGCTAAGCCATTTCCCCAACCCCTTGAAGTTTTTTAATAGAGATTTTCACAGGATTCTTTGAAGTATGAACTGAAAGGCTTATGGAAATTCACTGATACACAGTATGCTTGAGATACTCCTGTCTTCATCTGCTTTCCTAATTTAACCTGCACCCACTAAAGCAATTAATTCCCTGCTCCAGCGTCTGTTTTCTACAGCTTTTTGCTCTGGAAATTAGAAGAGAACAAAAACATCTCTTGCCCTTTTAAACATCTCATATGTGAACTGAAAACATAGAGTACAGTTTTGGGAGGCAGCTATATTCACTGATAACAGGTGATTTCCCCGTGGAAGACTTATTACTCACTGTCTCCTACTCCCAGAAGTGACATATAGCCTCCTCTGTCACATCTGTTTCCATGATAGTTGTATTCTTTTAAAACACGTTCCTCTCAGGAATGCCATTTGTTACAAAAATATAGAAATAATATTTTTACTTACCCAGTCCTACCCATTGGCTAAATTTTTCATGTGATTTTTATAAAATAGAAACAATGGAATAATGTTATAAAATATATCCTGCAAAATGGAAAATGTTATAAAGTATATAAAATTGTTGGTAGGAATATGTAAAACCAAGTACAATAAAAAGGTAAGAAAATATCAAATGTACAAAACCTTTGCAAATTCACTGACACAATTGAGGCTGAAATTTAAATTTTAAGTCTTTCATTTAGTAAAATATAAGATCATTAAGTGCATTAATATTGTCACATCTTTTAAAATACAATTTATTTTGGAAATTGCATACTAAATTTAGATATTAATCTTATGCTTTAGTTCATAGAAAACTATGTTTATATTGAAAGATTGTTTTCCAAAATTTTGTGACATACTGACATGGAACATAGTTAAGTATACATTGTAATCTTCATGTCACAAGGCAGAGGAAAACAGAAAAATATCCCACATTTTTCCTTTTAAAGATATTTTGTTCTTTTCCGTGCAGTTTTATCTGACATCATATGTTTTCACTCAATTTATGTAATCCTGTTTTTTTCTGTTATTTATTTTAACAGAGTAATAAAATTCTAAGATGTTTCAATTTTTTAATTTTGTTATAACTACCTCATTATTGTCATGTTTAAAATTTTTCATTTCCATTGATTAAATTGCTTTGCATGGCATGCATAACCAGGATACATTTCTTAGTAATTTGTTTAGACTATTTCTAGATGAGCTTCCAGTGCTCCTTTGTAGTTTGCACAATATAACTTTTTTTCTCTAGTGTAAAACCTTTTGCCTGTTAATACTTCCCTACTTTGCTTGTTATCCTATGTGCCTGTGTCTGATTCACTCTATCTCCCCACCCACCTAAGCTTAACAGAGATCCTATGACTTCCAGAACACTTGTAGGTGGCAGTCTTTACAACTTTTCCCTAGTGGTCACCGTATAAGAGCTTCCTCATTAACAGATGTGATAGAAGAGAAGTATTCATTGTCTGATCGACTGTGCAGCTCGGTCAATATTTCTAATACGTAACCCTAAGGAATTTCCTGAAATCCCATTACTAAGGCTACAGGAAGATCCTCTATCTTTTCTGAGAAGCTGCATCTATGTCACTATGAAGTCCTTGTAATCAGTATTGCCAAGAACTGTGAAAGGTCAAAGAGTAATTACAACTTAAAAGGTAGACTGTCACAGGTCCGTATACGTTGATAGAGAGCCAAAACTCTTAGACTGACAACAGAAGACCACTTAGCACTCACTGCAATGATAATCGAACCAATAATCATTTATTCAAGACTGAAAAACTACAGCATGATACAATTAGGGTAGACCATTTGGTTGCCTTAAGAAGACCCTAAAGCTTAGTGTTTTATATGGATATTTTTATTTTATTCATAACTTTTGAAAATGAAAGTCCATGATCAGATGTTTCTACTTGTTTGGTCTCAATGTGACAGTACAAATGAGAACTGAAAAGGCAAACAGCTCTGTGTAGATGGAGCCCATTTCAGGGTTATTCTTGCTTATGATTACCTAGTTTCATGAGAAGTAATTCACTCTTCAAAACTATCATCATTTTCAGAGGGCAGTGCCTGGAGGACATAATTACTAGGAACTATTCTCAACCTTCTTACAGATTCAGCACCTCAGCTTTTCCATGTTGGGTCCAAACTTCTAGTACATGTATCTTTGGGGGAAGTCAAGGTAACAATAACCTTCTCCTAGAAACATGCCTAGAATCCTGAATATATGAGAGAGTACATTTCCTTGACTGGAACCTATGTTCATGAACCTGAATGTTAATAGTCAGGAGGAAAGCTATCTATTCTTTCCTTAAAGGACCCATCATTTCTACTGCTTAAGATAGTAAAATACATTCAAAACCTTACTTCAGGAGAATTGTGACTCAGTCTTTTAAGAAAAGTAAGGGTAGAGCAAAATGTCAAGACAAGCAAGATTGGTTGAGTACAATAAAATATAATAAAAGCTTCTGGTGCCCCAGCCCAGTAGAGTAAGCTCTGTCTTATGAGAGATACCCATGGCTAAAAGCCCAGTACATAGACAGATAAATTAACTCAGTCTGTAATGCAGTTAGAGTTGCCTACTGTTTGCCATATTCACCACCTAAAGTAATTAAAATTCTGTGAACGACTGTAGTTTTACACTTAGAAAGATAGATACAATTTTGAAAATGTGAAGCCTGTATTTTAGGTTATTCATATAGTCCATCTTACTCTTCAGCCCACTAGATGTCCTATTAGTAAATAGTAGCAATTCAACATCATATCATGTGAAGCAAATAGATATCTGTTTTCTTTCAAGGATCTAGCATGAGTGTTCCATCTTCTTTTGAAATAATAAGTGTGATATTTTCCACATTCTCTCAGTGGGAGGTAAAATTTTCCTATCATCTAAATGTTTGCAGTGCATTGTTTTCATACATCATTAGCATATATATTACCTGTGCTGTTGGCCCCTTAACTTGACTCTTCTCAAAGACTTGTTTGAAAAAAATTTCAAGTCTCTGAAGAAAAAATTAGAAGAAGATATCAGAAGATAGAAAGATCTCCCACGGCTTGACAGGATTAACAGTAAAAATGACCATCTTACCAAAAGCAATCTAAAAATTCAATGCAATTCCCATCAAATTACCAACACAATTCTTTATAGACCTGGAAAGAAAAATTCTCAACTTCATATGGAATAACAAGAATCCCAGAATAGCAAAACAATACTCTATAATAAAAGATCTTCTGGAGGTATCTCCATCACTGATATCAAGCTGTACTATTAAGCAACAGTAATAAAAACTGCATGATACTTCCATAGAAACAGACTGGTGGATCAATGGAATCAAATAGAAGACCCTGACATAAATCCACACACTAATGGATACCCGATCTTTGACAAAGATGCCAAAACCATTCAATGGAAAAAAGACAGCATCTTCAACAAATGGTGCTGGTCTAACTGGATGTCTACATGTAGAAAAATGCAAACAGATCCATACTTATCACCCTGCACAAAACCAATGTCCAAGTGGATCAAAGACCGCAACATAAAACCAGACACACTAAACTGCTTAGAAGAAAAAGTGGGGAAGAGCCTTGAACTCATTGGGACAGGAGACAACTTCCTGAACAGAAAACAGCAGCACAGGCTCTAAGAGAAACAATAAATAAATGGGACCACATGAAAGTAAAAAGCTTCTGTAAAGCAAAGGACACTGTCCTCAGAACAAAATGATAGCCTACAGACTGGGAAAGGAATTTCACGCACCATATCTGACAGAGAGTTGATATCCAGAATATATAAAGAACTAAAGAAGTTAAAAAGTAATAAATCAAGTAATCCAATTAAAAAAATGGGGTACAGAGCTAAACACAGAATTCTCTGTAGAAGAATACAGAATGGCAGAGAAACACTTAAAGAGATGCTCAACATCCTTAGCCATCAGGAAGATGCAAATCAAAACGACCCTGAGATTTCACCTTACACTCATCAGAATGGCTAAGATCAAAAACTCAAGTGACAACACATGCAGGAGAGGATGTGGAGAAAGGGGAATCCTCCTCTATTGCTGGTGGGAATGTAAACTTGTACAACCACTTTGGAATTCAGTCTTGTGCTTTCTCAGACAATTAGAAATAGCACTTCCTCAAAATCCAGCTATAGCACTCCTAGGCATTTATCCAAAATATTCTCAAGTTCACCGTTTCATAAAATAAATAAATAAATAAATAAATAGATAAATAAATAAATAAATAGTTAAAGATTAATTGAAAAAGACACCTAACATTGAGCTCTGACCTCTGCGCGCGCGCACACACACACACACACACCAGGGAGAGAGACAGAGAGAAAGAATTACAATTTTATAGGAAGATCTCAGTAATCCTACTATCTAATACATAGAACATGGAGTATGAGCTCAGTAAAGACAGACAAGACTTAACAATACTAACCAAACTGAACAAAACCCCATAAAGTGCTCCTCAAACCCAAATTCGTGTAATTGCTCTACAACAAGAACCAAAAGTTGCTATTTGTTATTTATAGGAAAAATCTCCATACATTTAATAGGACTACATTCACAAAGTCTTTACATTGAAAACAGGAAATCACATTAAAAATTAGCAAAGCATGGAGACCTAGAAAATTCCAAATATTATAGATTAAAAAAAATATATGCTAATACATTTATCATAGCCTATTAGAATGGCCATTACCAAATACCACAAACTGAGTGGCCTAATCATCAAAACCCAATTTTTTTAGAAGCTTGATGGATCAAGGTGCAGGCAAGGAGGCTATCTGTAGGAGCCATCTCCTGATCTGAAGGTGGTTGTCTTCTTCCCTTGTCCTCAAGACACTTTCCTGGGACCTTTCTTAATATCTCTTCATAAGGACATTAGTTACACTGGATTAGAGTTTTATCTTATGCCCTCATTTGAAGTTGCCATTCACACTGCCTATAAAGCCAAACAGATCGTTGGTTAGGGATTTCATATGCAAATTAAAGGAAGTATAAAATATCACACAAGCTATAGCTTAGCCCAAAACTCCACAATGAACCTTTCACTCTCTCTCTCTCTCTCTCTCTCTCTCACACACACACACAAATGCTAAATTCATGATTTAAGTAGTGAGTGATATTCACTTAAAAGTTGAAAATATTTTCAGCTCTTTTTAAAGTATCTTTTAAAAATGCAGCCAATCCTGATAAGACCTGATAGGCTAAGATCAGACAGAAGTGGAAAAGGACTTCCCCTATCAGTGCAGGGGAGGGGCATAGAGGGAGAAGAGGAAGGGAGGGTGGAACTGGGAGGAGAAGAGGGAGGGGTTGCAGCCAGGATACAAAGTGAATAAATTGTAATAAATAATAAAATAAAAAAATGTTATGACTAGAGACATGGACCAAGGAGAATATTGTTAAACTTCAATGAAGTAGAAGTGGTGGAGATTAAATGAGTACTCTTCAGAGAAACAGTCTCCAGCACAGAAGATAGGTATTCTGCAGGTATAGAGACTTGTAGTCTGCGACTTTCACCACTTAATGAACTAGGCAGATAAGAGGTACTTCTATTTTAGTTATAATTTTTTTGCTGTGAAGAGACACTATGATCAAGGCAACTCTTATAATAAGAAAAACATGTAATTGGAACTGGCTTATAAGTTTCAGAGGTTTAGTCCATTATTTTCATGGTGGAAAGCAAGTTCGCACACAGGCAAACATGATGCTGGAGAAGGAGCTGAGAGTTCTAGATCATGCTCCACAGGCAGCAGAAGGAGATTGTGCTACACTGGGGATAGCCTGAGCATAGAAGAACTCAAAGTCCACCCCACAGTGAAACCCTTTGTCCAATATACTCCAACAAGGCCATAGTTCTTAGTAGTGCCACTCACTATGAGCCAGCTATTCAAACACATGAGTCTGTAGGAGTCATACCTATTCAAATCCCCACAGTTATTTTCATAGAAAATACTGTTGTTTCATATGTGTCATAGAAGCAGTGAATAGTTTAAAGGTAAATTTTTAAACATTCTTCATAATACAAAACTCAGTTTGACAGCTAAATGGAATATGGACAGGAAGGGATGATCAACAAATTGTAGGTAAGAAGATTGATGAGATGAAGAGAAAAAGTAGGGGTAGCAAAATGGAAATTTTCTCATTCTGTTTTCCCCTATGTAAATTTATTTACTAAATTAAGTATGTCTCACTTGTATTTTAAATTTTAAATGTGTTGGTTTATATTAAATTACAGGAAGAATGTAGCTCACATCCTTAATATAACATTATTAAGATTTTTGAGATGATCCAAGATGGCGGCACCAAGAGGACATTGTGTCTGAGGAGCAGGAGAGCAGTGACTGTACAGAGACCAACAGGCCAAACTCAGGTTCCTAAAACACCAGTGATTGTGTTTCCCAGGTGAGAGGAACCCCACGGTGTGGCAAGCAATCAGGTCCATTCTCAGGTCACCCAGCTAACCCTGGGTCTTGGTAGGTGCTTGGTCACCAGTGCAGAGCCACAAGCCTGCATGCTCTGATCACCACCCCAGACTGGACTGTGGGCCCCACAACACCAGAGACTGAGATGTCCGGTGGAGAGAAAACCCCACTGTGAAGGAAGCAATCAGGACCTACCTCAGGTCACCCAGACAATCAACAGAAAATGTCCCAGAGTCCAGTGGGTGCTCAAAACAGCCCAGAGACCTGCCTGTGTGCCTTACTCAAAGTCCCAGACAGAACTGTGGGCCCCCGGGCACTAGAGACTAAGTTTTTCTGTCAGAAGGAAACCCCACGGTGAGTGAAACAGAGGTCTGACCTCAGGGCACTCAGCCAACCCTCCCCCCCCAAAAAAAATGTTCTCTGGAAAAGTTCCCAGGATCTGAAGGCACCCAGTCACCAGTTCAGAGCCACTTGCCTGTGCCTATGTGCTCTACTCTCCATCCCAGACTGAACTGTGGATCCCCAAACACCACAGACTGAGTCTTCCTGTCTCTAGGAAACCCCATGGTGGGGGAAACATTAGGTACAACCTCATAACCCAGCTCTGGAAGTTTCTGGGTTCCCACAGGTTCCAGGCTCTAGCCTCCAGCCATACACATGAGTGCTGTGCTTACCTGCCCCTGCTTACCACTTGGGTACTGTGTCATAGAGATCCAGCCTCAGACCTACAGAAGCCTGGGAAACACAGGATCAGCCCCAAAGACTGTACCAAGGCACAACCTGTCTTCCTAGCTAAAACTGTCAAAACCACTGGGTTCCCTGCTTCTTCAAGAGGGCTGTACCCAGCAAACATGGTGTAAGATCAACAGTAGCAGCATTTCACTGAAATTCAGAGTAAGAAACCCAGCAGCAGGGAAGCTGTCTCCAGGACTTCTCCTGGTGAGAGGAGAGACTCCATGACTACCAACGACCACAATTAACACACAGGTCCATACACCCAAGGTAAGCTGTGGTAATTCCTGAGAAGCACCAGCCATTCAGTGAACATACCAAAAAAGTTGATTAGGCCTACTTCATGAACAACCACTTTTCTTCCAAAGGGATTCTCCCCACCCCATGATCCCAGGAGGTACCAGAAACTAACAGCCAATACCTGAGACAGCCATATGGGTAGAGACCAGCATGAAAGCACAACCAATAAAAGACAAAGCAATATGGCATCTCTAGAACTCATTTATCTAGGGGATACCAGTCCTGAACACCCTATCATAAGTGAAATCCAAGAAGATGACCTTCTATCTATGCTTATGAAGAGGATAATGGAAGGAACAAATAAAATGTGTAAAGAATTAGAGGAAGATAAAGTCAAACAGATTATGGCCATCCATAAAGAGATACAGGAAGATGCAGGAAAACAGTTTGTGGTCTTCAGAGAGGAAATACTTAAATCACTGAAAGAAATAACAGAAAGAGAGGAATGTTCAAACAAACAGGTGAAGGAACTGAAGGAAAACAGGAAAATACAGTCAGACAGGTGAAGGAAATCAACAAAAAAGTTCAAGATCTGCAGATAGAATTGGAAAAAATTAAAGAAAACACAAATAGAGGAAATCATGGAGCTGAAGAACTTAAGGAACAAAACAAAAACTACAGAGGTAAGCATAACCAACAGTCTACAAGAGATGGAAGAAAGAATCTCAGGTGTGAAAAGTACTATGGAAGAAATCTATGTATCCATCAAAGAAAATAATAAATCTAAAACATTCCTGACACAAACCGTCCAAGAACTCCAAAACAACTTGAAAAGACAAAAGCTAAGAATAATGAGAATAGACAAAAAAGAAGATTCCAGTCACCTGGGCCCAGAAAATATTTTCAACAAAATTATAGAAGAAAATTTCCCTAACTTAAAGGAGAGACACATAAGCATACAAGAGGCCTACAGAACACCTAATAAATTAGACTAAAAAAGAAAATTCTCCCGCCACATAATAATAGAACCAGTAAGCATACAGGACAAAGGAAAAAATACTAAGAGCTGCAAGGGAAAAAGGCCAAGTGACATATAATGGCAAACCCATAAGAATCAAACCTGACTTCTCAACTATGAAAGCCAGAAGGGTCTGGAAGGATATCATGCAGACCCTAAGAGAACACAGATGTCAGCCCAGGAAATTATAACCAGAAAAATCTCAGGCATCATAAATGGAGAAATGACTTTAAACAATATCTACCCACAAATCCAGCATTACAGAAGATACTAGAAGGAAAAATACAACCCAGGTTAGGTAAATACAGTCAAGAAAACACAGGAAATAAATAACTTCACTACAGCAAAAGTAAAAGTAGCCAAGCACACAAACACACTACCATAACCAACATCAAAATAAAAAGGTCTACTGGTCATAAGTGATCTCTGGTCATTAATCTCTCTCAACATCAACGGACTCAACTCTCCAACAGACTAACAGAATGGATGTATAAACAAGACCCAGCAGTCTGTTGCATACAAGAAACACACCTAAGTCACAAAGATAGACATTATCTTAAAATAAAGGGCTAGAAGATGGTTTTCCAAGCAAGTAGAACCAAGAAGCAAGTAGGAGTAGGCATTCCAATATTTAATAGAATAGATTTTCAACTAAAATTAATCAAAAGAGATGGGAAACTTCAGTTCATACTCGTCAAAGGAAAATTCCACCAAGAAGACATCACAATTCTAAACATACCCCAAATACAAGGGCACCCACATTTGTAAAAGAAACATTAATAAAACTTAAATCACACATAGAAACCCACACATTAACAGTGGGAGTCTTCAACAACCTACTCTCAAGAAAGGACAGGTCAAAAAAAAAAAAAAAAAGAAAAAAAGAAAAAAAAAACAGGAATTAAAAAAAGAAATAATGACTATAACACAGATCAAAACTCAAATGGACCTAACAGACATCCATAGAACTAAACGAAAAAGAATTTACCTTCTTCTCAGAACCTCATGGAACCTTCTCCAAAATAGACCATATAGTAGATCAGAACGCAAGCCTCAACTGATACAAGAAGATTGAAATAATCCCTTTTATCCTATTTTATCACCATGGACTAAAGCTGGACCTCAACACAAGAGAAATAGCAAAAAGCCTACACTCACATGTAAACTGAACAACTCATTACTCAATGATAGCTGGGTAAGGGAAGAAATAAAGAAAGATATTAAAGAGTTCCTAGAATTCAATGACAATGAAGGCACTACATACCCAAACTTATGGGACACGATGAAAACAGTACTAAGAGGAAAGTTCATAGCACTAAGTGCATTCAAAAAGAAATTCGAAACATCTCACACAAGCAACTTAACATCTTGCCTGAAAGCTTAAGAAAAAAGAAGAAGAAGAAGAAGAAGAAGAAGAAGAAGAAGAAGAAGAAGAA
>NW_026594083.1:124232-163082 GCF_907164565.1 Psammomys obesus | reverse complement strand
AAGAAGAAGAAGAAGAAGAAGAAGAAGAAGAAGAAGAAGAAGAAGAAACAGACACACCCAAGAGGAGTAGACAGCTGGAAATAATCAAACTCAGGGGTGAATCAACAAATTAGAAATGAATAAAACAATTCAAAGAATCAATGAAACCAAGAGCTGGTTCTTTGTAAAAAAATCAACAAAATTGATAGACACTTAACCAAATTAACTAAAAGACAGAGAGACATTATCCAAAGCAACAAAATCAGAAATAAAAAGGACATAACTACAGACACTGAGGCAATCCAAACAACGATTAGGTCTTACTTCAAAATCCTATGAGCTACAAAATTTGAAAATTTAAATGAATTTTTTTGATCAATTCCACTTACCAAACCTGAATTAAGACCAGGTAAATTAATTAATTAGCCCTATATTCCCTAAGGAAATAGAAGCTGTCATTAAAACTCTCCCATCCAAAAGAAAGGCCAGGGCCAGCCAGTTTCAGTGCAGAATACTACCAGACCTTTAAAGAAGAGCTAATATCAATACTCTTCAAACTATTGCAGTCATATTGGTACCTAAACCTCACAATGACCCAAAAAAGGAAAAATTTCAGGCCGGTCTCCCTTATGAACACTGATACAAAAATACTCTGCAAAATACTCACAAACCGAATCTAAGAACACATGAAATATATCATCCACTTTGACCAAATAGGCTTCATCCAAGGCATGTAGGGGTGGTTCAATATATGAAATTCATCAATGTAATCCACTATATAAATAAACTAAAAGGGAAAAAAACATGATAATTTACTTAGATGCTGAAAAAGCATATGAGAAAATCTAACATTCATTTAAGTTTAAAGTCCTGGAGAGATCAGTGATACAAGGCATTTACCTAAAAATAGTAAAGACAATGTACAGCAAGCCTATAGCCAACATCAAAATAAACAGAAACTTAAATCAGTCCCACTGAAAACAGGGACAAGACAAGAGTGCCCACTCTCTCCATGTCTCTTCAATATAGTTCTTGAAGTCCTTGCTAGAGAAATAAGGCAAATAAAGGAGATCAAGGGGATGCAGTTTGGAAAGGAAGAAGTCAAAGTATCACTCTTTGCAGGTGATATGATAGTATACATGAGTGACCCCAAAAATTCCACCAGGGAACTCCTATGGCTCATAAACACCTTCAGCAAAGTGGCTGGATACAAAATTAAACAAACAAACAAACAAACAAACAAAAAAAACAGTAGCCCTCCTAAATACAGGAGACAAATGGATTGAGAAAGAAATTAGGGAAACAACACCCTTCACAATAGCCACAAAGGACATTAAATAACTTAGTATAACTCTAACCAAACAAGTCAAAGACTTGTATGAAAGAAAATTCCAGTTTCTGAAGAAAGAAATAGAAGAAGATATCAGAAGATGGAAAGATCTCCCATACTAGTGGTTTGGCATGATTAACATAGTGAAAATGGTCATCTTACAAAAAGCAATCTACAGATTCAATGCAATTCCCATCAAATTACCAACACAATTTTTACAGAACTTTAAAGAAAAATTCCCAACTTCCTATGGAATAGCAAGAATCCCAGAATAGAAAAACAACCCTCAAAAACAAAAGATCTTCTGGGGGTATAGCCATTCCTGATCTTAAGCTGTACTATAGAACAACAGTAATAAAAACTGCATGGTACTGGCATAGAAACCAGCTGGTGTATCAATAGAATCATAGAAGAAATATACCCACACACTTATGGACACATGATTTTTGACAAAGATGCTCAAACCATACAATGGAAAAAAAAATAAGACAGCATCTTCAACAAATGGTGCTAATCTAGCTGGATATCTGCATGTAGAAAAATGCACTTAGACCCATACTTATCACTCTGCACAAAACTACAGTCTAAGCAGATCGAAGACCTCAACTTAAACGAGACACACTAAATCTGTTAGCAGAGAAAGTAGGGAAAAGCCTTGAACTCATTGCACAGGAGACAACTTCCTGAACAGAAAACCAACAGCACAAGCTCTAAGTTAAACAATCAAGAAACAGGACCTCATGAAACCAAAAAGTTTCTGTAAAGCAAAGGACAATGTTGTCAGAACAAAATGACAGCCTACAGATTGGGAAAGGATCTTCACCAACCCAATATCTGTCAGAGGGCTAATATCCACAATATATAAAGAACTCAAGAAGTTAAATAGCAACAAATCAAGTAATCCAAGTAAAAATGGTGTACAGAGCTACCCAGAGAACTCTCAATGGAGGAATATTGAATGACAGAGAAACACTTAATGAAATGTTTAACATTCTTAGTCATTATGCAGATGACTAAGAAATGCAGATCAAAACAAACCTGAGATTTCACCTTACACCAGTCAGAATAGCTAAGATAAAAAACTCAAGTAACAACACCTGCTGGAGAAGATGTGGAGAACTGGGAACCCTCATTGCTGGTGGGAATGTTAACTTGTACAACCACTTTGGGAATCAGTCTGGTGCTTTTTCAGACAACTAGGAATAGTGCTACCTCGAGATCCAGCTATACCACTCTTAGGCATATACCCAAAATATGATCAACTATATAACTAGGACATTTGTTCAAACATGTTTGCAGCAACTTTATTTGTAATAGCCAGAATCTCAAAACAACCCAGATGTCTCTCAATTGAGGAATGGATACAGAAATTGTGGTACATTTACGCAATGGAATACTACTCACAATTAAAAACAAAGAAATCATGAAACTTGCATGATTTCATGCAAATGGTGAGAACTAGAAATTATCATCCTGAATGAGCTATCCCAGAAGCAGACACACATGGTATATATACTCACTTATCAGTGGATATTAGACATGTAATATAGGATAATCATACTCAAATCTGTACACCTAAAGAAGCTAAGGAAAAAGGAGGTCTCTGGGTAAGATGCTCAGTCCTCATTCATTAATAGAATGCAATAGACATTGGAAGAAGGAGAAAACAAGTAACAAGACAGAAGCCTACCACAGAGGGCCTCTGAAAGACTCTACCCAGCAGGTAATAAAGTGGATGCTGAGACTTTTAGCCAAACTTTGGGCAGAGTGCAGAGAATCTCATGAAAAAAGAGGGAGATAAAAAGTCCTGGAAGGGGCTGGCGCTTCTCAAGGTGAACACAGATCCAAAAAAGAATCCAGAGTTCTTTTCTGAGACTGATACTTCAACCAAGTGTAGTTAGTGGCCTGCTCTTCGATCTTTCCCCCTGGGTCGGGGCAGCCTTACCAGGCCACAGGGGAAGATTGTGAAAAAATGTCCTGATGAGACCTGATCGACTAGGGTCAGATTAAAGGGGAGGAGCTTGTTCCCTATCACTGAACTGGGCAAGGGGCATGGGAGGAGATAAGGGAGGGAGGAAGGACACAATTGGAAGGGACAAGGGTGGGGACTACATGTGGGACACAATGTGAATTAATTGTAATAAATATAAAATTATATTAAAAAACTCATTAGTAGGCAAAGTTAACCAAATTTGGGAGTTAGTTAGAAACAAATATCAAAATGTGATTCATTTTAATAATTACATTGAAATTGTGTGTGTGTTTGCATGTGCTTATCTTGGTACACATGTGGAGATGAGAGAACAGCATGAAGTTGGTTCTCTTAGTCTATCCTGTGGGTCTTGAAGCTCAGCCTCATGCTCTCAGGCTCATTGGTGTGTACCTTTACTCACTGAGCCCCCTGTCAACCCATAGAATGACACAGGTTTTATTTTTTTTTTTCCTGAGTTTTAGGAAAATATTTTTAAGATTGTGGATTTAAGCAGTTAGATATTTAAGTAGTGTTTCAGAAAAAAAAAAGTTAAGTTTCAAAAGGGTGAATAACGTCAAAAGATTACCTATGTACATGTGAATACGACTATAACCTAGTTAGGCGAGCTAAATATGTACTTTCACAAGCTAACCCTCCATTAAGCTGAAAGATGATGGTTCCTTTTAATTTAAGCCTTTTTTTTTTTGACAAAAATCGAGAATTATAAAAGTCTTATCTGCACTGTGTGATTATAAAATGTGATGGCAGCAAACTGAAATTTTTTTTGGAAATAAATGTTAAGGTGTTAAATAGATAAAAATAGAAACAATAAAATTTATTTAGTTTTTAATCATTAATAAAAATGCTAACAATTCTATTTTTTCTGTTATAACAATTCTAACAACTCAAAAAAATAACAGTTGTAATATTTTAACTTCAAGAACAATTTGTTTCCAAGCTTGGTCAACTTCATATAAACATTAAGTTACAACTAATCACATTTTTGATTAATTTTTGAAAAAATTTTCCAGGAAAAATATTGCTTAAAATTGAGATATATATTATCCATTCAAATGTTAAAAAATATCTTCATAAACTGTCCAGGGAAAACTTTAAGGAAATGGAACATGACAAAGTAAATAATTGTTATCTCAAATGTTTAGGTCTAATGAAGATACACACACTATACATTACCAAAAATGAGGGTCAAGATTTTGACTAGATAAAAAGTAATAAAATTCTAGGTTCACTAAAATTTTATGCATATATAAATCTATTTATCTTTTCAGTCTTTCTTTTCCATTTTTCATCATTTCTCATTTTATGATTAATTAAGGTATAATTGAAGAAAATATCTCTATTGCATATCTGTTACAGCCACTGTGACCCACTTCTTTTCTGTTACTTTAATAAAATACAGCACCAAAAAAAAAAAAAAAATTAAGACTTAAAGAAAAGTGGACATTTAGCTAGCTAGCTAGCTAGCTAGATACATAGATAGACAGACAGCTGATAGATTAAAAGATAAACATATATAGAGAGAGATAGATACATAGATTAATAGATGATAGACAGCTGAAAGAAAGACAAGGATAGAGAGAGATGTAAAATACAGCATGTTTTCAGTTAAGACTGTACTGAATTTAATAAACACTACTTCATTTAACATAACAACAATACATTAATGAGTCATCATTTCTTTTCTTTACAAATAAGGATGCTACAAAGTAGTGTGAGATGTTATCTAACAAATAAATGTTTCATTCTTAATCATAAAAATGTTTCCTAAGAAAAACACCTCACAATCTACTTATCGCTATACTACTAACACCTAGCAGGAGATATTTACAGAAAGATAGAGATGATTGGGTAAAGAGGGGAGTTACTTCAAATACTGAAATATTATCAAATTCTAAAATTCTAGAATTCAGCTTAGAAAAATAATGGTAATTTTACAGCATTTCTCTTCTTTTGTTATTTTTCTGTATAAAAGATCACAGAACTTTATTAAAATGGATCTTTACCTTAGCCAAGTGTAGCATGGCATAAGTCCTAGTATGGAGGGAAATGATTAACCTTATTGGCATTTTAGAAGGCTCCATATAAGGCCACTTGGCCACTTCTATTATCAGCCTCTAGCAAAGAATGAGACCAGAACTTTAATTAATTTTGTTAACTCATTGGCTAATTGTTTCATTAAATTACTTGTCTTTAAGAATCTACATTCAGAATATTTTAAAAATAAAATAAGTCAAGACTTTCTGGCCTCAGGAAAGTCAAACAGGGAGCACTTTCCATTTGCAATTAAATCTGATGGACACTATTGCCCAACAGTCTATTTGAACCTTCCCTGGAGAGATAGGGCCTGTAGCAGCTTCAGTGAATTGGTAGTGGTTAACTACAGCCATCCCTTCCTTGAAAAATAAATGAGGGGCTAGAGAGATGGCTCAGTGGATAAGAGCACTGTCTCCTTTTCCAACAGACCCAGGTTCAATTCCCAGCATCCACATGGTAGCTCACAACTGTTTGTAACTTCAGTTTCAAGGGATCTGATACCTTCACACTGTTGTACATAAAATAAAATAAAAATATTTTAAAAAAAGAAAAATGAATGATATTCTCTTAAGTTAACATATTGGGAAGGCTAATCTTGTGGGCAGAAATTTTAAAAAAAGTCTACAAATACCAAAAGAACATTCCTCGGGTATGGACATAGGGCTTTGTGAGAGAGAGAGAGAGAGAGAGAGAGAGAGAGAGAGAGAGAGAGATTGAGAGAGCAATTTCAAGTACATGTTATATTTGAAGGGTTTCAAATTTGGAAAGTAGTGAGGATTTTTTTTCTTTTCTTTTTAGCTTGTGTTTTTGCTAATATCCATAATTAGAATATCACCAAGGCCATTTTGGCAGAGGAATAGAATCCGTGATCATCTGGTTGCAACAAAGCAGAAAT
Source organism: Psammomys obesus (assembly GCF_907164565.1). Taxonomy (NCBI): domain Eukaryota; kingdom Metazoa; phylum Chordata; class Mammalia; order Rodentia; family Muridae; genus Psammomys; species Psammomys obesus. The sequence continues at coordinate 156,851 of NW_026594083.1, read as the reverse complement.
AGGAGAAAATTCTGTAACATGGGGGCAATATGATGGGTCCATGGAATGATAGCATAGAAAAAATGACAGAGCTTCAAGCAGAGTAAGAAGAAAAGAATCCCTTCCCCACCTAAGAGATTCTTCTTCAGGCAGCATTTATTACTACCTGTTCAGGTGCAGTAAGACTGAATAATTGAGAATTCACACTGTCAACGCATCTCCTGGGAGTTAGGAAAAGTAGACAAGCCTGGAATTTCTTCAGCCACTTCTGTAGGTACACCCTGGCTTTCTTTAACTTTGTTTATTCTTTCAAGCTCTATGATCACTCTGACATTAGGTTCCTGCTCATGTTGTTTAAGATTATAAAAAATAAGGGTAGGGGGAGATGGCTTAGAGGGTAAGAGCACTGTCTGCTCTTCCAGAGGTCCTGAGTTCAATTCCCAGCAACCACATGGTGGCTCACGATCTGTCATGAGACTTGCCCTCTTCTGGCCTGCAGGTGTACATGCAGACAGAGCATTCCTATACATAAAATATATAAATAAATAATTTTTAAAAAGATTAAAAAAATAATAATAAATTCTAATTAATTTGAAAAGGTGCATGTTGGAGAAAATTAATACTTTTTTTGATTCTCCAATAAATGCAGTATATTCAATGGTTTTGTGTTACAAATTAACTTACACTAATAGCATAAAAATGAAGATCAGACCAGGAGAGAGCAAGGGCAGGAGGAAAAGGGGCTTGCAGAGGGAAGAGAAACCATGTGTAAGGTATCTTTGTGACAAGCTGAAGACTATGATAGGGAAGACTCTTGGGAGGATATGGGGGTGACTCTAACTGAGAATCCCAGTAGCAGGGGTCATGAAGATTGAAGAGAAAAATCTTCTAAGTACACAGGACTCCGAGCAAAGGAATAGGAACACCAAACCACTCACAAAAGTTTCAACCCAAAATTTACTCTGCCTACAAGACATGAAGGGACAAAAATAAAAAAGGATTGAGGGAATGTCCAGTTAATGCCTGGCCCAACCTGAGAACCACCTCATGGGTGAGAGCCAACCCCTGACACTATTAACAATACTCTGCCATTCTTGCAGATGAGAGTCTAGCATAGCTGTTTTTTTGAGAGGCTCCACCCAACAACAGTTTAAAACAGGAGCTGAGATCCACAACCAAACATTGGGTGGAACACAGGGAGACTTGTAGAAGAGTGGGGAAAAGGATAAAGGAGGGGAAAAGAGCCCCACAAAGAAGAGTAAGAGAGCAGACTAAGACTAACCAGGGTCCAGGGAGGCTTACAGACACTGAAACATCAACCAAGGACCATGCATGGACTGAACATAGGTCCCTTAGACATATGTAGCCAATGGGCAGCTCATGCTTTGTGTGGGTACCATCGTAAGTTGAGTCTGAGCTGTCTCTAACATAGACTTTGTTGACTACTTTTGATCACTTCTGCCTGGAGGGGCTGCCTCTCTAGGTCACAGGGGAAGAGGATGTTCTTAGTCCTGATACAACTTAATGTGCTGGGGTGGGTCAGTGCTGACAGTGGGAGCTCCCCTTTTCTGAAAAGTAGGGGAGAGGGGGGTAAAAAGGAGGGAGGGCAGGACAGGAAGAAGAGTAGGGATGGGGCTATGATCAGAATGTAAAGTGATAAATAATTAAATAAAATAAATTGTAGCACTAAGAAAGCTTGCCATGTTTTGAAAGCCACAGTTGTAGCACTGTGCACTGAGCTCACCCAGCATGCCCAACCAAAGGGTACTCAGCCCCTCGGTTCTATTTGTTGTGTTCCTCTCTGTAATGAGTCAGAATAAGAATATTTGTTAGGGTTTCTCAACTCTGGATGGGGTCTCCAGCACAACCACAAAATCTCAACTATTTTCCTTCACAATTTCTACAGTATAATAGATAAATGCACATGGCTTTCAAGTCTTGGAATCAGGGAGTTTTTTGTTGTTGTTGTTGTTTTATTTTGTTTTTTTCTTTTTTAACCACCTTTCATCTTAAAGTGACATGGAAGAGGGAGAGAGGGATCAGCATATGAAGACTGAGCGCAGTTCTTAGTCTATTAAGCAAGGCTTTGCATCAACTTCCAGTCTTCAGGCAGACAAACTTGTATGTGTTTGTAAAATTACCCAGATTCCCTTTGTACATCACCCCTACCCTTTCCAGTGCCTGCTATTCAACACTGACATTAAGTTTCTTTTTGTCTTGCATATATGAATGAGAATAAGTGATGTTAATGTTTTTGTGTTTGGCCCATTTCACTCAAGACAATGTCTTGTAACTACATGCATTTGGCTTTCCTGGACTCACTTTGTAGAACAGGATGAACTTGAACTCACATAAGTCTGCCTGCCTCTGCTTACCAGAGGCAGAGGATTACAGGCATGTGCCAGTACAGAGGGCTCAAATGACCAAATTTTATTACGATATGTATATATTGCATATTATATACTGTATTATGTATTATATTATATAATGTGTGTGTATGTACATATTTTTATGTATGTTTGAATTTATTCATCTATTGGTGGTAACTTAGGCTGACTTCATATTTTAGTTATTACAAGCAATGCTACCATAAACATGGATGCTTCTTTCAAAAAAAAAAAAGAAAGCTTTCCATTGTCTGGGTTATACTTATTAGTATGTTTATGAGTTAAAAGGTATATGTGCGCATACATACCTATATGGGAAGGCTCACCCAGACTTGTGCATACATATGTAGCATAGAGGTGATAGTAATTATCTCACTCTATAACTATCCACCCAATGTTCTTGAAAAAGGTCTACCCCTGTATTTAGAGCTCCTTGTTCTAACTAGGCTGGCTTCACAAAAGCCTTTGGGATCCACATGCCTTTGCATCCTGCAGCTGGGGTTACAGACATGCAGCACTGTAGGTAGTTTTATGTGGATGTTAGGGATCTGAACAGGTCTTCACGCTTGTGCAGCAACTGCTGTGAAGATCGAAGTCTGGCATTCTGAGCTTGGTACAAGATGATGAACTCACTTTCTTCCAGTGATCTGGGGAGCCCCATATCATCTAAAGAGTATCACATATCCCTAAGAGAAGATTACAAGCCCAGCCCTTTCCTGATAAGATATGGTTCAGTGTGCACCTGGAGATTCTTGGAAACACTCATCCTATGCTAATGAGATGTCTTGGTGTCCTGCCTTTCAACCAATGAGCTTTAACCATACCTGAAGTGTTTCCCCATCTATGGGATAACTAAGTACTATGCTCTTCTTCTTACTATAGAGTTGTGCTATTGCATGTAAATGAAGTATCCCCAGCAAATCAAACATATTCACCCTCAAAACTCCTCCCATTGCCCAAGGTTTATAAGTCCATGTGTCACATGAAATAAACGGGCCAAAAGGCAGATGGATCTCTGTGAGCCTGGTCTACAAATCGAGTTCCAGGACAGCCAGAGTTACACACAGAGAAACCCTGTCAAAGAAACAACAAAAATAAAAATAGATAGATAGATAGATAGATAGATAGATAGATAGATAGATAGATAGATAGATAGATAGATTAAATAAATGGGCTAGCATCATTTATTTCATTACAACCAGCTGAGAACTGTCATTTATTCTGGTGAAGGACAGGCTCGCCTTCTTCCCAAAGAATTCATGGCTGGACATCCTCAGGGCTTGGCTGCCAGTCAGCCTTGTGCTTGCTGGCTTCCTCAAGTTTTCTCCATTCCTCAGTGCATCAGCACATATCACTGCAACCATCTTTCTAGAGCAATTGATTGGCTATTCCCGAAGCAGCCATTTTGTTACCCCTGGACAAAACGAGCCTCTGCCTCTCTTGGGTTTAGAGCTCCGAGCAAGCCTCGTTTACCAGCTGTTCATGAAGCAGGCACCAACTCACACAAGCCAGATCGGATAGATCTTGCAACCTGGCTAGGGTCCTGGAACCCTGAGCTCCTTTTTCTCTGCATTTTGACCTTTTTGCCCAGAGTGTTCAGTTTCAGTTTCTTGTTTGGTGGGATTTAGCTTTCCGGGAGAATACCCAGGAAATCCCAGCATCCCACCAGAGAAGCTACATGCAAGTACGTTATCTATTGAGCCATCACTGTATTTCACAGACACCCATGGATATCAACATGGCTTCAAGGGTCCTCAGAACCCACACATCAGTACAGTGGTAACACAAGCCACATACATCAATACAGCCTCTGGCCATATCAGGACCACTGACCTAGATAAGGCCCACAGCAGCTGCATGTACCACTGCCCTCAGTGTGGCCTCAAGTGGCTACACGTGCCCCTCCCATCAGGATGTCCTCACTTCCCTGGCAACAAGGCCCAAGGATATCACCAGTGAGTGTCACAGACTGGGTAAGTCCACATGAATCTTAGGCTCCTTGGCATCCTGGGTTAGCAGCAGCAACCACTAACCACAACATGGCCAATGGTGGCATTGCAGATACCTGTATTCCTTCAAGGAGGTCCTTGGCGGAGAGGCACATTGGCCATGTTCCAGTGAGCATATAGACATCTCAAAACAAGCTTTTTTTTTCTTTTCCTTTTTTTGGGAGGGTAATGGGAGAATGGGTGAAGGACATGGGGAAACTGAGTGTTAAGTGCTGTCAGAGGTAAATACGTGATGTGAGATTCCCAAAGAATTAATGAAAGTAAATAAATCACAAAACTTATAAATGATTTCAAATTATTATTTAAATACTAATGTGAAAAATAACTGAAATCTAGTAAAAGAACATTTCATTTACAGGAAGCCAATAAACTCTTATCAAACATGCAATCGCCACAGTAACGATCATCAAATTCCCAATGGCTTTGTGCAGTGGGACATGAAACGCCAATGTTCAGCCTGCTCTCTCTCTTTCTATTGTTCTGAGCACGGAGGGCACAATGGTAAAAGATGTGTAGGGTATGTAATGAAGAACCGGTTTCCCCCTTTATTGTCTGAACAGAAAAAAAAAACAGTTCATACTTCATAAGAAGAAGAAATACAACCTTGTCATTTGCAAAAGGTTTAAAAAATAAGGTAGGATATTACTTCAGATTGTTATCTTCTTGGCTTTTGTGTTTTATATTTTCTATATCACTTTGGATATTTTATTGTCTTACCTTTTATATCACTTAATGAATATGATATTCGAAATATGATGAATGCACTTAACCTGAAACTATTGTTTGCTTTATTCCTCTCTAGTCCCCTTTGTAGAATATGACCTGAGCGTTTGTAACCTAATGTTTGCGAACATGGGGGAGGGGGAGCGGTGGAATTGGAAAATGCCATACATGACTTTTCCTCATTTCTGGAATTGAGAAACAAGTTATGTCCAGTTTTTTTGTGCCGTACTGTTTCCTTGTGCACTGCCGCTCCCAGACAAAGAGCACTGTAGAGATTCCTGTTGCCCACCTATATTACAAGCTTAGCAGTTTAATATCCCATTCTTGTGCATGCCAGAGGTTCTGTGTTAGTCTAAAAGTAACCTCAACACTACGCTGCATTTCTTTCTAAAAGCAACATTCAGTCCTTCCTTGTGGCTGTAAGAATGAAGGCCCCTTTTCTTTCTTGCTGCAAGATGTGATTATCTCCAGTTCCTAGAGCCCATAGGCACACTGTGGACCATAATCCCCTTCTTTCATCTTTAACAGTAGCTGAGTGAAATTCTACTCAGATTGCCTCTCTTAAGCAAAACCAAAAACAAACAACAACAGCAAAATGTGTCTTCTCTTTCCTCGTCATCTAATAAGACAGACCTAACTTCTATATAGAAAGTGGGTGAAAGTCAAAATCCCACAAGTCACAGACTTTAAGCCTTTTCTCTAGATGAACTTCCCTACTGCCTCTCTAGGCACAGTTCCTACATTTCAGCACACTTACCTACAAAGTTTTAAATTATCATGCAATTATGTTTCTCATCAATAATTTACACCTGAAAATACATTTGGACATGTTTTAAGACTCAGTTCAAGTCCAGTCCTTTCCACATAAGCTGACGCCTCACTAGTATCAATGTTTCTGTCTCAGAGAGTACTCAGGGAAACACAGAACTGGTAACATACTTAGGAAAATGAATCATATTTCATCAAGTACCTATCCTATGGCAGGTGTTGCAGACATGTCTGTTGTGTAAAACCCTTTTTTATACGATTTTAAAAAAGAAGTAAAGAATTAAATGTGTGTGTGTGTGTCTGTGTGTGTGTGTGTGTGTAAAGGAAGCTTTGTGCAGTAGACCAGAGTTATCTACAAAGTTCAGAAGAGGGTATTGGCTTCCATGGAGCTGGAATGATAACCAATTTTTGGGCCTTCTTTTGTAGTTGCTGGGATCTGAAATCAAATCTCTGTAACAGCAGCAGGTTCTCTGAACTGCTGAGCCAGCTTATCTATCCAGCCCCAATGATTCTTGATTCATCTATAAATCCTGCTCTCTAGAAGACAAATCACTTCCTGTTCTCCAATGTCTTATAAATGAAGGTAGAATGCTTCTAAAACACCTGCATTTTTTTTTCAGGATTGCTGTGCTTTGCACTTATTTTACAATAATCACTATAAAATCCACTAAGATCCAAGATACTGATTATCTTCCCATTTAAATATTTAAGCCCTCATTACATGCAAGTGACAAACCAAATGTCTGCTCTAAAAATTTTTGAAATGGTGCCCAGATAAGTTTGTAAGATGGTTCCCTTTACTCTGGCAGCATCCTATAGCGTCACTCATCCTAGTATTAACTTCTTCTGGTGTGTGCAGGAGTTGTCTTCTGCCTGTGTCTGTGGTGGATTTATTTTCTGAACAGTCTCCTCCATAGCCTTTATCCTCAAAGAATATGTCAGCTTCAGTCTCACCTCTCCCTCCACATATGCTCAGGCTTTCATTTTGATTTCCTTTGCTAATTTTATAACATATCAGAGTTACGGTAGTTGTTTTTTTACAACATTTCTCTAAAGTTTAGGGAAAATGAAAATTTTTCAAGGAACAAAACAAAACAAACCAACCTACAAACAAAAAGCAAACCAGAAACTATCAACAAAAATGTGTTGTCACTTGAGTTTTTGATCTTAGAGATTGTGCTGGGTGTAAGGTGAAATCTCAGGGTCGTTTTGATTTACATTTCCCTGATGACTAAGGATGGTGAGCATTTCTTTAAGTGTTTCTCTGCCCTTCTACATTCCTTTATTGAGAATTCTCTGTTTAGCAATGTACCTCATTTTTTCTTTTATTTAATTTTATATTTATTATTTACTACAATTTATTCACTTTGTATTCCAGAAGTGTCCCCTGTCTCCTCCCAATCCATTTTCAATTGGATGACTTGATTGGTGTTTAACTGTTTGAGTTCTTTATATATCCTGGATATTAGCCTTCTGTCAGATATAGGGTTGGTGACAATCCTTTCCCACTCTGAAGGTTGTTGTATTGTTTCAATGACAGTGTCCTTTGCTTTATAGAAGCTTGGATTTTAGTTTTGTGCTATCAGTGGACTACAAGTGTGTCACAGGAGGAGAAGAGTGAGCAAGGGACTGGGAGGAGAAAAAAGAGGGGGTTACAGCTGGGATACAAAGTGAATAAATTGTAATAAATAAATAATAAATTAAAAAAATAATAAAAAACAAACAAACAAAAAAAAAAAACACAAAACTACAAAACAGGCAAACCAAGGCAATGGAAATGTAACATTTGACTTTGTTTTTAATTTTCCCCAACTTTTCCATCTTTGCTGTGTTTTTTTTCTTGAGTTTAATATGGTGATCTGAAACTAAGCATTTAAACCTAGCGCCAAGGGAGGAGCAGTCCTGTTAGGCCACAGAGGAGAGCTTTGCAGCCAGTCCTAAAGATACCTGATAAAACAGGATCAGATGAATGGGGAGGAGGTCCCCCCTATTAGTGGACTTGGCAAGGGGCACGGTGGAGATGAGGGAGGGAAGGAGGGACTGGGAGGAAATGAGGGATCGGGACAAGGCTGGGATACAGAGTTAATAAAATGTAACTGATAAGAAAAAATAAAATTCAAAAAAAAAAAAGAAAAAATAAATAAATAAATAAATAAGTAAATAAATAAATAAATAAATAGACCTAGCCTCCTGGTATAGGTCTATAATCCTACATTTCGAGAATCCTGCAGCAGGAGGAACACAATTTCAGGGCCTGTATAGGCTACAGAGTGAAAAGTAATGGCTAAGCTACTGAGATCGAGTAGCAAGGTTAAGGGAATACAGATCAGTGCTTAAGTATTCACTGGGCTCCAGTTTTGAGAAATAAGAGAATGAGAGCTATGCTTCTGATTCACCATTCCCATTCTACCTCCCAGATACATAATATTTTTTCCATTAAATTATCCTAAAAATCATGCATCCTACACCAATCACAGGAAAGATGAAATGTGAGCTGAAGTGATAGTCAAGCATCATGGGTGTTTAGGAAACACATCCATCCTCTATACTGTAATAGATTGGCAATACTTTACTGAGTAAAGAAATGGAAGCACTCTTACTGCGTTTATAAATGCCCACAGAGGTGTTCCTAAAATAAAAGTACTAGCTTCCTTTAATAAAAATTGTGTTTCTCTAGTCCTTAAAATTATGGTACTAAGTTCTTTAATGGTCTCATAATGTACTGTTTGTGGCTGGGTGTGTAAGTTTGTGGGCATGACACAATATTTCAAAACAGGAATGAGACCTCTTAACATTGGAGTATAATACACTATTCTTGTTTGTCTCTGTGTAATATAGTTGCCTGCTTCATGTTGTCTATGCTTTCCTTTGAAATCATCAGCATGTGTAACGTTCTTTCAATACTTTTCTCCTAACGAAACTGGGCGTAAAAAGCATTGAATACTGTGGGGATTTCCTATATGACGTCAGGATTTGTGACTTACTTAAATCTTTCTGTATCCAACTGCTTACTGCAGCCCGTCTTGCTTTATTTGTTGTCATCGCTAATAATTTATTAAAGGGGCATTGAACCACAGGATGGAAGATTTCCCTAAGAAGTAAATTAAGTCACAATATGCTTTTTATTTCTTTAAAATTGACTTTACAAATGGAATAGAAAATTTTATTTTTCTCTGAGTAAAAGTATGATGCACTTTAAAATACACACTCTGGCAAAGAAATGTCACCTTTCGTTAGTTATTCCTGGATATATTTGATCATGGATGTTGAACAGCTTATTTAAAGGTTGCTACTTATCAATAATAAATATACTGCATTTCCTAATGATGTTCATTATCTAACCGACAGCTGAAATAATACTCAGAATTTATTCTATATACTGTTTACTTTGTGATTTCCTAAATTAAAGAAAAGTGAGCATCCTGACAATAACTCTGTTAAATTACATGTGTATATTGGTATAACAATGTGAGATAGTTATAGAAATTCCACCTAAATCCATTTGTAATCAGCATTGTTTGAAATTATTTTGGCTTAAGCTTATAATGACTTTGTAACATTTATAGGGTGGAGAGGAACTTAAAGGCATTTGGAAAGCATCACATGCAGAGATGGCAAAGCTCACTGTACTTACATGTCATTGGAAAACTGCCAAAGCAATGGGCAAGCAAACACAAATTTGTGCACAGGGCATCCATGAATGACAGACTAAAATGCGTCTGAATGTGTGAAAACAGGTGGTCTGGGATGCACAGTATCAGCTAAGCATCTGGGCTCTGAAGTGTGACTGCAGCATATTTTCTACTCCCAGTGGACAGAAGAGCTAATCATGAACACAGAGGCTGCCATTGCTTAGAATCTTTTGTTTTGTAACCTTTTCAAGGTATTGTAGTAAAATATAAGCAGAGCCATGCTTTTCAGATTTGAAAAGTGGGCCCCATAAGTAACTGCTTTGGACTATGACTGTTTCTATAGAAAAATTAACATATTAACACACATATATTAACATAGCTGCTTAGCTTCATTCCTTTATTTTTAGATTTGGAATATGCTAAAAGATGGGGTACTTTCTGCTTTTATTGTTCAGTGGGTTGCTAATAAATGTAATGAAATAAATGCTATATATAAGTACTATGTGTATAGTACATTTTAATTATTTTTCTACGTTTAACACTTCAGTTGGAGATAAGCTTTCAATATTTCCTACCCTCTGTAAATTAAATGTTTTCCATCTTCTAGAAGAAGTAAAACACTCTCAGTATGTGTCAGGAGAATATTAAATGTAAGTCTAACTAACCTAAAAACAAGGTTAATGATTCAATAAATAAAAAATGAGACAAATTAAAAGCAACTGGCATAGGCAGTTTTACTTGCTCAATGCACAGTGCAAATTGTTTTTCATTGTATTTTATAATTATCACCGGGTAAAGTTTGTAATCATGGTTGGGGATGCATCTAAAAGTAATGCTGTTTAATAGCCCCATGTTCGTGAATAAATTGATTTCATTTTTCTCAAGCAAAAACTATATCTCCCAAAAGGTACAAAGTCACAAACACTGTATTTTCTAACTTGTATGCTGAAGCTAAAAATGCCCTGTTTATAGGGATGTAAAAATACAATGGTGGTTAACAGAACCTGGGATTTGGTGGGGAAGGTAGAGAGATGGAAGAGAGCAGGAAGCAATAAGGAATAGACTAATGAGGCCAAAGTTACAGTTTAGAGGAACACATGCTGAGTCATACTGTAATAGAGGAGGGAAGGACCTATGACTGAGATGTGAATTGAATTAATTAATAATAAAAGTAGACAATATTTTTGAAAATAAGAATTTAATATCTGTTTGGAATAAAGATAAGATAAATATTTAAGGTAATAAAGACATTTTTTATTCTGTTTTGTCATTTCATAGAACACACATGCAAGACAAATTCAATTGTACATGATTATGATTATTTGTCTATTAAATATGAAACAGTAGTCCAAGATCATTGTAGTCCATATCTAGTGTTACAATCCACTATGATTTCTGTTCACAATATTAAATTGCACCCATTCTAATTGTATCTACTATATGATCTTCTTGTTGTATTTTGGCAGTTTGTGAAAATGACTTTTCTTTATCTTTTCCTTGAAAAAGTAAGTAGGAGATCTCAATTTTTAAAAGATTACTAATTTTGAAGCAGCAGGGTTATTAACTACAAGATTTGTTTTCCTAACCATTAAGAAGCACTAGGAAAGCCATTCACTTCAACTCTTGCTCCCACTGTTTTCTTATTTAAATGTAGCATCTTTTCTCCTTTAGGAACAATAGTCATTTGATTGGTATTTTGTCTCATTTTACTGGAGCAATGCACAATCAGAGGGTTGCTTATAACTGCTGAAATGGCTCCTGACACACGAATGCTCTAAGTCTTGAGAGTTTTAAGGAGACTCTTCTGTGTGCCAGCAACTCCAGAGAGTTGTGTTCCAAGGCTTGTCTAGACACCTTGAAAGTTTTCTTAACAATCATTTTCTTTACCAACTTTCTTAAATGACCCTGTCCATTTCTTCTCCCCTTTTCAGCGTCAATCGTTTTCTTTTTTAATCAAGTATACAATATTTAAATACAAGAAGATGGTGGTTAAATGATTCAGTGGATGAAGCACTTGCTGCCCAAGCAGACACTACAGAAATTTTAAGCAGTGTTGGTAGCCTATCTGCAATCTCTGCAATCAGGGACCAGAGATGAAGGCTCCTTGAGCAAGATGACCAGTTAGATTAACCAAAACAAGGAGCTTTAATTTCAAATAAGTAAATAAAGTGTAGAATGATAATAGAGGACAATACCAGAAATCAATGTCTAGTTTCCATACCCACCTTCAGGTACATACATATATGCCCACACTCATAGGAACACACACAAACAGAGAAAACACACACACACACACACACACACACACACACACACACACGCGTGCGCCCGCGCGCGCGCGCGCGCAAAAAGGAAATAAAATGCACGAAAATATGTGGAGGGATTGACTTGCTGGAATTGTGCCCTGTGCTTTTTACAGTCCTCATGTAGGCAATATCCACTTTCTCCTTGACATCTGCGTCTGAATGGAAGATTCCCACTGAGTTCATGTCACCCAGAGCTTATTCTGGTAATTCATTATCATATAATGAACACTAAGGCAACAACAAATTTTCTTACATTACCCCCCAAAGAAAATGTTTGCTGCACTATGGGGTTCACTAGTGATCTACTACATGTCCAATTAGGCCAAATCATTTGTAAAGTGTTTGTGTTAAAATTTATGAATATATGTTCTTAGTCATTAAGCTTTATTATTCAAGAAAAACATTTTCATACGTCATATAGAATGTGAAGGAAACTAGCTGAGTATCAGTCTGGTGCTCATAGAATTGATGACTCTCACCTAACAAGGTGTGTTTTTCAGTTTTATGAGTATTAAAATATGTGTTACTAATTCATCCAGAGATTTTTTATACTTATCTTCATATATTTAAAAATATATTATATTCTTAAGAATATATTTAAGAATATATTATATTCTTAAATAAGAATAAGTATTTTGTTATTAATTTATGAAACTCTATATCCTAATGAAAATCCTTGTCATATAAATGATCACATATATGATTTCTCAACCAAAAACTAAAAGTATGTATATAGCTATAGTTGTGGCGATGATCAACTTAAAATTATCAGTCAACAACTATTTAGGAAAGTGCAGCTCTTCTATCACATGCCAGGTACTCATCAGGGCAACAGAAATAAAGTAGTAATTATGAAAAATTTGTGAGTTATCCTGTAATGGGAAACTGGAATACACACAATCAAATATTTAATTAAGGCAATTTAGAATACTGACATGCTATAAAGAAAACACAGCGGTTGTTGAATATAAATGAAATATGTGGTGACTGTTTAGGCGAACACAGAGGTGATTTAAGGTACAGTCATGAAGGATGGCTACTCTGATGAGGATATCTGAGTGAAGTTCTTTAAAGGAAAAGATACACTAACACAAATACAGTTGGAGAGAATGCTGAGTGGAAGATTCAGCAAATAGAAACACTCTGCACTGGGGAGCACGGGCAATGAAGAGGAAGCCTGCAGAAGGGGAAACAAATTATTTCACTCTACGTTTTACTAAAAAGAAAAAAAAAATAGCCAGAGAAAAAGCAACCCATGAGAAAAATGGCTATAGAGAGCTCTCAAAAATGAATAAAAGATAGAAAAATGACTAAAAAATTGACTTTAAAAAGTATTTAACATCTTTAGCCACCCCATTATCAGAAACGCAAACTGATAGTACTCTGAGATTTCATTTTACCCTATCAGAATGACTAAGGTTAAATCAATGAAGACATTAAATATTGTCATGGATGTGGGATAAAAAAGGACTTAAAATTGATGAAATTATACAAATTTTTGTGGAAGTTTTTTTTTTTTTTTTTTTTTTTTAAAGCTAAAGCTAAATGCATCATGTGACTTAACTCTACCTCTTGTGGGATATTCAGAAAGGAATTGCATCACACCCCAGAGACACCTGTTTACCCATGGACACTGTGACTCTATATGAAGTACTGGTAATGGATAGACAATGAAATAGTGCTTCATTGAATGAGTAAACAAATGGAATGGAAATAAGCATTTTCCACTCTGCATAATGACTGTAATTAATGAGGTTGTAAGACACTGAGGGAGGAAATGGTTATAGCAAGTAAGCCATCCAAACTATTGCCACCATAACAAATCATACCAAATAAGATTCTGCCTCAACACAGTTTTGGCATAGAAGCAGTATCCAAGTGGGTCTCTAGCAGGGGCTTTCTCTGGCATGAACTCAGTAACTGGCTTTCTGATCACCTCCCCTGGAGGGTGCAGCCTTGCCAGTCCACAGAAGACAATGCAACCAGTCTTGATGAGACCTGATAGTCTAGGTCAAATAGAAGGGGAGGAGGAGCTCCCCTATCAGTGGACTAGGGGAAGAGGTATAGTGGGAGAAAAGAGAGGGATGGTCAAATTGGGAAGAGGCGAAGGAGAGGGCCACAATTTATTACAAATTGAATAAATGATAATAAGAAAAAAGAAAAGATCTGAGGATTTATCTTTGAGTATTAGAGAATGTTTCAATTTAATTTGTGTTTGCTATGACTTCTCTTTTTATTCACTTTTAATATAAAAATACCTAATAATAATAACAGCCTTGCCCCTGTGCCTTGTATATATAGAGAGTAAATCTTACTTAAATGTAATGTTTAATTTTGGAAAAACACATTAAAACCCCACATGAATAAGATGTTCCCATACTTGTTTACATAATAGTAAAGGTATCTTACACCTAAAACATACTTTAATTCTGTATACAAAAATGCTTCTCCATTCTGCAAAGTAACTTGCTCCATTCATTAATCATTGATGATAAATAACATTAAAATTTTATCCTAATATTTTATCGTACTCCTTGTCCGAGTATTTTTACATTTATGAAATCGTCTCTAAGCCGCAAGCTTTACTGAAGTGAATAAGGAGATCATTATGAAAAGCCATTTTAGCTATAAAAGAAATCTTAAGATGTGTTAAATTACAGTGCCTTAGTAGAAAGCTTGCCAGTGTTTATTGTATGAAGTTAAGAATTTAGATTTCGCTAATGGTGCAATCTTCTTGCTAATTTATTCTCCACTTAATAGCACATAATCGTTTGAATAAAATTTGATGTCCCCTGAAAAATAGAAAAGGCATTGTGAGGAGGCGTTTTTAATTCCTGCTAATATTTTGTTCAAGGCTTAAGAAATATGAGAAATAATTTCAATATGCTCTATGCTGGTGTCTTTTATCTCCACATCATGGAAGATGTGACATGAATGCACCAAGTTCCAAGCTTCTTAACATTCAAAGTCAATAAGGGAATTATTACAAAACTATTGTCAAAAATATTTTAATATTCCAAAATTAAAATGGAAATAATAAATGCAAATAAAATCAATAAGATAGCAATATTAAAAATATTTTAATAGGTTCAGCTATTAAAAGCACTGGCTTCTCTTCCAGAGAACCCCCATTTTGATTCTCAACACCTACACAGTAGCTCACAATTGTCCTTATCTCCAGTGCTAGGGGATGAGATGCAGTGCTATGAAATTTCAGGCATGAGGCAAATACATAATATGCAGACATACATGCAGAGAAAACACCCCAGACATATCAAATAATAAAAGAGCAGTATAAACAAATAATCTCTATTTTGAAATAATCACTATTTTAAACAAGGTGGAAAGCAATGATTGACATGAAAAGTTTTCCTTTGACCTCCAAATGTGTGCAGGTCTACATGTGCCCCAGTACTTTCATATGCTAACATACATACACAAATGAAACAATGTAATCAATCTATGGCTCTATGCTACTTTTTTAAAGTAATCTGTCTGTCGATTGACAAAACACTGAAATTTATATATGAATGTTTCAAACATTTAAACGTTTTAGTCCTTGACTATCACGTATAAATCCTAATAAGCTTAAATTATTCATTATGCTGCTATAAACTTTAAAAATTTTCCCTCCAGGAAATACTCCTATCTTGCAACATAAAGTGCTTCACCCCTTTCACTTTCTGCCTTATTTTCTCTGAAGGCATGTGCATCTCTATCCGTGCCTGTTTTAATGCACCGATAGCATTCTTGTGAGGTAACCGCTAATGAATGCTGACGCGAAGGACTTCTTAGGTGTTCCTCTTTTATAATTAAGGTTATTTGAACTGGCTTTTGGTAAAGAATAGTTACTTAAAAAAAGAAAAGAAAAGAAATCACAATCTAACAAAAATTATCAACCCATAATCTGATCTGACTCACCAGTGTTCTCAGGCCCTGGTTTCTCCAGGTAGGCTCACATTCCATTCGTGCCTGCTTCTATTACCCTCCAGTTATTTCAGGCCATGTGCAACCATAATGGAATAATTTTATTTATAATTAACTGTTACTGCAAAGAAGTGCTTTTCTAAATGGTCTCTAATTGCCTAAAGTAGCTAATGCAACTTTTTAAAATATCTAAATGTAAGTGAGGAAAATCCATATGAGACTAGATTTCTAGTATGCCTAATCGTAATTACTGCACTGATGAATCACTGATTCTAAATTTTTTTATTACAAAAACCTTGCCCTCAGGTGAAGAGAAAAATATAACATCTCAGATCTATCATATTTTAAATATACCCTTAAGCATTTAGGGCTTTTTTTTATATGAAGCTAGATAAAGGTACAAATAGTTAGTTTATAGTCTACATATAATGAATATTTTACACCAGTATGCCTATTTTTAAATGATGAAAATAAAATATACACATACATATATATAATTTAATAAAAATAACAAAACTTTTCATCCGCATAAAAAATGGAACAAAAAATAGCAAACTAGTAATAGTTCTACTATGCTCAATATTTGAATGCAAAATTGTATGTCCAAAAAAAAAAGAAACTTAGGTGCTAACTAATTTGTTTGCCTTATATTTCTCTATATAAATTATATTAGGATGACACACCCTGAAAAATATAAGTACTAAAGCTTCAGAAATGGTATGACATTGTGTTGGTCTTGGCTGCTAAAAGAGATACTCTCATTCTGATTGAAAATAGTATCGATAGGATCCATCTGATGGTGAATCTCTTGTTCCTGAGAGAAAATGAAAGGAGTGTGCTGGTTGTGCTGACTTAGAAGAGTTCAAGGATGACAACAAAGCTGAGATATACTTTCTCTGGATACATTTGAGATACAATTTACATAAGACTCTGATATTCAAATGACCACTTGGGTGACTGTGATACTCATCTCCTCTGTGTGGGGAAGACATTCAGTACTCTGCAGAGAAAGAGTGAAGGCTGAGAAAGCAAAACTCTTTTCTCTTCTTCATTTGGGCCACTGTTTACTTTACTCATGTGTAGAGAAATTTTAATTCAGCACCATGGCTGCTCTGTCAAGGGATCACATCCAAAGAGCTAAATCTCTGTGATTCATCTGGTGCCGGAGGGGGGGGGGGGGGGAAGAATCTCAGGCACGTAATTACGACAGAGAAGCTGGCGCCAGAGGCTGCAATTAGCTTTGACCACCTGGATAGATTGCTTCCTGAGACCAGGAACCCGCCCCCCCCCCCCACACACACACACCTGACCGGTTTTAACAGTTAATGTTAAAACCTTCGAATGCCTCAATGACTCACGAGATAGCCTCTGGCTCCCTCCCTTCTATTTTACTTCTTTATTCTTTAAGTATAAAAGTAAAGTCTTGCCCTACAATAAACGGACTTTGACAAGGAAAACTGCTTGGTCCCTTTCTTCTCTCCCGTTTTTCTTTCAGGCTTGGTTCTCTTCGAGACCCCACGAATTACCGAGTCCCGCAGGCGGGTACAATCTGGAACACGAACACACACATTATACACCTTTAATACCTTTGTTTGGAATACACAACTTTAATCCCTCTGGCTGGGAAATAGACACAACCTACTTTTAATCCTAAGCAACGATGTCTAATTAAGGGGAAGACAAAGTGATGAAACAGAGAAAGATATGACTGAATGCACCAGAGATAGGATATAACCAACTCTTGAGAACAGACAGAAAAAAGAAGCTACTGAAGAGCATGCAAAGAGAGAACAAGAGAGATCCTGGAGACAGTACAAGACAGTTTAGTAGAGTTTGGTGGAGTGTAGTTAATTTAGTACAGGTCAGCTTGTGAAGTTCAGAGGCAGTTTTTTTAATTTATTTATTTTTTATTAATTACAGTTTATTCACTTTGTATCCCAGCTATAGCCCCCTCCCTTGCCCCTTCCCAACTCCACCTTTCTACCCTCTTCTCCTCCCATGCGCCTCCCCAAGTCCACTGATAGAGGAAATCTTCCTCCCCTTCCATCTGATCCTAGTCTATCAGGTCTCATCAGGACTGGCTGTATTGTCTTCCTCTGTGCCCTGGTGATGCTGCTCCCCCCTCAGGGGGAGGTGATCAAAGAGCAGGCCACTGAGTCATGTCAGAGGCAGTCACTGTTCCCATTACTAGGGTACCCACTTAGACACTGAGCTGCCTTGGGCTACATCTGTGCAGGTATTCTAGGTTATCTCCATAAATGGTCCTTGGATGGAGCATCAGTTTTTCCAAACAGAAAAATTCAGTGAGAAAATGGGAGAAGCCAGTTTGAATCAGTCAGCTTAGAGAGAAGTTTTGAGTCAGAACAGCTGAGTTGAACCAGCCAGCCAGAGATCAGAGAGGGCTAGAAAGGATGAGCTTATTCAACAGTATGTCTAAGAGTCTGAAAAGATTCTAGGCTTTCATTACCTGATGAAAGCTGGAAGCTGAAGCCTTCAAAGTCCAGGTTTACAGAAGATTATATTGCATGGAAGCTCAAAGCTTCCAAGCCCAGACTTATGGATATATAGAACAAAGATAGAAAGCTCTGGTCTCAGCCCAAGCCTTGTATTAGTAAAGTTTGGATACTACTCTTACCTCATCCTCTCATCTGAGAAAATAAAAACATTTACCATCAAGGGTATTGTAATCCTTGATTCTTTAGTCTTAATTGGTAGATCTTATAGCATTTGTTCTGGTGTTTAGGTAATCTTCCTACAAAAGAGAATCACTTATTGTTGGTAACCCTGTTTCTTTAATCTTAGGGACTCGAGGCATGAACTTATAAGCTATAATTTCTATTTCACTTATAAAGTGGAAGTTTCTGCATTCTTTGAAGACTCAGTTGTTATGTGATATTTTACTAGAAGCTGTCTTGTGAGAGGGCACATAATGTTTTGCTAAAAGCTGTCTCATCTGTGGATGGACTCTGAGGAAAGGAGATATAAGCCCAATGGACAGTGAGACAACACATTTTAGATCAACATCAATTTACTTTTTTTGTAGTTGTTTTGTTTTGTTGTTGTTCTTTCATGCTTGTTGTTCTTTGACGCTTCACGTCTCAAAGAGAAACATTCCAGATAACTTCTCAGGACAATCCAACTAAGTCTTATGGCTTTTGCTGACTCATTCAGATTCAGTGGAGTCTTACTGTTTGTTCTGAATCCTGCTGATTTATGTCTTTTGGTGTTGGCATTTGAACTGGACAGCTACAACCTCTTTACACTAATAATGTCCTTTGTCCCCTACCTCTGTTCAGTGGGTTGGAAGGGAGGAGAAGCGGTTAAGAACACTAAATAAATTAGGCTTTTTGAAAAATCTAAGCCTATATACTTGCCTTCAGATGGCAAACCATGGGACTGCTATGTTAATTTTTATGTTTATGCAATATCTGTCTATATACTCTACTGGTTCCTTTTCTGTGAAGATCCCTGATCAATAGAGTGAATTAACAGTATATAATTATTTCTTCAGAAAGTGATCATAAAAAGCCTGAGTGATTAGAGTTTTGAGTTTGGGGAGAAAGCATTGCCTTGCTCAAAGTGTACTTCAGGAGATATATGTATGTCAAAGAACTGTGGGGTACCTGAAATGCAACAAAATAAAAGCGTCAGAAGAATGTGTGAATGTTACTGTGATCTGGCACTTGCTTCTCTGAAACAATCCAGTTGAGATGTAACATAGTTACATGCATAATACTCACTAACAGTTACAGTCATGTTGTTTCTCTTTGTTTTCAGAGCTCCTAGTTCTTCACTGACATAGAGGCCTACAGATATTTATGTAGACAAGTAGAAAGTGGAAGTATGAAGGTAGAGCACAATTACAGCAAAAGTAAAAACTTGACAAGAATAGGCTAACTGCCCTCAAATTAACCACTCTCAGCTTCCAGGGAGTAAATTTATGAAAGACATATGTCATGTTATGGTTTTGTTTCAGTACAATAGACTCAGAAGATATCTGTGATCTCAAATTATGAGTTTTGTTTTCCTTGCTTTTTGTAGTAACTTACCTTAATTTGCCATCTGTAATGATTTTACATCCTCCTTTTCAAAATAGGATTATTAACAAGGTTGAAATTTATATATGCAGTGTGGTTGCTGTCAGACAGCAAATTGTAATTCATGGTATAAAACAAAGTAAATGAGGCTTTCCAAGTTAATCCATCTTTATTTTACACTGGCGACATTATCAAAAGCAATGTAGCCGTTGAGACCAAAGAAAGATTCAACAAATTTTATTGAATACAAAATGTTAAATTGAGACAGGATAGACTAATGAATTTCTAGTTCTTTGTAACTACACTATGCTTCTGTTTTTAAATTAAGTCTCTAATTATCTTGTTTAAACATCTATTTGTATGATATATGTGTTTTTCAGTAAATTCAATATCTAATTATAGGGATTGTAAATAGCAGTCTATTTTTTAAGCTATGTTAAAACATTTATTTCTCTTACTAGTACCTGCAGGGATTGCTTCTACTAAATTATATCTATCTTTTTAGAATTGATAAATTCTAATATTGTATGAGTAGAAAATGCTTAATATATTCAAATATAACCATGTAATAGTACTGTTAGAATACATATTTTTATAAACATTCACAACTTTAAAATGTTAATCCTCAAATGAAATGGCTTTTTTTTTAAGATTGAAAATTTTGGTAAAGCTTTATGGCACACAAACATACTCAATATATTAAAAATTTGCATATGATTATTCTTTCTCATCTGTTCGTGGAAAGATTAAAACACTCTGACTACTCAGTGAATATAATAGTAATTTGTTGACAGTATGGTATGCAATATTACTAAGAGATATGGAGACCAAAGACAGGGAACCTCCTGTATGAAATGACTTTTTATGCTTTTATTTTTATTTGTGTGTGTTTGTATGTGAGTGTGTATGTCTGTGAGTCTGTGTGAGTACACACTACCATGCATACTTGAACATCAGAGGAGATTATCAAGTGTCCTCATTGACTATTTTCTACCTTATAGACTTGAAAAAGATGGTCTTTTATTTAATCTAGAGCCTGCTGGTTTTTGCATGGCTGTCTCCCATCAAGCCCCAGGTACTAATCTGTCACTACCCTTCTCACCTCTGCG
Organism: Psammomys obesus; assembly: GCF_907164565.1. Taxonomy (NCBI): domain Eukaryota; kingdom Metazoa; phylum Chordata; class Mammalia; order Rodentia; family Muridae; genus Psammomys; species Psammomys obesus. Next base: position 135,974 of record NW_026594083.1, on the reverse strand, counting down.
TACAGATACTGACATTTTACATGGATGATGGGGATCTTATCTTATGTCCTCATGCTCAAGAAGCAAGTGTTCTTGCCATTGAGTCATTTTCTCAGCCAAGAAAAAAATATTTTTCTGTTATTTATACATACATCGATGCTTTTGGTCTGTTACCTTAGAGAAATAAAATATTTTATGGAAAAAATCATTTTCATCCTTATTATTTATAAGTGACATTTACTCTTCTTTCTCCTTTTAAATTGTTTTAAATTTTGGTTATTCCAGAACCAAAATATGAAATATAAAAATATTTGTTTATGTCACTGTGAATAGAAAAATACCTGAATCAGCAATACAATGCTGAATACCCCTAAAAGCTACTTCATGCGATCAGTGAGGGGTGTGTACAAGAGCTGGCGTTCAGTTTATCATGTGTCTGTTTTGCCACGAGTGCCTATGGGCAAGATAAATCTAATAACTTAATAATGCTTAGTTCTTGCTTGTAAGTCCTGAGTTGTCTTGGGGTACCTGGAGTTTAGTTCAGTCTGTCTTCTCTTATAGGAAATAAATTAACTTGACTTGCACTGCAATATCCTTAAAAAAAGCAGGTATCAAGTGTATTTTTTACAAGGAATGGAAATACCTAATTGTTTTTTCATTTGTCTCATTATTTAATTTAACAAGGAAAAATTAGCTACTTCTTAGTAGATGCCACACACACACACACACACACACACACACACACACACACGCAGCCTCTGACTGAAAAACAAAGCAAAACAAAACAAAACAAAAAAACAAGCAAAAAACTAAGTTCTGCTTATGCCCCAACAAGTAGAATTGCATAAAAAGAAAGATCAACAAAAGAAAAAAAAATCTGATATGCAAAGCAGACAACCGTGAATATTAGAAAATTTTAAACCCATATAGTATTAGTATTATGAATATATTATTATTATTATGTATTCACTTTGTTTCCTGGTTGTAGTACTTTCTCTCATCCCCTCCCGATTCCACCCTCTATCCCTCTTCCTTCCCTATACCTCTCAACTAGTCCACTGCTAGAGGAAGTCCTCCTCCCCTACTCTCTGAACCTAACCTAGTGGGTTCCATCAGATCTGCCTGGATCCTCTTCCTCTGTGAGCTGGTTAGGTCACTCAACCAAGGAGAAATGATCAAGGAGCAGGAGACAGAGTTTATGTCAGAGACTGTCTTTTCTTCCCATACTAGGGGACCCACATGGAGACTGAGCTGTTTATGGTCTGCATCTGAGCAGGGGCTCTAGGTCCTCTCTATGAAAGGTCTTTGGTTGATGAATCAATGTCTGCAGTATCCCTGGGCCCAGCTCATTTGGCTTTGTTGGTTTCCTTGTGGGGCTCCTGTACACTCTGGTTCCTTTTATATTACCCTTCTTCTATAATACTCCCTGTGCTCTGTCCAAAGTTTGACTATGAGTCTCTGCATCTGCTTCTATCCCCTGCTGGGTGGAGTTTTTAGAGGACATTTGTAGTAGGCTCACTTCATTCTGATCCCTGTCTTCTACTGCTTCCACTGTCTATCCTGTTTTTCCTTCTGAATGAGAATTAAGCATCAGTGTATCTTCACTGAAGAAGTAAAGACTAGGAGGATAACTTAGTCAATTAAGTGATTAACAGAAAAGTATGAGAACCAATGTTCTTTCACAAACACCCAAGAAAAAGTTGATCATGGCAACTAAATTCTTATAATATCATGGGTGAGGACGTGAAAATGGGTAAGTCCCCAGTGCTTACTAGCTAATCTAACTGTTGAGCCCCAGATCTTGTGAGAGTATTTGTCTCAAACAAACAAACAAAAAAGCAACAAACATTGTAAAGATTACTCATTAGCAATGACATCAGAATTTTATGGAAAACAAAACAAAACAAAATATCCAGTTTAAAATGTAGGCAAAGCTTCAGCTGCCAAACCTTGTCTAGAGAGTTATCAGAATGACTAACTGATAGATTGCTTCTTCTCCTAAATAAGCAAATAGCTGAAAGTTTATTGTATTTTTATTTATAAAGTTTTCCTGTATTGAGGGCACTTGCTTGCAGTTAGAATTTGGATTTTTCAGAGGACAGTACTTGAGGGTTGGGAGCTGCTAAAGCCCTAAGTGAATGTGTATTGTTAATTTTGGTACAGCCATGTCAAGGAAAAATGCCTTAGGCCCATTGGAATCTGGCAACCACCCAATCCCTAGTTTAGACTCAGGAGTATAGAAAAGCTATACTGTGATCTAAGTGTGAATGTTGACAGTGTGCATAAGTATTAATGTTTAGGGACCATTGACCAATGTGTGAAAAATCTGCATTTTCCTCCTCCTAGATGTTTACTGCCTATTTGGTCGTCCTACAGAGAACTATTGTGAAAAACTACCCACCCCCTTTTCTACACATAAAAAGAAACTAAAAATAAAAAAAACTAAAAATAAAAAAACTGAGTTTCCTGGTTATTGTGCATATTAGGTGTTACTCCATCAGAGTGTGTCCAGACCACCTGATCATATCTTTTCTTGGTGGTCTTTTTTTCATTTCTTTATCGCCTTCGCTCAGGTTTCCAGGACGTAAGCCTCATGGTAAATGGTATCTGAACACTTAAAAAAATTTTTTTAAAAAAAATTGATTTTTAAAAGTCACCACTAATAAAAAATTAGTGGTACAATGACTGTGCATCTCAACATTAGCCAAGGATGTAAAAGAACTCTGCAATAATCCACATGACACTATAATCTTCACCTGTCATCAAGGAAACTTCATTGCAACAGATAGAAACAGTATGGAAAAGAACTATCAATCAAAATACAGATTTGTTCAATGGAGAGAAACTTAAATCAATCCCACAGAAATCAGGGACAAGGCAAGGCTGCCCACTCTCTCCATACCTCTTCAGTCCTAGCTAGAGCAGTAAGACAAGTAAAGTAGATCAAGGGGATACAAATCAGAAAGGAAGAGGTCACAGTTTCACTATTCACAGATGATATGATAGTATACTTGAGTGATCTCCAAAATTCAACCAGAGAACTTGTTCAGCTGATGAACACCTTCAGCAAAGTGGCTGGACACAAAATTAACTAAAAAAAAAAAAAAATTAACAGAAGCCCTCCTGTATACCCAAGACAAAAGGGCCGAGAAAGAAATCAGGGAAACAACACCCTTCACAATAGCCACTAATAAGATAAAGTACCTTGGGGTGACTCTAACCAAGCAGGTGAAAGCCCTGTTTGAATAAAACTTCAAATCTCTGAAGAAAGAAATTGAAGAAAATATCAGAAAATGGAAAGATCTCCCATGCACATGAATCAGTAGGATTAACATAGTGAAAATGGCCATTCTGCCAAAAGCAATCTACAGATTCAATGCAATTCCTATCAAAATACCAACACAATCTTTCACAGACCTTGAAAGAAAAATTATCAACTTCATATGGAAAAAAAACAAAACAAAACAGAATTTCCAAAATGATCCTGTATAACCACAGATTACCTGGAGGTATCTCCATCCCTGATTTCAAGCTGTATTACAGGACAATAGTGATAAAAATTTCATGGTATTGGCATAGAAGCAGAAAGGTGAATCAATGGAACTGAATAAAAGACCCAGAAATAATCCCACACACCTATGAATACTTGATTTTTGACAAAGAAGCCAAAACCATTCAATGGAAAAAAAGACAGCATCTTCAACAAATGGTACTGGTTCAACTGGATGTCTACATGCAGAAAAATCAAAATAGACCATATTTATTACCCTGTACAAAACTAAAGTCCAAGTGGATCAAAACCTCAACATTAAAACAGATACACTAAATTGTTTAGAAGAAAAATTGGGGAAGAGCCTTGAACTCATTAGAACTGGAGACAACTTCCTGAACAGAACACCAACAGCACAGGCTCTAAGATCAACAATTAATAAATGGGACCTCATGAAACTAAAAAACTTCTGTAAAGCAAAGGACACTGTCCTCAGAACACAACGAGAGCCTACAGACTGGGAAAGGATCTTCATCAACCCTAAATCTGACACAGGACTGATATCCAGAAAATATAATGAACTAAAGATGTTAAAAGGCAAAAAAATCAAGCAATCCAATTAAAAAATGAGGTATGGAGCTAAAAGGAGAATTCTCTGTAGAAGAATATAGAATTGCAGAGAAACACTTAAAGAGATGCTCAATGTCCTTAGCCATCAGAGAGATGCAAATCAAAACCCTGAGATTTCACCTTACACCCATCAGAATGGCTAAAATATAAAACTCAAGTGACAGCACATGCTGGAGAGGTTGTGGAGAAAGGGGAACCCTCCTCCATTGCTGATAGGAATGTAAACTTTTCCAACCACTTTGGAAATCAATCTGTTGCTTTCTCACAAAATTAGGAATAGTTTTTCCTCAAAATCAAGCTATACCACTCCTGGGCATATATCCAAATGATACTCAGGTACACAACAAATATATTTCTTCAACCTTCTTCATAGCAGGTTTATTCATAATAGCCAGAACCTGGAAACAACCCAGATGTCCATCAGTGGAGGAATGAATACAGAAATCGTGGTACATTTACACAATGGAATACAACTTAGAAATTAAAAACAAGGAAATCATGAAATTTGCAGGAAAGTGGTGGGATCTAGAAAAGATCATCATGAGTGAGGTATCCCAGGAGCAGAAAGACACACACGGTATATACTCACTTATAAGTGGATACTAGGCCTATAAGATAGGATAAACATACTAAAATCTGTACACCTAAAGAAGATAAACAATAATCAATCCTCACTTAGAAAGACAAATGGGATGGACATTGGAAGTAGGAGAAAAAAGTAACAGGAAAGGAGCCTACTACAGAGGGCCTCTGAAAGACTCTACCTAGCAGTGTATCAAAGCAGATGCTAAGACTCACAAACAAACCTTGGGCAAATTGCACAGAATCATATGAAAGAAGGGAGAGTTAGTATGACCTTGAAAGGACAGGAGCCCCACAAGGACAAAATATTTCAGGGCATAGAAATGAGACTATGAGACTCTTTTTCCAACCAAGGACCATGTATGTATATACCCTAGAACCCCTATTGGATGTAGACCTTGGTAGCTCAATATCCAACTGAGTATCCTAGTAAGGGGAACAAGGACTATTTCTGACATGAACTCAATGGCTGGCTCTTTTACCTCCCCCTCCCAAGGGAGGAACAGCCTTGCTAGGCCACAGAGGAGGACTTTGCAGCTTGTCCTGAAGAAACCTGAAAAGCTAGGGTCAGGTTGAAGGGGAGGAGGACCTCCCTTATCAGTGGACTTGGCAAGGGGCAAAGAGGAGATGAGGGAGAGTGGTATTGGGAGAGAATGAGGGAGGGGGCTACTGCTGGGATACAAAGTAAATAACCTTTGATTAATATAAAAAATAAAAATTATAAAAAAATGCAGAATTGTGGAGCTCTTTCCAACTTGATAAAACCCAAGAAATACTCTTGCACCTAAGGTTGAGGGTATACCATAGAAGAAAGATCATAAGAACCATGGATCAGGGAGTTTTCAGTGAGATTGTGTCTTAGTATATGAGAAGCTGCACCTATAAAGTCTCACCAATATGACTGCTCAGAGCCTAAGTGAATATGTATTGTTAGACTGAGTAAAGGCATGTCAGAAACCAATGGCTCAGGTCCACTGGAATTTGGCACAGCACCCTCATTCCCTCAATGAGACTCTGAAGCATGGAAAAACTGTCCTTTGATCTAACAGTGAATGTTGACAGGGACTGAACATACACTTGCACAACCGACAGTGTCAAATAATAACAGGATGAACAAAAACAACGCTGATAAACAGGGAAAATTGGACCAGGAAAAGAGTCCTCTCACCTAAACACACACACACACACACACACACACACACACACACACACACACACACTATAGGCAACTGAGAAAAGCTCAGAGCAGAGAAGGTGGTCTTCCTCAGAGAGCAGATCTATTAGGCCAGTGCCTAATGGTACACCTGGCAAACATGCACATCAGTAACACTTTACAAATGGAGCAGGTTATATTGGGGAATTTATGTGCATACCCACATACAAATAAGCCTGTAATAATAATTACTGAAAAAAGGGAAATATTGGAGGATTTGGAAAGAGGAACTTTAATGAAAATTTATAACGTATATAACCATTCTTCTGCTGTGGAAGACCTTAGGCTATTAAGAAAATTCACACAGTGTCTTAAAGACACAAGAGCAGGCACTGTAACACCTGTTATAACTCAGACAAATAATTCAGAAGTAAATCTCTGAGAAAGCATGAATGGATGACAGAATGCAACCTCAGCACAGCAGCCCTGGGACACTATCGATAATCACTGAAAGCAGAAGACGCAAGTGGTAGAAAGGAGGGACATGTCCATAGCTAACATACCTCAATTCGAAATGATCGAAAAGAGCCACCATCATTTGCTCTGTTGTTTTGCCTGCTTCCCTTGGATAGGTGGGGGAGTGCTAGCTGTTCTAAAGAGAAGGAAACAGGAAGTGTAAAGACTGAGTAGAGGCAACAAAAGAAGTAGAATCTTTCCCGTGAAGCTCAGCACAGCACTTTTATAGCTTGGATTTAACTTGTCTTGAGAGTTACTGGAAACATTAGATTCCTTCTTCATAGCTTGAGTGATTATAAAAAAAACAAAAACAAAAACAAAACAAAACAAAACCCTGTCACTACAATGCCCCATTATGTGGCTACCACCAAATCAAAGTACCCATAAAATCCAAATTCCCATAGAATAATCCTTGATACTGTTTCATTAACATGTTCTTACTTTGCCTTGACATGTTCATTCCATGTTGTGACTGAGACCCTTCCTCTGTGGTCACCTTGTGGACACAGTACCTAGTACCCTTTCTCCCACTCACTCTATGTTCATTATGGTTATTGCCCTGCTTTGTAATTGCTTGTTTACTCCTCAGTGAGGACTTTCACTACTCACTAATCTCACCGTTTCTGGTACAGTGCTTCACCCAGGGGAAGTCAATAAGCATTCTATGCTGACTCTGTGCTGAAGTGCTTTAGGTAAAATAATTACCTTTCAGTAATTACAAACACACCCACACAAAGCAAATGCTAATAGATAAGGAGAAAAAAAAATAAACCCTCAGATAGGGCCCAGAAAGGTTAAGAAACCACCACGCAAGTGTGCAGGCATGCTTATATGTGTATGTTTGTGTGTATACATGTGTTTCCTTTATGAAATATCTTGAAAATTTTAATTCTAAAGAAGTTTCTAGATATTTTTTAATATAGGATTTTTTGCAGTGTACTAGCATAAAACATTCTGATACCACACCACCACCCTACCACAAGTATTTAAATCACGATTTTTATTTCTTATATTTTTGATTGTGAGCCTAGCCTTTAATGGCTGAGCCATCTCTCCAGCCCTGATTTTTATTTCTAAAAAAGACAGTGTATATATTTTGAGTTTCTTTCAAAATAACCTAAAACAATTTTATAAAGATAAATAATACAAATAGCAAATCCCTAATAATGGTATTGAACATTAAGTGGATCAATAAATGCAAATTTCTTAGAAATATAATCTTGAAAGTATTAATGATCATACATATGTATTGCATTGTTATAAGAATAATTTTAAGTAATACAATTATTTACCTGTTTTCAAAATATTTGCTTTATTGGTAGTATAGAAAGCATAAATATTACAAGCATTCATCAGCCTACCTTAAGAGACCACAGCAGAATACAGATAAAGAAAGAAAATGCAGTTAGCACACACATACACACAAAGACACACATACCAGATTTTTCTTCCCATCTCTATACTCTTCTCCACTATTTCTATTTCTTTTATGGGTTATATCCTGTGCTTTTCTATTTCCCTTTTGTGGCTTTTAGATGGAATGATGAAGAGTGAGGTCTCAGATAATTTTCTAAACCACTTGCTATTTCTTTCTAAGCGAGCAAGTTCACTGAAGGCTGCAACTTCTGATGGGAAGTTATCTACTCGAGAGAGATTTCTTCTCTTGTTCTGGCACTATCTTTTCCCCTATTCCACTTTTGTTCTTGTGTTAGTGTTCTTTTGCCTTTGCAACAAATTCCACAAGTATATATGTGAAGCTCTTCAAGAAGGGTGAACTGGTGGACAGTGGTTTTGATGGATTAGCCCTAAGTAAATACTTCAAAGAACTCTAGGACATTATAGTCATGTGATGAAACCTAATACTAGAATTCTTGAGAAATCAGACATTTGTAGGTAAAGGCACTAGATGAAAGTGAGATGGAATATTGAAAATTGTCTATTGAATTAGCCTTGCAAATTGTGTTAACCATATAGTTAAAAAGAACAGCAGAGCTTCTTACAATATCTCTGGAGACTTTTAATGGCAAGACCATTGGTTTTGAAGACTGAAGTAGAGTAAAGAACACTAAAGAATTGAAATTCTACCTTTCTATTGAGTAGAAAGTTACACAGCTGAGCATTCTTGCTCTACTCCCAGGATACAGACAAAATTCCTAGGGTGAAACCTGAAGAATTCATCTTGCAAATAAACCCTGTATATGCTGACATTTTGAGGTTTCTCTAGCCTACAGAAAGATAATGAGATGATAAACACCTCCATATCACAAAGAGCTACAACAACTCAGGTTAAAGTTCAGAGAGAGACACAGAATTCTTAACAAAACTTCATCTAAAAAAGCCAATAAAATCTTTTAGAATTGTTTATAAAGGCTTTAAAAATAAACGAAACCACTTTAAATAGAGTAACATATACATACATATATAAATATATATATTTGCTATGTAATTATACAGATATACATACATATATTCTTACTCCCTCTGTATACAAACACACATATATGTATATCTTATGTTTATATAAATACTCATAACATTGTTCATGCAATTCCCAATAGTAAAAGGAAGGGTGAGACTAAGAGTCAGGGAGGCTAGAAATCAGGGGTAGGAGAGCCAAGGATTCCATTTGCTAACCTGAAGCGTAGACCTGGTGGCACTGAAGCAGACTGTGTTTTACTTCAACAGCTTGGCAACATCCAAATAATTTCCCTAGGACATTTCATATAATTTTGTTTTTGTTTGCTAGAGTTGAGTTTTTCTCCCTTAAAACTGAAGTCAATAGATGGTATACTTAGTATTCTTTTAGTACAATTTGAACTTCATCACCCTCAGTGATGAAGTTGCAATTTCAGATGAAAAATAAAGCAGGTGAAATGTTTTATTTCCATTATTTATTAATAGAGTTTGTAAAATTTTATCAATAGGAAATAATTTATCTACAACTAACTTGGAACAAGATGATTTGACAATGATACATTTTGTTTCGTTGTTAAAAGTCTTTGTACTGGGCTCTGGCTGGCATAAAGTGTTGAAACACACTGATAAGTAGCATGCACTTTTTATATAACTTCAATAAAATAATTGTCATGATTTTCTACTTTCTGTTTTCTTTTTTTTTTTTTCTTCTGTTGCCCAAGCAACTGTCTTTTCAAAATTTCCCTGGCCATCTCCTGAGACAAGGTATCCCTTTTTTCTCTTTATGATGGTCATTTTCCTAAAAGATTTCCATATAAATAACAAGTTCCCATGCTCTAAGGAGGCATAACTAAGTGTTAAGAAAATGTGAAGTATTTAGATTCAGTGAATCAGTTTTTTATCTGTTTCCTTATTTTTTCACTGCATTCTTTACTTTTTTCTTCTTCCCTCTTTCTGCATATGTTCATATATATATATATGCACATTTGCCATTTGTTATAATCTAATTTTATTGTTATTAAATGCGTATTTAAAATAGCATTAAATTAACTGTCATAGAAATGTTTTAATCCAATAGAAAAGAATGTAAAAGTTTAAAACTTCCTCATACTTATAAATAAAAATTTCTTCCTCATTGTTATATAGAGTATATATAGATTATGTTTCTTATGAGCTAATTCTCAGGATAAATAAATTGAAATTTTAGATTTGATATTCATATGACACTATATTAGAAATTCATATCTCTTGTTGAAGTCATAAGCAAAGACTCCACAGCCATATTAAAATAGGCATGAACTATGTACAGTGTTTTATAAGCACATATTATAATCAATCCAATCTCATTAGACTGCATAAACAAATTAGGCCTAAAATTGCTGAAATTCATCATAGTTTCCAATAAGTGTTCACGCATTATTTGCTGTGCTCTCCTGTAACGTGCTGGTGCGTCTGTTTTAGGCTTCCACAGAAGGATTAGGCTTTCCAATCATATTGAAGTCCAGATTGCTTAACTACAGCACCCTGTGTCATGCTACAGATAATCCATGCCCTTGATTAATGTTCTTATAATCAATTGCTGTCTGGAAGTGACTCCCTCCAATCACACCCTTCACAAAAAAGAGCAGATGGTATTTAAAAGGTTATGGCAAGAGGGTGTCACAGAGGTCAAATGGAGCATCGATCAAGTGAGCAAAAAAATTGCCTTTTCTCTTCTTCTTTCTTCTTATCATAATAATCCATGAGGGAATGGGGTGTGTGAGTTATAGTTTGATCTATAGTTCAAGCGCTAAGATATTTTCTTGTCTCAAATTTCTATGTTGTTTTGGGTAATGAACCTGGAAATTGGATTTCTTGTGTGCCAATAAAAAATTGTACCAATATGAGCATCTCACACAAATAATTCTTAGATTCAAGAAGATGTTTTCAAAATTTTTAAAGCAGCCAGAGGGTTCCAACTTAATAAAACCTTTAATATATAGTGACTTTTGGATCAATTTTTATAGTGGTAATGGCTTTATTTATAGAAAATTATACTGAATTTTCATTTTTATGTGAAATGTTATCCAGTGCTTTGTGTATAGATTTTCCTCCTCTTTTCCTGTCCTTTATCATACCTGTGACAGTTTATCATATATTTCAAAGTGATCAATTTTCTTTTTAATTGGTATGCTTAGTTCTAATTAGGTAGAATCAGGAAAGAAAGGTTATATTCCCTTGTGCCAAAGACAGAGATTAAAGCTAAATAAGAAAATGTCAGGATAATTTTGTTTAAAAACTGAAATGTGTTACTTTTCATAAATTGGCATCTCTACATACATAGATGCAGATTATTTCACCATGAATAGGTCACATCTACATAATGCTATGATAAGAAAGATATTCATTACACCAGGGAGACTGTATCCTGGAATAAACAGAAAAAAAGAAAGCATTCTGACTGAAGGCAGAATGCTCACTATAGGAGGCAATTGTGAAGCTTTCTGTCAAAGAGATGATGTTCTTTACCTAACAGATTATCAGGAATCTTCTATGGAAGGACCACTGGGTACATAAATGTTAACTGTCCAGGGACTATTTATTGTCAAACAGGGTAAATACTACTGGAGAAGAAACAAACAACATTGTTTGACCTTTCTTGAAGAGTTTTCATATGCTAATAATTTGTTAGGTGTCAAGTGAGTAGTCATTATCATGCTATTTTGAAACCACTGGGGGGAAAAAAAAGGGGAGATGGGTCAAGAAGTTTCTGATTGCTGATAAGAGTCCAGCCAGGACGAATAATGTTCAGAAGAAGACTGGAGACACGCCAAGCATTAGAGAAAAGAAAGCTAGTGAAATATCCCTGGTTTATGTAGGCCAATTCAACAACTGAGGATATTTCATTGAGTAGCCAGTGTGGATCAGATGCAAAAGGAATCAGAGTGCTCTGTGTGTGTGTGTGTGTGTGTGTGTGTGTGTGTGTGTGTGTGTGTGT
>NW_026594083.1:108636-124222 GCF_907164565.1 Psammomys obesus | reverse complement strand
TGTGTGTGTGTGTGTGTGTGTGTGTGTGTGTGTGTGTGTGTGTGTGTATGTGAACTGTCAAGAACGGAAATAGTTTGAGATCTTCACTTCACATAATTGCATGGATTGGCTTTCTAATGACAGAAAACTACTCCACTTTTCTCTAATTTACGTCTTCACATGTGCAAGCATATGTTGTTTTTAGTAGTATTTCAGTTGCTTATATTGACTAACCTCAAACTGATGAAAGTTAAATTTTTAGATGCTACCAGGTGGCCACTTAAATCTAAGCTTTCAAAAAAGTAAATAAAGTAAAAGGTTTGGAGCATGTTCTCATCAGAGCTGTAAGGTGCTTTTTGTTACAAAGCAGGAGAAAAAATGAATGTTATGAATGTTTCATTGGTGAAAATTGACTAGAGGTCATTGGATAACTATTCTTCACCTGGCATGCTGAGATGTAAATTTTACTAACTACAGAGCTCCTGTCTCATGATAGGTAGAGTGCCTTCTATCCCTTGTAAAGGACAAATGACATTGGTTCAGACATCTTTTGGAAGAGGAAAATATGAAGTACCATCAGGAGAATGCAACCTTCAAAAACCATATGAGAGGGAACGCTCTGAATGAACTGATCAGGCATTAGCATTGCTGGTTTTTTTTAAAGTTTTTTAAACTTTTATTTATATATTGATTTATTACAATTTATTCACTTTGTATCTCCTCTGCATTCCCCTTCCTCATTTCCTCCCGGCCCCACCCTGCCTCCCTCATCTCCCCCTAAGCCCTTTCCCTACTCCCCTGATAGGGGAGGACCTCTTCTCCTTCTATATGATGCTAGCTTATCAGGCCACATCATGGCTGGCAGCATTATCTTCTTGTGTGGCCTCGCAGCAGCAGTAGCACACCAGGAGGAGGTGATCAAAAAGCCAGCTAACTTGTTTTTTATACTCACAATGATTATTCAAAGGACAACGAAGAGATGAGGACAAGATTCAGTTCATCTAAGCCACAGAAAATCACTCAAACTGCCCAGGCAATATATATATTCTATATTTCTAGTATTAGAAATGCATACTTATTATCACGATTGGAATACAAACCAGGAATCAAGCTGCAATTTATCTTAATACTGTTGAAGGAGAACATACTCTTGCCTGTATGTTCAAGTTAGGTATCAGTGTTATCGTGCCAGCTACTCTTTATGTGTGTGATTGGTAACATCAAGAAAACATCAGTAAATTCCTGTCATAAATAAGGTAGGAAAAGTTGCAATAACATCACCCACAAAATAAATTGAGGCTGTTGCCTGGCTTGCACTAATTTCCCCAGAGTCATGTCTGAGTTAACACAATGTCCTTGGAAAACTGTTTCAACCTCCTAAACTTTTAATGTGTTGGAAAACATAGTTGGATTTATATTCAAGTATGTTCTTTTTCTCTCTGCTTATGGTTTCTTTAAAGCTTCCCATGTGACTGAGCACAGACCCACTGACTTCTAATCTAGTCCTCACCTCAAAAAAGAAGTTTGTAGTAGTGACATCTTGATATTGCAGAACATTTTGTAAGGAAATAAGTTATATAAATACAGTACTATATGTTTTGTCCTGAGGTTTTCCGTTCTTGTAGTTGCATGTTGTAGCAGCTCTAAAGATAATTGTACTAGCATTAGGTAAGTGCATGTCAATGCCTTTATTTTCCATGTATAAACAAAATGATGTCTTTGACAAACATTTATCCAAATATTGTTAATTATATGGGATACAATGGCAGTTGCATGTAGGATGCATAATATCAGATCCATTTCATGATATAGTGTTTTGCTGTAATAATTCTACAAATAGTGACTATTGCATTTTTTCCCTGGGTTATAGCAGTTTGGGCTTTGTGAATGCTTTCGTGATTTTACAACATATATTTTAAAATAAACATTCAGTAGACAAGATTAGTCCTTAGTGCACAATTTTCTGCCCTTGTGCACAAATGAGGAAGCTTGGACATTACTCAGTAAATATCATTCCTAAGGAACTGAATGGATCTTGAACACATTTCATACAAAATTATCTATTTCTTTTCATTTATATTAAAGTAATGGAAAAAATTAAGTGTTAATATTCTAAAATTATTATCATGACAAAAATAGTTTCTGATTAGATTTTGCAAGCTGGCTTACCTAATAACCATCAGTCTGTGACTTCAAAATTTATACATATGAAAGAAATCAGTCCAGTCTGAAAACTTTAAAGATAAAAGACTTTGTGGTTTATAAACATGTTCTGTCATCACAATTTGTAAATAAAAGCTTTCTTGGAGGAAATTGTGGAACCAAAGCATATTATTTTAAACGAATTACTAAAGATAAACTAAGGTTGTACTTACTCATATTTAGTTTGATGTAGAATTACATACACACACACACATACACACACAATTTTTCCATAATCTATTATGTCTATCTTTTTATACTTAAGAAAAATTGTAGTCCTTGGAAAAACAAATGATTTGCAATGATTGACTATCTGGATTTTTCTAGTTGTAGAGAGGATACCAATTTGTGACTTTATAGTATTAGACACAAGCATCTGTAGTTTGCTCCATTAATGAGAATACACAAAACAGACAAGCTTGACTTCTGATCTGCATAGCAGGAACACAGGGAATGTAGTAAACTAATTAGTTCCATGAAGAATTACAGCAATCAACCTTATAGTAGAGTCTGGTAAAAATAACCACAATTTTGATTCAGTGGTTATTTGAAAAGTAAATAAAGTACAAAAAGAAATGCAGCCTTACCAGGCCACAGAGGAAGACAAAGCAGCCAGTTCTGATGAGACTTGATAGGCTAGGGTCAGAGGGAAAGGGAGGAGTACATCTCTTATCAGTGGACTTGGGGAGAAGCATGGGAGGAGATGAGGGAGGGAGGGTGGGGCTGGGCAGGTATGAGAAATGGCGCTACAGCTGGGATACAAAGTGAATAAACTGTAATTTTTTAAAAATTAAAAAAGAATATATAATCACCCTGTGCCATTATCCCTGTAAAGTTGCATCTTTTATTTTCCAGATGTAATTGTCTCTGAAGTTTACTGCCAAATAAGCTCATCCTTTCAGGCTCTTTCTGAACTCTAACTGGCTGATTTAACTAAGCTGTTCTGGTTCAAACTCCTTTCCAAGCTCACTGATTCAATATGGTTATTCTTGGCTTCTTACTGAATTACACTTCTTGGCATCAAACTAACTCTAGTAATCTGTTCTAATCTTCTAGATCCTCATTCTTTGGCTCATTCTGTTTTCACCTGTGTCTAGCTTGTTTTGTCTACAGCCTGTCTCTGTTAAACTGTCCCAGTAAAAACTGCCTTTGAGCTCAGTGAACTGAACTACCATTAAGTCAGCTCCACCATACTGCCTCTCAGCTGCCTCCCCACTTACTACTATCCTACTGACCTCAACTCAGCTGACCTGCCTTTCCCTGCAGTGACTCAAATCACCTCTTTCCTGTGCCATTCTCATGAGAGTTGGGCATATGTTATTCTGTCAAAGCATTCCCTGTTGTTTTGTTGTCTGTCCCTCAATTGTATGTCATTGTTTTAGGTTAAAGGTATTAAGGGAGTGTTTGTATTCCAGTCAGAGAGATTAAAGGTGTATGGCCTGTCTTCTTTGCTACCAGATCACAAAGCCCTAGAAGGTCTTTGGATGTGATCCATTGCCAGAGTAGCCATGGTGCTCAGTGAAAATTCCTTTGCCTAGGAAATCTAGTCCACATATTTTACTTATTGAAGAAATAGTTATTGATAATTGGATGGCAGTATTTTGACTCTTGCTTGTTTGTTTGCTGGCTTGCTTGTTTTAGAGGTCTTGTAATGTAGCCTATGCTGAACCTGAACTCAAAATTTTTCTACCCCAGCTCCAGGGGAAGATCTGGAATTACAGGTGTGCAACACCAGGTCCAACAACTTAAGAGCATTAGTGTTTGCATTAGTTTTATACTGAAACAAAGCAATGTGAAACAATTCTTTTCTATCTGTACAATGCAGATAGTAGGGACATAAAGTCAACTTGTAAAGGACTCATTCTGATTATTCTCTCCTTCCTCTCTCTGCTCTTCCTCCAACTCCTATCAACCCTACCTAAGCTTTCCAATCCCTTTCTCTTCTTTTCTGCACTTGAGTAATCATCGAATTGGAAGTATCTGTTGGAGCCTGTGAGGTCACCACTGTAATAGGTATTAGAATGCTATAAACGTGCTATAGCACCAGTGATTGCCCCCAAAACACAAAATACATGGTTTGAGTAGATAATTTATCAGTGAGGTCCTCTGTGAGTAATTATTATGACAATACCAGCACATTATAACAGGGTAGGGAAGTGAGGATGATCCATGAGGAGTTTGTGGAGAAAAAAACTATTCAAATATATTGTACATAAAAAATCTACTTTCAAAAAAAATAGAAATAAACAGAGCATTGATTATATCCTGATTGCATATATGTAATATCTTGATTATTTATATATATTTTAGTGGCAGGCCACGCAGTGTACTGCATTATAACAAGGTTTGAATTTCATTGTTTTTTCATGGTCTATGCTGGATACCACAGTGATGTCTCCCTCCCACCCCCACATTTCAATGAACTAATGTTAACCACAGTGAAACTGTGAAATTTCTTGATGGATACCGCTAGCATAACTTCCCATAAGCTTTCCATTTTATAGTTGCTGTATGTTTGTTTTACTACTTTGACATCATTGTAGCCTGAGTGTGGGACTCCCTGGAGTAAATGAGTCACTAGTGATAAGCCTTGGGGTCTTACAGACAATGTTCACTAATTATTCACACATTCTGTCCCCAGAATATGGATGCAACATGAGCAGCAGAAGTCTCTCTGCCATGCTTTACTGGCAAAGATGGAGTGCATTCTCTCAAATTGGCATACAATTTTAAAACAATCAGGACAGAAATAGTATCTCACCCGTTAGGTACCTGGCCTGGAACTCATTATGACGCCCGTGCTTGTTATGATCTCATGACAATCTTGCCTTAGGCTTTAGGCTGCGGGAATTACACATATGTACTACCGTGCTTGGCACTCATTGTTTTACCGATGTAGATCACTTTCTATTGTTATAGCAAAGGACATGAGACTAATAACTTTATAAACAAATTAAAATATGACACATACTATCCTGTCATAAAGTAGGCACTAAAATATTCTCAGGTTATAAGAAGTAAAAATAATTTTATACAAAATAAATTATAATAAATTTATGAACTGTTTTCTGATGTCTACAACAATTAATACTCTCATTAGCAATGCTTGAGGGTTCTAATGTATTCACATGCATCTTACTCTTAGAAAAATGTCAATGTTTTGGATTGTGCCTATCTCATTTTCTGGACACTATATCTCATTTCAGTGCTGATTCTCTTTAGGAAGTAATTATTCTTGAGATGGCATTTTATACAGAGAAATATCTTTATTGTCTTCAAGTTTATAAATATTCTTGTAGTTACTGCTCTTATTATTCCACAGGTACAACTTTGAATTTTTTTTCTGTATTTTTTTCCTCTTTTCTTATGGGGGTCTCTTTCATAAATGTCTTTTCTCCCTCAGGACTTAGAGAAAATGCTAGGACACAAAAGCATGAACTCTATCTCTCTTCATATACACCTTATATTCCTACATATTCATGCCTCCAAGAGAAAGCAGATTTCAGGCTGAGAGATGGAGAAAAAAAGTTGACAGTCGTGGAAACTCGATCTTCAGTTAATAACTGCCTCCATCGTTTGGCCTGAATAAGAGTTAGAGACCCGTGCTGCAGTGGTCTGCAGCAGGGGCTGGCAGTGGGTAAGAGATTCATTCTGCTTCTCTGAAAAGGCAAATAGCAATTTGCAAATAACTGCCTTGTTTTTAAACAAGAATCAGAGAAAAGGAACAATCCCGCTGTCCTTTTTTATTATTCTGGTGGTCCAGTAGAAAACCAACTACTGTATAATGACATTTAAGTAGGCACAGAGACCAGTGTAGCTATTGGACCTTAGCATATGGCATTCAGTGGCAAAAGTTATTAGACCTAAAGAAAAGGAAGCAGAAAACGATTAGGAACAGCATCTATTGAAGCCCCATGTCTTCAAAAGTGAGAAGAAACTTGAGCTAAATACATAGAATTATTCTAAAAAACACAAAAATCAGCAAAGGCTGGATTTCTGACAGTAATTAATTTAAACTTGATTGTGGAAAATAAACTTCAACATTAGATATAGAATGAAAAAAAATAATAGAAAGTAAACAGAGGCCATGAATTTGAGCAGGGAGATGGGTACATGGAAAGAGTTAGAGGGAGGAAAGGGAAGGAGAGAAATGATGATAGAGTTAAATTTTAATCATTGCTAGGAATACAGAGCAGCAGAAAGCTGTTTGAGTTTCTACTGTTCATTTTGCATCCATAATTTAATACCTTCCAAGGTTTTCCAGTACATAGAATCTTTACTAAAACCATGACACAATATTTCCTATTGTTCCTCACAGAATCTGGCCTTAGTTCAGTTCCCAGTTTCTACCACTAACTAAACCTGTGCTATCACAAGTCTGGAGTCAGATCTGACTCATTACTGGCCAGGATATGAGACATCTCTCATTGTTGTAGTTTTTCCAAACAAGTGAGGGCTCACAGTTTGCTGTCTATGTATATTTTCCAAAGATGGCTTCTTTAGTTCTAGGAAACTTCTATTTTTGGGTAAGCTGTCCATTGCTAAATTACTGAAGTAGCAGACTAGTTCAAAATATGAAACCTAAAGCAGGTATCTTAGTTAGAGTTTGTGACCCATGGCTGTAGAGATGGATCAGGAGTAAAGAGAGTATACGGCTTGTGCAGAGGACCTGAGTTCTGTTCCCAATACATGACAATTCACTCACAGCCACCTTTATTTCCAGCTCCTGAAGGACTTATATCCTCTCTTGGCCTCTGTAAATACCTGCAATTATGTCCATATACTTCCACACAAATATACACATATACATGTAATTAAAAATAAAATTTAAAAAAAAGAGAGAAACCACGGTTTCTTACTTAAATAATATTAGCAGGTCTTTTTTATCAAATATACTATGGCAACAGATGAAGTGTTAACAAAATTCCTGCAGAGTAGAATGTGTGTTTCACTTTCATATTAGAGTAACTGAGATATAGAAATATTTCATGGAATCAAACTAATCAAAGATTAATCTAAGATTCATAACAAGACATTTCAACTATTTTCTTTTCTTTATTTAACCTCACATACTGGCTTCCATATATAGAAAGATAAATTCTACAATAAGATGAAATATTTCTTATACATTCAGTGTTTTAGTGAAATGAAAACCCATCATTCTGAACAGCAGTTGCCTTCCACCGCAATGACTCTGTGCCCCTGTGACATGATTTCCTGAGTTGGTCACAGCAACAAACTCATTGTTTACTCCAAGGGAGAGAGATTTAAAAAAAGAAACAAACAAGCAAACAACAACAACAAAACAAAACATAAAGAAAATCCTTTAGTCTTCATGCTCTTCTAACAAAACTCCCAGTTTGTTTTGGAAAGGTGTCTGAGAAATGGTACCTGCAGCTTGGGATGTGAGAGGCCACTGACAAGCATACGGATCTCCTAGGACCACTGTTTGCTCCTTACTGATTTGTTTTACGACCTTGGACACATCACTTACACTCTCAATTTAAGGATTTTCACTGGTCTCTATCTCAATGAAGAGGTAGCCCCAGTGTCTGCCCCTTTCCTTTCTCATGTTGAATTATTTTCAACCTCCCTATAGCTTGTAAAAAAAAAAAAAAAAAAAAAAAAAGTGCAACCTAAAATTTTAACCATTCATTCTTCATACTTTCCTTCTAGTTGTTCATGGTCTCATCCAAAGACTCGCTGAAAAAACTTTTACTATTCGTGCTCAATGGGGTTAAAATTTTGGGAAGGAGAAAGGATTGAGGCAAAAGAACCTGAATTCTGAGCCCACCTCTATAACAATCAGTTCCTTTCTATAAACCAAATGAGTTAATTGCATCCATAGGAACAATTTAATTTAACTTAATTGGAATGTGAATGGAGAAAGGATGTCTGAAGGCATCAAATCACACCTGGAAAGAAAAGTCATAATCTTTCCCATTAAGGTAAATGAGGAAGAGAGTATTTTAAAAGTGACTCACAATGCCTTCAGCAATATGACCTAGATTTTTTTCAAACTAGTCTGTGATGTAAAAGTAATTTATGGACTTTGAATATTCTGTATACAGTGCAGGAATTTAGACTACTATATATAAATTTTCATGAATGATCTCTTCAAATGCAAATCCATACATATGTGCAAATATATATATATATACATATATTTAAATATGCTCTGTGTGAACCTACATACATATATATGCATATACATGTCCATATATATGTGCAAATATATATATATATACATATATTTAAATATGCTCTGTGTGAACCTACATACATATATATGCATATACATGTCCATATATATGTATATTGGTTCACACAGAGCAAATTTAAATATATGTACATACATATGTATATATACATGTTCACACACAGTAAATTTATTTAAAAAAGAAAATTCCTTCTTCAAACTACTGACATTTGACAGAAATGGCTAAAACATTTGAAAAATATGTATCTGCTATCAATCATCATTTCGAGCATTATATACAAATTGTTTCTGCACTTTTTAAATATTTTTATTCATAGTGTAATCTCTGAGAAATAAGTACCTACTAAGAAATCCAGTGCTATTATTGTGTAGAAATTTTCCCAGATTAAACATTCCCTTGGGCAATGAGGGAGACTCATGAGATTAAGATCCTAAGGCATAGAAACCTCAGAAAATTTCAAATTCACCAGACCCCTTCCTCAGTTTATAAAAGAAGTGAATAGTTGCTAGAGCAATAAAAAATCTTTTAGATGAGCTGGCTAGAAGCTACTTCAAGAACTCCAAGGATGAACTGTTTTGAGTTCCATCAGCTTGAGAGCATTACTAGTAAACTCAGAGTCACCAACAGGCTGTCAGTGTCTCACTAAGGAAACAAATCAAAGCACTCAAATCACAGCCATTTGACCAAGAACTAGAAAGATTTGAATTCTCTACTTCCTTGTTCTTGTGTCTTCTGTAAAAATTGTTTGTTGTGTGAGTCTGAATTTGTACCTGCCTAAAGGCTGTTTGTAAAGTTATTCTTGTGTCTGTGTGAGTGTGTCTGTCTGTTGTGTCTGAGAGATCCATCTCTCATAATGGAAGGTTTGATTTTCTCTTTATATTGAACAATGCAGAAAGCATCATATGGAAAAAGGAATGAAGGACAATTTGTAGAAATTTTGCAGGGTTTTATAAGGGAAAAGGTTCCTGACTCTAACTGACCCATATAACAAACAGTAGCACAAAGTATCAAAACATGCTGAGATTCATAACCAAACTTTGGGCAGAATACAGGGAATTTTAAGAAAGAAGGGGGAGATAGACCTGGAAGGAACAGGAGCTCCACAAGGAGAGCAACAGAACCAAAATATCTGGGCCCAGGGGTCTTTTTCTGAGACTGATATTACAGGCAAGGACCATGCAGGTAGATAACCTAGAACCCCTACACAGAAGTAGCCCATGGCAGCTCAGTGTCCAAGAGGATTCCCCAATAATAGGAATAGGAACTGTCTCTGGCATGAACTCAGTGGCTGGCTCTTTGGTCACCTCCCCCTGATGGGGGAACAGCCTTACCAGTCCACAGAGAAAGACAAAGAAGCCAGTCCTAATGAGATCTGATAGGCTAGGGTCAGATGGAAGGGGAGGAAGACCTTCCCTATCATAGGACTGGGGGAAGGCCAGAAAAGGAAAAGAAGAGGGAGGGAGGGTGGAACTGGGAAGGATGGGGGAGGGGGCTACAGCTAGGATACAAAGTGGATAAACTGTGATTAATAAAAATAAAAAAATTAAAAAATCATGTTTATGAAGCAATATTCATATTACATTCAATATTTATATCGAATATTCATTTTTATTCATTTAGACCTCAAGATTGGTAGTGATTGGTGATGCTGAAGAAATCCCCAAGCTGAAGAGATGGTCTAGTGGTCTAAAGCACTGGCAGCTTTTTGAGAGGAACCTAGGTCTGATTTCCAGAATACACACAGCTGCTCAAGCACTGTCAGTAGCTCTAGTTCCAGAAGATTTGATACTCTTTCCATCCTCTGCAAGCACAAGAAATACGCATGATGCAGGCAAAATAATCATGCACATGAAATAGGAAGAAAAAACTCTGCACCATGGTCTTAAGAAAGCTAAGCTGAGGCTGGTGCAGAGAAGAAGCTTGCAAAGGGCAGGGAAAGGGCAACTGCCTGAGCTGGTGACCTTCACCAAGAGGCAATGTGTATGGTGCAAAGTTCACGGGGGTTTGGAAAGAAGGCCGTTTGGCTTCAGCTTTTGAGCGCGTGGTTGTGTGTATGGAACTTTGAATAAAGTACATGTCCCCCGAAAAAAAAAAAATCCACAATCTGAATACTTATTACTTGTGTGCATTTCTGCTGTGTGTTTTATACTTGAATACAAAACTGACACATTAACACAGCAATAATGTTTTTACAAAATTGCTGTCCATCCTTCTATAACAGTTATATTATACTTACTTAAGGCACTCTAAAAACTGTAGCAGAATAAATAAGTAAATAATAATGTAAAAATGAAGTAATGTTCACTTAATTGATAGTGATGCAATATACTCCTTACATAATGATATTAATAATCTAATGCAAGAAGTGGACACCTTTAAAATGTATATAATACATTATCTCTGAATATTCCTTTTATAAGGCTACTTTCAGCCTATAGTTTCTTTTTAAGCGAAAGATTGACGTAACACACATACAAACGCATATGCATTACTCTTGGGGCTGGAATGTGAAAAAGTACACAGCTTAAGCTCAACTGTGCATTAGCTTAAGGTGTAAACATTAGTTATATCAGAAATAATATGAAAAGTAAGTGCTGTTGTTACATTGCTCTCTCCTAGGCAAGTTAAACAGACAGGCTGTGTATATACTATGAAAGCAGTAATAAGTTTTAATTAATAACTTTAATTTAAAGTTTAAGTAATAACTTGACTGCAAGGTGCGATATTAACTCTGGATGTGAGGGACAGCCAATGTTCCAACCCCCTAAAATGAATAGTATATTTTCATCATTATGCATTGCTGCAGTGAGTCCTCAGGGCTCTTCTTTGATGCTTCTGCTTCTGAGGCCTCTTCCATCCAACCGTAAAAATATCATGGGTTCACTGAACTTGGCTTGAATAGAATTGTTTTTTAGTCTGCCATGGTGCTTTGTATATGGTAAATAGATATTGTATATATGGAACATCATCTGCAATAATTTTAATTTTAATCAATTAGGAAGCAAAGAAACATTAAATAGTTTCTTTTAACTAGTTAGGAATAAATAACATATTTAGTTGTAGACTTCTTAAATATTGTCTCTGTTTTCTTTTACTTTTGTTTTTAAGACAGTAGCAAGTAATCACATAATATTTATATGTTTAATATCCATGTTTCATCAATGCTAACCCATTTGTGATCGGCCACTATCAATTTTGCTGGTTGTTTTCCTTTTCTCTAAGATATTGAATCCACTTAAATTTATGGAAAGAAAAGCCAATTGAGTGTCGAAAGCTCTCAAAGATGTATGCTCAGTTTTAAAAAAATGTGTTGACTGTAGTAATTTTCCTTAGGTGTGAACAGCTGGATCATTCCCATTCCAACTGTGATTTACATCTGGAAAAGCAGAAGAGCAAATAGTTTCTAAGATTACTATGTCAACTCCTAACACTAAAGAGAGTGATAAATTTAAAGTTTGACTTAAGGTAGGGACACACAGTCTTCCAAGTAAAAATGCAACAAGATTGTGTGTGTGTGTGTTTGTCACAATATGTTACTTCCACTGAATATTATAGCAGACAACATTAAGGTTTTTAGAACTTTCATTGTGCTGCGGATTTTCCTATAAGTATCATTCCGTTGTGTCATAGCTATATTGGAGACGGATTTTGCAAGGGAACCATTCTCTGCATTTTCTCAAATGCTAAGCATGGATATCATATTTCATTAAAGATATTCACATGTTCAACACTTTCAAGCAGTTAAAGCAGCTGATTAGGTCATATAGATAAATTATTTCTGGATTTTATGATGTAGAAATGTATAAATAGATTTTTTTTTTTCCTGGAGCTGGCAGGATGGCTCAACAGTTAAAAATACTTATCACTTTTTCTCGCAGAAGAAACGTGCACCCTTACCTGGCAGTTCATAACCACGTTGAACTCCAGTTCCAGGCTTTGCTAGCATCTGTTCATGTGTGCCTCACATACATACATGCAGGCAAACACACACACACACACACACACACACACACACACACACACACACACAGAGAGAGAGAGAGAGAGAGAGAGAGAGAGGGAGAGAGAGAGAGAGAGATAAATAAATACAAAGTAAAAGTGCTTTTCTAAAACCCGAGAGCTTGAATTGGTCTCAAATGAATTTAAACATCAACTTTATGTTCCTTCTTCCCTTGATTTCCCTGTAATAATGGGCTGTGACCTGGAATTGTAAGTCCAGTAGAAGCTTTCATTCTCTTGCTGCTGTCTATAAGGGTATTTTATATGAAAGTAGAACACTTATGTAGCATGTGATCAAAATTATCTAAGGTTCTTAAATAATTTATTCTTATATACAAACTTCTGGTGGTCAGATCTTTGTACAGTCCTGTTTCTTTGCATACAAAAGGGATAAGAGGCTGTTCTGAATAACAAATTAAGCTGAAGGTGATGGGTTGTGTCTATAATAGCTAGGAAGTATGATTTTCAAGCACAAACTAGCAGTGTTTGTACAGAAAGGATTTCCCTTGCAATAAAAGGTTTATGGGGAAATTTCTAGAGAAAACTTATGATATTTAGATAATATCAAGGATAAGAGGACATACATTTTAAATATTTTTATAAATTTTATATATTTTATTAATATTATTTAAGTTAAAATAATATTTCATTATATTTCTCTTAAAAATAGGATAGTTTGTCATTACCATCAAGAACAGATGTAGCTTCACAGGGTGATTTCATTACAAAAATCCATGTTCAGGTATTGATATGCACACTTATTTATACATATATGTCCACATATAAGATTATTATAAATGCTGTAATTATCTATACATCTGTATTGTGTGGCAATAGATGCTTAAAAGTGCGCTCTGATGGACTTCATCAAAAGATGCATATTTACAGAAGACACCTGTTAAACAGTATCTATGAACATACATTTTGCTATAAAACAAGGATGTAGTTGATACAAGAGAATTCTAATCTCTTATAGTATTTAAATATAGAATCAGATACACACAAATAATCACCCATAATCATATATATATATATATATATGTGTGTGTGTGTGTGTGTGTGTGTGTGTGTGTGTGTGTGTGTGTTGACAATGTAGGAATGGCTGTGGTAGTTTCTATCTATAGTACCATGTAAAGCTTTATAAAGTTGAGGTGAGGAGGAGAAATTCATAGATAAACACACCACAACTAAAAATCATTCACATTTCCCTATTCAAGACAATAGTAGAACTCCCACTGGAGAAGGGTCTAAATATCAACAGTTCAGCCTATTAGAGTTTAGTGTGGTAGTTCATTGCCATTTGATTCCTCAAAATAATAATAATAATAATAATGGAGAGTCAAAGGGATAAAAATAGCATCTTCACTTACATTAATGGTCATACAACATTGTGAAATAGTATTGAGCTTTTATGAATTCACATTTGTTTCTATTTTTCAATAAAATTATATTTATGTATATACTAAACTTTATCTGTATGTACTAAATTGCATTTATAAAATTAAAATCACACTTTCAATATATTCAGATTAGTTCTTTTTTCTGTCACTACCTCTTCATCTCTTTTTCCCATTCTTTCTCTTTTTCATACATACAAATGCACACAGCTCAGGCCTTTTCAACATTACATTGCTCCCTGTCCTGGAAAAGACAAATGGATAACTTGCAACTATAATTACAGATCCTCACTAGTGTAATGAAGAGAATTAGAAAATGTGTACACAATAGCAGTGCTAGGAAGATTAATATATAATTGGCAACTATTAATCTAATATAGAAAGACAGGGCTGGAATAATTAACAAATGCCACACAGAATGATCATTTATGATAAGGATGACTGAAAAGACAGTGGCAGTTCTAACGTTTTCCCATTGGCAAAGAAAGCCAGAATGAAAACAAAATGAATCGTTGACCCAGACAGCAGCAATCATGTTTACTAAGCTGTAGTGAAAGTAGAATCTTTATGTATCCATTCCGTCATTCTCCTATAACCCTAGGCTTTACTGCTAATAATGCATATCTCTTCATGCCCATTTTATTTGCAACATACATAAACACTCCCTTTTTATTTAAACAGACTTTTGTTAAAAAATATTTATTCCTTGACATTTTTTAGAAGAAATATACTTTTGCATTTCAGAAGCTGTGAATGTTTTCTTGAAATTCATCTTTTTTAAATTTAATTTTATTTTTTTCTTATCAGTTACATTTTATTAACTCTGTATCCCAGCCATGTCCCTCTCCCTCATTCCCTCCCAAACCCACCCTCCCTCCCTTATCTCCACCGTGCCCCATTCCAAGTCCACTGATAGGGGGGGACCTCCTCCCCATTCATCTAATCCTGTTTTATCAGGTATTATCTGGACTGTCTGCGAAGCCCTCCTCTGTGGCCTAACAGGACTGTTCCTCCCTTGGAGGGTGGGGAGGTCAAAGAGCCAGTCATTGAGTTCCTGTTAGAAACAGTCCTTGTTCCCCTCACTATGGGAAACCAATTGGTTACTGAGCTACCACAGGCTACATCTGAGCAGAGGTTCTAACTAGCAGTGTTTCCAAAGCAGATACAAAAACTCATGACCAAACCTTCGGCAGAGTACAGGGAATCATATGAAAGAAGGGGAGTTAGTATGATGGGGAAAGGATAGGAGCTCCACAAGGACCAAATATATCTGGGCACAGGGTCTTCTCAGAGACTGTCATTCAACCAAGGACCATGTATGGATATAACCTAGAAATTCATCTTTCTAAAACACACAGCCCATCAATATTCCACTATAAGTTGGGAATTGATTTAAATGAGTAATAGATAAAACATGAATATGATATTTAAATATATTCATGTAGAGTCAACCTTTAAATACATTCATATAGAGAATAGTCATTGTTAACACAATTATACTGCTGAAACCATATTTTGCTAATTCTTCTAACTTTTTTCTACATAGAAGTATACAAAGTCAAAGAATTTTTAATCATATTTTAATTCATTAATTTAACAAAAAATTAATGTATAATGAGTAAATATGAAAGAGGCTCAGTAGATGCACCAAAAGAGTCCTTTAAACCAGCTATTAGCAAAGACAGTTTATGAGCCTCAAATGAGACCTGGTGAAAAACCTTTTCTTTCTTTTCCTTCCTTCCTTCCTTCCTTCCTTCCTTCCTTCCTTCCTTCCTTCCTTCCTTCCTT
>NW_026594083.1:89678-108626 GCF_907164565.1 Psammomys obesus | reverse complement strand
CTTCCTTCCTTCCTTCCTTCCTTCCTTCCTTCCTTCCTTCCTTCCTTTCCTTCTCTTTCTTTCTTTCTTTCTTTCTTTCTTTCTTTCTTTCTTTCTTCCTTCCTTCCCTCATTCCTTCCTTCTTATTTATTTATTTGTTTATTTTACTTCCTGACTGTCATTCCAGACCATGCTTTCCCACCCATAAAGGCATTACCACCTGTGCTCACAGCAAGTGGATCCTGGGAGGTGAAGTAAGGCAAGAAAGGCCAGAGAATGGAGACTTCAGGCAGCAAGTGAGCACAGTGAGAAACTGACCTCTTGGGAGACAGACTTCAGGGAGACACCTCTCATTTACTTTGGAAAAAAAAGATTATATAAACCCTTGGAGGATAGATGGGGATCTTTAAGGAGAGTTAATATCATTGGCCCGGGTCTGGGCACAGAGGATACCTCATATGTATAGAGAGGAAATTCAGATATTGCTGGACATAACCTTTAAGGAGAGGAGGTTCACCCTGGCTGCCAGGCTACATGTCCTATTTGAGGGTGCAAGGCTTTGTGGGCCAGGATATACAGACAAGGGGCAGGAGAGAGTGAAATTCTTTGTCTGCCAATCTCAGGATGAAATTTCCCGGGTCTGGACACATCTTGACCTCACTCGTGTTTCAGACTGGCTCTTCAATCGCACAGCCTCCTGGCCCAACATCTCCCATTTTTGTTGTTATTGTTGTTTTGTTTTGTTTTTGTTTTACAAAGGGGAGGAATTGTTATAGTGGTCAGCCTCTAGGTTGGAAATGGCTTGATAGTGAACCGGAACCTGGTTGGTATTGACTTTGGCTTATGTTACTTACATGGTATTTTAGACATTGGATAAAATGGGGCCAGGAGGAGGAGGGTCCCAATGACTTGTATAAGGCCAAGAAGGGAGAGAATCCAAGATATCAGAGGGCTTGAGTATCATGGTGTAGAGGTACCCACATGATCAGAGACCATGCTGGAGACCCTTAAAGCACCTCTGTGTTTTGTTCTAGTACCCAGATACATTAGCATAGAAACAGCAATTCTTCCCTAGTACAGTGCAGTCTCCCACTGCTCAGGTGTCAGCATCTCTCCTGTTTTGTAAGGCAGCTCCTGAAAGGGAGCTTAAATACTACTGAGGAACTTGAGGCTGTCTAAGGTGGAGGCCATGGCCTGGTCGAGCTTGTCCTGAAAGCTGTTAGAGAGGTTTTGAGTCTGTGTCAGGGCTGCTCCGGAGGCCCCTCTTCCTCCTGCTGAGATAGCCAGACTTAGTCCAACAAGCAAAGGATCAAGATCTCTCTCTTTCTCTGGTGAGCTCCCAGCTCCCAGGCTATTCCTTTAGACTTGTGCAATTACACTTCAGGTGTAATCGTATGGGCTCCAAAATCTTTGAAGGAGAGGAGTTAATGAAGAAACTGATATTGTTACTGGCCCAGAAAAGAGGGGGTGATTAACACATATTGGCTTGGTGACAATGATGTTATGGTAACATGCAGGATGGGACCTAGAAGAGCGTCCTACTTGCCAAAAGAGGTAGATTGATTAAGAAGAGCAATGTTCTTGTAGATGAGGGCCCACACGTGGTTCATGAAGCGGGAGGTTAATGGGAATAGCTGCCAAAAATGGCTGGGGAAAAAGAGGCACAGAAAAAGCATTGGGAGGAGTTGGGTATTTTTGCCTGATTCCACCGGGAATTGAGTCCATTGCAAAACACATTAGGATCCTTATTCACAGCTCAAGCTGGGACGCTCACAGACACCAAGGCACTGGTATGCAACCGAAAGCCCCAGCTCAGGATTGCGGGTGATTTATTGGTCCTGGTCCCTCCCAAAACACCAGGAGAATTGCAGCCTGGCAAGGGTCTATAGGTTGAAACACAAAAGGGGATATTGCATTTTAAAACAATTGGCTGTGGGAAGGCGCTAAAACCATTAAAGGTTCTGGCTTCCTTTGTTTGGCTGTTGCTGGCTGAGGGGGCAATCTTGGCCAGTTTCCTGGCAACAGTATCTCTAGGGGTTGGAGAGGAATACAGTAAGGCTTGTTCCTTCCCTCAGCTGGCCAGACAGGGTCTGGAGTGGCTGCCCTTTGTTCAGGCTTGTGCTTTAAACTTTAATCTAATAACCGCAAAACTTGATTTTTAACCCTTTGGTTTCTCAGAGTGAGTTGTTAAGGGGAGGAGATCAGCCATGTACTGGATGCATTATAACCAAGAAAGGTTGGCTTGTGAAATGTGAGACTATAAGTCAACAGCGGCAAAGACATATTTTGTGGGGCTGAATTGGAGAATGTGGGTGACAATCAATTTCCCAGAGGGCACTGAATTTGAAAGCTTGGGTTAGTGCCCACAGTTTGTAAAGCTGGGGTAGTAATAAGGGCTGCACAGGAGGAGAGTTATTCTCTGAAGTTGAGCAAGAGGGACCTGGGAAAAACGGGCTTGAGGCCCTTTCATATTTCTATGTATACATGAATTGAATTGATCTGCTCTCTTAGCTCAGCGATGGCATTTATCCTAGACATTAGACCTGGCAGGATGCTGTGAGATTTGACATACTGGATATAGAAGGGCTTGGTTCTTTAATATAGGAGTGTGGAGATGAAGAAGAGTAGAGGAGATATTGGGTTGGTGTCTAATTTGACAAAGATTCATGGTAATCAGGGAAGCAAATTAACAGCCTATACAGTCTGAGAAATGACTAAAGGGCTCATTGACTTCTTTGAGGGCCTGTAGTTCCTAATACTGGGGTAAGTGATGGGGCAGTTCTCTGAATTGAATAGTGAGTGGTTCACCCCAGGGGAGGAGTAGATTATTACAATGGATCCCTTCTTTTCTCCATCTGAAAATGCTGAGGTGGCCTTTGGTGATGTAGCTTCTTGGCAAAAGCTCAGGGTCTTAGGTGTATGGCCACTGCAACAGAGATAGGCCAGAAAGTCATCTTTCCTTAGGGTAATGTTTATCAATTTGTCCTGGGAATCCCATTAGGCTAATAGCAAAGTGAGAATAATTTTTGAGTAGCTATTAAATAATGGAGAGAGAAAAAGTGGTGACAACGATATAGGGTTCTTTTCTTAAGGTTTGTAGGGGCTCTAACCCTGTTATTCTAATCAGAGTAGTGAGTGCATCAACCTCAGACAGAATTCTAAAGGCATCATGCACCAGTGTCTTGAGACATCCCAGCAGTCTTTGCAGCTGATAGTATGCTGCCATGAGGATAGAGAAGAAGTTAAAAAAAAAAAAAGACAGATGCTGTACAGACATTGTTGAGTCATAACTCTTGAGGGCCACATCTTTTAGGGCTGCATTAATGGTACCTAAAGCTTCAATTGCCTCAGAAGACAGTCTCAGGAAGGAGGTTTTTTTCCCCCTTAAGGTATCAAAGAGATGCTGTAGGGTACATGCAGGGAAGGAAAGCCATGGTTAAAGTCAACTAAGATTTCCAAAGAAGCGAGTGTTAAAGTTTGAGGGAAGGAAATGGTGAGTTTAAGGTGGTGTATTGAGGTGAGGGTAATTTCTGTTCCCAAGAATGTAAGAAGTGAATAAACTGCATTTTAAAAGAGGATCTATTTTAAATACTATGGAGGATAGGGAAGGTATTAATTGATCCTTAACCTGGGAGGAGGAGGTAGAAGAGCCTTACAACAAGACATCATCCAAAAAAGAGGAGATCTTTGTCTAAGTATAGCTTTAATGCTGTGGCAACAGCCTTGAGGCAGAAGGTGGGACTGCTGGCCCTTTCCTGGGAGAGGACTGTTCATTCATATTGAAAGGCTTGCTCAGAGTTGTTAATGGGACATATTGAGGACACAAAGTTTTGGCAATGCAGTGGGTGGAGAGGGGGAGAGAAAGAACAGTCTTTAATACCTATTGCTAAGAGAGGAACATTGGAAAGAATGTCAGAAATGAAGGGTAGTGCGATTTGGTGGGACTGCCAAACCAACATTGTTTTATCAATTGCCCTTATCTGTATTGCACTGAGCATATATTTTTATAGTGAACACAGAGGTATTCCATAAACTGTGGGAAAAGCAAATATGCTGGTCGAATGTTTTTTTTTTGTTTTGTTTTGTTTTGTTTGTTTTTTACTGTGCGAATGCTTCAAGTTTCTCTCCTTGATAGAGGAAACAACTCAATCCAGATAGGCTCATTAGAGTAAGTAGAGGCAGGGTAGTATTTAACAGCAGCCCTTGGAATCAGGGATAGCCTGGGGAGGGGTTTTAAGGTTTTGATGAGTACAGTTATCATTAAGCATATACTAATTTAACCTACTGTGAATTTCTTTTGAGTGACACATGAGAGTAAAATTT
The DNA here is from genome assembly GCF_907164565.1 of Psammomys obesus. Taxonomy (NCBI): domain Eukaryota; kingdom Metazoa; phylum Chordata; class Mammalia; order Rodentia; family Muridae; genus Psammomys; species Psammomys obesus. The sequence goes on along the minus strand of NW_026594083.1, from coordinate 104,324 downwards.
CATAACATCCAGAAAATCTCCTAGAAATTTAGTGGAGATGTTGGCCACAAGAGAGTGTATTATGCCTGTGGATCTATCTGTAGGCTTGTTTGGTGGTAAAGGTATGAAAGTACCCTCTTAAACCTAGAAGCTTGAGGCCCTGGAATTAGTTCTGAGTCTTGTGGGACCTCTTGTTGTCTTAGCAAATGTTTTTATCTACTCCATTATCAATGAAGCATTTGAATCGTTTGTCACCTATTTTCATGATTATCATTGGGTAGGAGCCTCTTGAGATGTTGGAAACCCATAAACCTCAGATGGAAGTGGTTTTCCTGTCAGGGCTGAGAGTTGCCTGTTTTATATTTAAAGGATCCAGGGGCTTGGTTTCTTTGTTATACTGGCAGCAGTAATATCCACAGGAAACACAAGGAGATATTATTTCTGACTTATTTTGGTCAACCTGATGAGGACATTTGTGTCTGTAAAGGGCCTGTCATTGCAGGAAAAACAGTCCAGCTAGATTGGAACAGCAAACATCTCACTAGTCCTGGAGGACAGAGGTAGTCCAAGGATCATGGATGCTTTTTTACTTGACTGCCTACCTGAGATGTTTTAAGTCTCAAGCCTAAATGGTTACTAATATAGAGGTATAGCACTGGTGGAGTTGACATTAACTGGGAATGTCTGGATCATCAGATCTGGTTTTCTCACCAGCTAGACACATGTAGGAGCAGGTAGAAGGTGAGTCTGTGCCTAGAGCCCTTGGTAGTGGAGAACAGGGAGGAAGAGGAGGCAGGGCAGTATAACTCTATTGGAGTGAGGTGCAGTCAAGGGGTCAGGCCAGGGGCACCGGCAGGTGCTTAAAAGGGAAAAAAGATGTTATGCTGCTACCATTGCAGAGGGAGTGTAGTGGCCGAAGGGAGAAGCACTTTTCTTCCAGGCTTTCTAAGACAAGACAACACAACTTTTCTAAATGGTTACCATAGATAACTTATAAGAAGAACTGTCATTACTATAATTATTATTAGAAAATTCCAGTTCACTTCATAAATGTATCAATTTTGATTTCTACCAGAAACTTTTTTCTTTTTTTAAGATTCATTTATTTTTTTATTAATTTCAGATTATTCACTTTGAATCCCAGCTGTAGCCCCCTCCCTCTTATCCCTCCCAATCCCACCCTTCTTCCATACTCTCCTCCCATGCCCCTCCCCTTATTATCATTATGTTTTTTCATTATTATTATTTTAGCCATCCAATAGGGTTAAAATAAATCTGAAAACAATTTAATTTTTTTAATTTTTTATTAATTACACTTTATTCATTTTGTATCCCCCCATAAGCCCCTCCCTCCTCCCCTCCCGATCCCACTCTCCCTCCCTTTTCTGCATGCATGCCACTCCCCAAGTCCACTGATAGGGGAGGTTCTCCTCTCCTTTCTGATCTTAGTCTATCAGTTCTCATCAAAAGTGGCTGCATTGTCCTCTACTGTGGCCTGGTAAGGCTGCTCCCCCTTAAGGGGGAGGTGATCAACCAGCAGGCCAATCAGATTATGTCAGAGGCAGTCCCTCTTCCCATTATTATGTAACCCACTTGGACACTGAACTGCCATGGGCTACACCTGTGCAGGGGTTCCAGGTCATCTCCACGAATAGTCCTTGGTTGGAGTATGAGTCTCTGGGAAGTTCCCTGTGTTCAAATTATCTTGTTCTGTTGCTCTCCTTGTGGAGTTCCCGTCCCCTCCAGCTCTTACTATTTCCCACTTCTTCATAGAATTCCATTCACTCTGCCCATCAGTTGGCCATCAGGCTCAGCATCTGCTTTGACAGTCTATACTGCAGAAGCTTTCAGAGGCCCTCTGTGGTAGGTTTCAAGGTTGTTTCCTGTTTTCTTCTGGCTTTCAGAGGCCCTCTGTAGCAGGTTCTGAGGTTGTTTCCTATTTTCTTTTTCTTCTGATGTCCATCCTCTTTGCCATTCAGGATGGGGATTGAACATTTTAGTTAGGGTCCTCTCTTTTGCTTAGTCTGTTTAGATGTACAGATTTTAGTGGGTTTATTCTATGTTGTATGTTTATATGAGTGAGTATACACCATGTGTGTCTTTTTGCTTCTGGGACAACTCACTCAGGATGATCCTTTCCAGGTCCCACCATTTACCTGCAAATTTCATGATTTCCTTATTTTTCATTGCAGAGTAATCTACCCCATTGTATAGATATACCACAGTTTCTGCATCCATTCTTCAGTTGAGGGGCATCTGGGTTGTTTCCAGCTTCTGGCTATTACAAATAAATCTGTTACAAACATGGTTGAGCAAATGTCCTTTTTGTGTACTTGCGCCTCTTTTGGGTATATGCCTAGGAGTGGTATGGCTGGATCTTGAAGAAGCACTATTCCTAGTTGCCTGAGAAAGCGCCAGATTGATTTCCAGAGTGGTTGTACCAGTTTACATTCCCACCAGCAGTGGAGGAGGGTTCCCCTTTCTCCACAACCTCTCCAGCATGTGTTGTCCCTTGAGTTTTTCAACTTGGCCATTCTGATGGGTGTAAGGTGAAATCTCAGGGTTGTTTTGATTTGCATTTCCCTGATGGCTAATGAGGTTGAGCATTTCTTTAAGTGCTTCTCTGCCATTCGATATTCCTCTACAGAGAATTCTCTCTTTAGCTCTGTTCCCCATTTTTTAAGTGGATTACTTGGTTTATTGCTTTTCAGCTTGTTTAGTTCTTTATATATATTGGATATGAATCCTCTGTCAGATAAAGGGTTGGTGATGATTCTTTCCCAATCTGTAGGCAGTCGCTTTGTTTTGATGACGGTGTCCTTTGCTTTACAGAAGCTTTTCAATTTCATGAGGTCCCATTTATTGATTATTGCTCTTCGACCCTGTGCTGTTGGTGTTCTGTTCAGGAAGTTTTCTCCTGTACCAATGAGTTCTAGGGTATTCCCCACTTTTTTTTCTAGCCGATTTAATGTGTCTGGTTTTATGTTGAGGTCTTTGATCCACTTGGACTTTAGTTTTGTGCAGGGTGAAAAGTATGGATCTATTTGCATTTTTCTACATATAGACATCCAGTTGGACCAGCACCATTTGTTGAAGATGCTATCTTTTTTCCATTGTATGGTTTTGGCATCTTTGTCAAAAATCAGGTGTCCGTAAGTGTGTGGGTTTATTTCTGGGTCTTCTGTTCGATTCCATTGATCCACCATTCTGTTTCTATGCCAGTACCATGCAATTTCTATAACTGTTGCTTTATAGTACAGCTTGAGATCAGGGATGGAGATACCTCCAGTAAATCTTTTATTGTAGAGGATTGTTTTAGCAATTCTCGGTTTCTTGTTATTTAAATTTTTACTTCCCCACTGTCTAAGAATGTTGAACATTAAAAATAATTTCCATATATATTTGTATTTCTTTTTTTCTTTTAAAAACTCCACCAGGGAACTCCTACAGCTGATAAACACCTTCAGTAAAGTGGCCAGACACAAAATTAACTAAAAAAAAATTAGTAGCTCTCCTGTATACTAAAGACAAAAGGGCTGAGAAAGAAATTAGAGAAACAACACCCTTCACAATAGTCACAAATGACATAAAGTACCTTGGTGTAACCCTAACCAAGCAAGTCAAAGATTTGTAGAAAAAATTTTCAAGTCTCTGAAGAAAGAATTAGAAAAAGATATGAGAAGATGGAAAGATCTCCCATGCTCGTGGCTTGGCAGGATTAACATTATAAAAATGACCATCTTACCAAAAGCAATCTACAGATTCAATGCAATTCCTATCAAATTACCAACACAATTCTTTACAGACCTGGAAAGAAAAATTCTCAACATCATATGGAATAACAAGAAACCTAGAATTGCTAAAACAATTCTCTACAATAAAAGATCTTCTGGAGGTATCTCCATCCCTGATCTCAAGCTGTACTATATAGCAACAGTTATAAAAACTGCATGGTACTGGCATAGAAACAGAATGGTGGAACAATGGAACTGAACAGAAGACCCAGAAATAAACCCACACACCTATGGACAGCTGATCTTTGACAAAAATGCCAAAACCATACAATGGAAAAAGATAACATCTTCAACAAATGGTGCTGGTCTAACTGGATGTCTATATGTAGAAAAATGCAAGTAGATCCATACTTTTCACCCTGCACAAAACTAAAGTCCAAGTGGATCAAAGACCTCAACATAAAACCTGACACATTAAATTGGTTAGAAGAAAAAGTGGGGAAAACCCTAGAACTCATTGGTACAGGAGACAACTTCCTGAACAGAACACCAACAGCACAGGCTCTAAGATCAACAATCAATAAATGGGACCTCATGAAACTGAAAAGCTTCTGTAAAGCAAAGGACACCGTCATCAAAACAAAGTGACTGCCTACAGATTGGGAAAGAATCTTCACTAACCCTTTATCTGACAGAGGGCTAACATCCAGTATATTAAAAAGAAGTAAAGAAGTTGAAAAGCAGCAAACCAAGTAATCCAATTAAAAAATGGGGAACAGAGCTGAACAGAGAACTCTCTGTAGAGGAATATCAAATGGCAGAGAAATACTTAAAGAAATGCTCAACCTCATTAGCCATCAGGGAATGCAAATCAAAACAACCCTGAGATTTCACCTTACACCCATCAGAATGGCCAAGTTGAAAAACTCAAGGGACAACACATGCTGGAGAGGTTGTGGAGAAAGCGGAACCCTTCTCCACTTTTGGTGGGAATGTAAACTTGGACAACCACTCTGGAAATCAATCTGATGCTTTCTCAGACAAATAGAAATAGTGCTTCCTCAAGATTCAGCCATACCACTCCTAGGCATATACCCAAAAGAGGCTCAAGTACACAATAAGGACATTTGCTCAACCATGTTTGTAGCAGCTTTATTTGTAATAGCTAGAAGCTGGAAACAACCAAGATGCCCCTCAACTGAAGAATGGATGCAGAAATTGTGGTCCATCTACACAATGGGGTAGATTACTCTGCAATGAAAAATAAGGAAATAATGAAATTTGCATGTAAATGGTGGGACCTGGAAAGGATCATCCTGAGTGAGCTGTTTTAGAAGCAAAAAGACACACATGGTATATACTCACTCATATAGACTTATAGAATAAACCTAAAATCTGTCCATCTAAACAAACTATTTAAGAGAGAGGACCCTGACTAAAATGCTCAATCCCCATCCTGAAAGGCAAAGAGGATGGACATCAGAAGAAGAAGAAAACAGGAAACAAGTTAGGAACCTGCCACAGAGCCCACAGAGGGCCTCTGAAAGGCTCTGCTCAGCAGACTATCAAAGCAGACACTGAGACTTATGGCCAACTGTTGGGCAGAGTGCATGGAATCTTATATAAGGTGTGGGAAATAGTAAAATCTGGAGAGGACAGGAACCCCACAAGGAGAGCAACAGAACCAGAAAATTTGAACAAAGTGGTCTTCCCAGAGATGTATACTCCAACCAAGTACCATGCATGGAGATAACCATGCACAGATGTAGTCCATGGCAGTTTAGTGTCCAAATGGGTTCCCTAGTAATGGGAAGAGGGACTGCCTCTGACAGGAACTCAGTGGCCTGCTCTTTGATCACCTCCCCCTGAGGGGGGGAGCAGCCTTACTAGGCCACAGAAGATGACAATGCAGCCACTCCTGATGTGATTTGATAGAGTAAGATCAGAAAGAAGGAGAGGAGGACCTCCTTTATTAGTGGACTTGGGGAGGGGCATGAGTGAAGAAGGGAGAGGAAGGGTGGGACTGGGAGGGGAAGAGGGAGGGGCTTAACGGGAGATACAGAGTGAATAATGTGTAATTAATAAAATTAAATTAAAAAATAAAAAACAATTTATTTACCAACAAAAAATTTATTTATTATTTATTATAATTTATTTACTTTATATCCCTCCCTCATCTCCTCCTAGTTCCAACCACCCTCCCTCTTCTCCCCCTATGCACTTTCCCTAGTACCTTGATAGGGAGGACCTCCTCTGCTTCCATCTGACTATAGCCTATCAGGTCTCATCAGGACTGGCTGCATTTTCTTTCTCTGTGGCCTGGTAAGGCTGCACCCCCCCCATAGGGAGGTGATCAAAGAGCTAGCCACTGAGTTCATGCCAGAGACAGTCCATGTTCCCATTACTAGGGAACCCACTGAGCTGCCATGGGCTACATCTGAGCAGGGATTCTAGGTCATCTTCTTGCATGGTCCTTGGTTAGATCCTAAGTCCATATTTTTTTTTTTTACTCTGTTGGTCTCCTAGTGGGGCTCCTGTCTTCTTAGTATACCACATGACCTTATTCTGATAAAATCAACAATGGTTTAGAATGCTTGTCTACAAAAAGGGGGCTGATGTACTTAAGCAGTACTGTTTAAACCTTCACAAGAAATTAGTCAAAGATCTTTCTTCTGGCCCAACTCTACTTGGCGTTAGAACTATAAATTTGATGAGATGTCCTGTAACATAGTAATTTCACTAGAATTTCTCAGTTTTTCAAAGAAAGCATGGTAGAGCCATTGGCCGAACTTCAGTATTTATTTTGGCTATAATAATTTAATATTCTGTGTTTAATATTCTATATGTTTAATATTCTATAGCAAGTATAAATACTCAAACTCTGAATCTTCTTTCGAGATTATAAATATATGTTATCACAATCTAGTATAATATCTCTATAACTTAAAAATGTCACTTACATTCTTATAACCAATATAAGACATGAAAATGCAGGCATCTATATTATTAATTGATTATTTTAATGGTAAGGAAAATAATACAAAATAAGGTGGTACATAGATAAAATGAGGCTAAAATAACTACAATTAGAATATCACAATCTTAAAAATGAAAAGTTATAGGTATATTATTAAATTTTATATATAACTTAACATATTATCTCATTTAAATATTATAATCATTTAATTAGAGAAATGCTGTTGCCATTTAAGATGAAATTATTCATATTATTTTGAAACTGAGTGATCAGAATAAAGAATAAACAGCTTACTCAGGGCCATAAACAGTTCAAATAGACTAAAAACTTCAAAACCATTTGTTTATCTTCCAAAGTCCACAATCTTAGTCATTTCCTGTATTAAAAAGTACAATAAGTCTTGCAAAACAGCCTCTTTATAACTGTAGCCAAGCTGATCAATCCTAAGCTACTGAGAATTTTTTCATAAAACATGGAAATGTTGGTGGTGAACAAAGGCCTGGGTTTCATGGATAGGAGGGTGGGAAGGGTCTGGGAGGATTTGTAGGAGCAGAATCCACGATCAAAATTTATCATATGAACTTTTCCAATAGAAACAAAAAAAATGTAAAAAGAAAAATAAAATATAGCCCTACATGGTCTTTGGTTGGAGAAACAGTCTCTTAGAGGACCCCCATGCCCTGATATATATTGTCTTTGTGGAGCTCCTCTCCTCTCCCCATTATACTAACTCCCCCTTCTTTCATATGATTCCCTGCACTGTACCAAAGGGTTAGTTATGAGTCTCAGCATCTTCTTCGATATGTTGCTTGATAGAGTCTTTCAGAGGCCCTCTGCAGTAGGCTCCTGTCCTGTTTCTTGTTTTCTCCTGTTTCCCATGTCCATCCCATTTGTCTTTCTAAGTGAGGACTGATCATCTTACCCCGGGTCCTCTTTCTTGTTTATCTTCTTTAGGTGCACATATTTTAGTATATTTATCCTATCTTATATGGACATAACCTAGAACCCCTGCTCGTATGTAGCCCATGGTAGCTCAGTATCCAAGTGGGTTTCCCTAGCAAGGGGAACAGGAACTGTTTCTGACATGAACTCAAACTGGCTCCATTACCTCTCCCCACCACCAGAAGAAGAAACAGCCTTGCTTGGACACAGAAGAGGACATGTAGTCAGTCCTGAAGATACCTGTTAAGCTAGGGTCAGATGGAAGGAGAGAAGGACCTCCCCTAGCAGTGGTCTTGGAAAGGGACAGGAGGAGATGAGGGTGGGAAGATGAGATTGGGAAGGAATGAGGGAGGGAGCTATGGCTATTATACAAAGTAAATAACCTGTGATTAATAATAAAAAATAAAAATTAATATTAAAAAAGAAAAAGAAACTACATTTACCTGGGTAAATACTATGTAGAATTTTACCTAAAATAATTTGAAATTTGAATAGGAAAGAATAAAAAAAAGATGAAGGAAAAGAAGAGGAATTATATTATTTCAATTCTTACTAAATAAATGTTCAGAAATTTTCTTTTCATGTCAACTAACATGGATCAAATATAAAATAAGTCATAATTTAACAATAGTATCCTTAAAGTAGGATTAATATTTATTTCTCTGATAATTATGTTGATAACTCAGAAACACTGATATGCAGAATGTGTAAAGTATCAATGACTGCTGCTCTATGCAGAACCTGTCTTCCTCCTCCGTGTTTGTCTCTCTAACAGTTTATAATTTCCCACATATATCAGAACTTGGGAAGGCGAATTGAAGATTGACATGAATATGTTAAGAAAATAAATTGGCCAGGCAGTCCATAATTATTTTCATGAGTTCCACAGAGCATAATGAGGGATTGATATGATTCTACCTTACAGAGATCTCAATGCTTTCAGCTGAGCATGAGGAGAAAAAAAGTATTCAAGTGCCAGATTCTACATCTACAAACCTATACAGACTAATTAGCAATTAAATAGGAACCTTAATAAATGCTAGGAATCAAACCTAATTGTATATTCTGTCAGCTAGCTGTGATGTGCAAAACACTACCCATATTTTTATGTTTTATTCTGAATAACTGAGAATAAAATGGGTGTGAATTGCATAACAGTTTCTCCCTACTTCAAAAAATCAAGGAAATTCACAAGTCTTTTATGTACTATGAAAATATTAATTGGAGACATAACTTTGAAACTGGGAATAGAAACACATTATCCAGAATTATTTGATAGGAATGTAAAATATGTTCACATAAGGCACAGAAACTACCCTTCAACTCAGTGTGTACATACGTATTCCAGGTGCCTAGTCTTCAATTCAGATGACAATCATAAAGAGGTAAAAATGCACATGAAATGAACTTCTTGTCTACTTGTTTAATCTTTTGTTATCTATGGTTGCATGTTCTCTAAGATCATCCCTTGATGCACAATTAACATTTTTTGATTTTTAGTTGAAATTTTCAATAGATGAAGACACAGTGATTTATCCAAAATACTGACATTATTACCTTAATAGCCAATAATTATTTATTCTCATCCTGTCATTACAGATGGTGATATAGGACTTGTTTGCAAGACATGATTATTGTAGAAGTAATCTGGCTTGTTAGACAAGGCTTCAGCTTGGAATCAGAAAAAAGCTCAAGTGAGGAAAAAAAATGATCTCATTTATGACCTCTGTAACACTGAACAAGTCAGGTCACTATTCCAAACCTTAATATACTTACTGATAAAATGAGAGAAATAATGTATGCTTTAAGAGTAGTTATTATCAGTGGAAATTGTTTATAAACTATCATAGACATGTCTCTAATTTAGACCAAAACAAAAATTTGAAAACAGTGACAGTCACTATTATCTAAGAATGGACTTTAACATGAAGTTTTCTGACTCATTGTAACTCTTCTACATAATGATGAAATGTCATTAAGACAGTCGTGAAGACACCTGATGAACTAGGGTCAGATGAAAGGGGAGGAGGACCACCTATCAGTAGACTTGGCAAGGGTCAGAGAGGAGATAAGGGAGGGTGGGATTGGGAGGGAAAAACGGAGGGGACTATGGCTGGGATACAATGTAAATAACCTGTGATTAATATAAAAAAAATAAAAACTAAAAAAAGAATTCTTAACAGGACAGGAGCCTACCAGAGGGCCTCTGAAAGACTCTGCCAAGTGATATATCAAAGCAGATGCTGAGACTCTTAACCAAACTTTGGGCAGAGTGCAGGGAATCCTATGTAAGAAGGGAGAGATAGTAGGACCTGGAGAGGACAGGAGCCCCACAGGAGAGCAACAGAACCAAAATATCTAGGCACAGGGGTCTTTTCTGAGACTGATACTCCATGGAAATAACCTACAAATCCAGTTCAGATGTAGCCCATGGAAGAACAGTATCAAGTGGGTATCCTAGTAAGGGGAACAGGGAATGTCTCTGACATGATCTCAGTGTCTGTCTCTTTGATCACCTCCCCCTGAGGGGAAAGAAGCCTTGACAGGCCACAGAAGAGGACAATGCAGCCAGTCCTCATGAGACCTGATAGGCTAAGGTCAGATGGAAGGGGAGGAGGACCTCTCCTGTCAGTGGACTTGGAGAGGGGCATGGGAGGAGATGAGGGAGGGAGGATGGGATTGGGAGGGAATGAAGGAGGAGACTAAAGCTGGGATACAAAGTGAATAAACTAATTAATATAAAAAATAAAAATGTAATTAAAATATTAAATCGGTGTTGCTCATGTATCTTGAAGAAGTCATTTCATAGAAATCCAGCATTTTCCTACTGATATGTTTTATTTCACAAACTATGTAATTATTTCAATGATATTTTTTGAAATATGTAGTACATTGTTAAAAATTATTTGGATAAGTTAGGTGTTTCCCCTCAAAGTTCCCAAGTACACCATATTTTCAATTCTCAAGTTCAGTTCTAGAGTTCTAGAGTTCAGTTCATGGTTCATTCAATGTAAAGATGTTTCATCTGCTCACAATATCATTACACCTGATATTATCCCGGCTTTTCTTCTTCAACAGCAGGGTGTGAGTTTTATATTCAGGAATCCATTTAGTTCAGAGAAATAATTCTATAAGATATTTTAAAAGGCCATAAAAAGAAATTTTCAAAATGTAAAACTTTCGTTAATTCGAGTTTCCATATGATGTTATCATCCTGTTAATATGTTTCTAAGTAAATTCATAAAGCAGGGTTTTATATGGATTCAGTTTTATTCCTGAAATTTAAATCAATTATAACTTTCAATCTTATATTATTTTTGTAATTCAAATAAACTTTTTCTAGGTGAGTAGATATTTAAATCCCATAATTAGAAGTAAAGTAAAAGGTGGAACTTCAGAGAAATAGTGATTTGTCCTTATCAGAAGAACATTCACTGTTTTTAAAAGTCCAGACCCAGAGCTATCTTAGTGTAGCATGAAGCATGAGAGCAGTGAAGGAGATCATCCAATCAAATTTAAACAGTGACTTAATTAATCATGCTTACAGATATGTTTGATAATATATAGTAAGTATAATGTACATATGTATATATATGATATATGCATTACAATTTTGCAAGGGTTTATACTATTAGATTTTAATAACCGATATAACTAATTAGTTTTATCATGTTATATTACGGATCAGTACAAAATAAGTTAGCTGGAGTTACCAAAGGTGATTGAGTTTTGTTAAGGACTATGATGCTGAATGAAAACAGAGACTTTGGCAGGGCACAGTGACACAAGCACGTAATTCTTGCACCTAGGAAACAGAGGTATACAGAGTTCTGTGAGTTTGAGGCCAGGCTGGTTTATAAAAAGAGTCCAGGACAGCCAAAGCCATAAAGAGAAATCCTGTCTCAAACAAACAACAAAAACAACAGCAACAACAAAAAAACAGAGACTGACCCATCACAGAAAATATTTTTGTGAGTTAGCATTTCAAAAAATAAACAAAATGAACTCCATATAATACCTGTATATTATTTATTGGTATTATTAAAAAGAACTATAATTTTATTCAGTTTGATTAATAAAGCATTAGGAGATGATAAAAGTAGACATTCAAGCACTGATGATATATTATTTTAAAAATACATGGTCTAGAAATATCTATAATCTTTTTGACATATAGCTACAAGTTACTATATGTGCACATAATGCAGAAAATTATTTCATTAAAATTATATCAATAACAAAAATTTAACACAAATGTTTTGTAATTATACATCTCCTATAAATATTGTGGATATCATATACAGATAAGAATTTTGAGAAAAACCTCAAGATAAATACACACTAAATTAAGTCAATAAGTCAAAGCAAAGGAATACTCTATTCCTGAATAGTAAATAAAAGAATTTAAAAATGGATAAGGGAGGGGACGGGAACTCCACAAGGAGAGCAACAGAACAAGAAAATTTGAACACAGGGAACTTCCCAGAAAATCATACTCCAACCAAGGAGTATTCGTGGAGATGACCTGGAACCCTTGCACAGGTGTAGCCCATGGCAGTTCAGTGTCCAAGTGGGTTACATAGTAATGGGAAGAGGGACTGCCTCTGGCATAATCTGATTGGCCTGCTCGTTGATCACTTCCCCCTGAGGGGGGAGCAGCCTTACCAGGCCACAGTAGAGGACAATGCAGCCACTTTTGATGAGAACTGGTAGACTAAGATCAGAAAGAAGAGGAGAACCTCCCCTATCAGTGGACTTGGGGAGTGGCATGCATGCAGAAAGGGGAGGGAGGGTGGGATCGGCAGGGGAGGAGGGAGGGGCTTATGGGGGGATACAAAATGAATAAAGTGTAATTAATAAAAAATTTAAAAAAATGGATAAGGGGCCAATAAGGTAAATGAGAAAAGTCAAGTGTAGACAAATTTTAATCCAGCTACATGGCTGTTCTAGGTAAGAAATCACAGCTGAAAATGACCTTCTAGGTCTGTGTAATCTGCCTGAAATGACATATCTCAAATCTCTGGCTAGAACGAAGATACAGCCTTAATACACAACTTTAATGACACACCTTTAATCCCAAACAATGACACACTTTTAATATATTTGGCAAGAATATAAATACACCCACACAGTTTTAATAACAGACAATGTAGATAAATTTAGTTTGTAGAAGGAAGCAGTTATGTTTGAAATGCAAACAAAGTGAGGAATCAGAGAAAGATTTGTCAAAATAGGTAAGATACACACAACAGGCAGAAAAGAAATGTGTTTTAAGAGCAAACGGCCATCCTGCCAAAAGCAATCTACAGATTCAGAGCAATTCCCATCAAAATACCAACAAAAATTTTTACAGACCGTGAAAGAAAAATTCTCAACGTTGTATGGAAAACAACAACAAGAAAACCAGAATCTCCAAAATGATCATGTACAACAAGAGATCATCTGGAGGTATCTCATTCCCTGATCTCAAACTGTACTACAGAGCAATAGTAATAAAAATTGCATGGTACTGGCATAGAAACAGAATGGTGGATCAAAGGAACTGAACAGAAGACCCAGAAATAAACCCACACACCTACAGATACTTGATTTTTGACAGAGAAACCAAAACCATAAAATGGAAAAAAGATAGCATCTTCAACAAATGGTGCTGGTCTAACTGGATGTCTATATGTAGAAAAATGCAAATAGATCCATACTTATCACCCTGCACAAAACTAAAGTCCAAGTGGATCAGAGAACTCAATATAAAACCAGACATAGTAATTGGTTAGGAGAAAATTGAGGAAGAGCCTAAAACTCATTGGCACAGGAGACAACTTTCTGAACAGAACACCAACAGTGCAGGCTCTAAGAGCAACAATCAATAAATGGGACCTCATGAAACTGAAAAGCTTCTGTAAAGCAAAGAACATTGTCATCAGAACAAAACGACAGCCTACAGACTGGGAAAGGATCTTCACCAGATCCTTTCTGACAGAGGTCTAATATCCAGAATATATAAAGAACTAAAGAAGTTAAAAAGAAACAAATCAAGAAATCCAATTAAAAAATGGGATATGGAGCTAAATAGAGAATTCTCAATACAGGAATATAGAATTACAGAAAAACACTTTAAAAAATTCTCAATGTCCTTAATCATCAGAGAAATGCAAATCAAAATGACCCTGAGATTTCATCAGCATGGCTAAGACCAAAACTCAAGTGACAATACATGTGGAGAAAGGGGAACCCTCCTCCATTGCTGGTGGGAATATCAACTTGTACAACCACTTTGGAAATCAATCTGGCACTTTCTCAGACAACTAGGAATAAGGCTACCTCAAGATCCAGCTTTACCACTCCTAGGCATATATCCAAAATATGTTCAAGTACAGGAGGACATTTGGTCAACCACATCCATAGCAGATTTATTCATAATAGCCAGAACCTGAAACAACCAAGATGCCCTTCAACAGAAGAATGGACACAGAAATTGTGGTACTTTGACACAATGGAATACTACTCAGCAATTAAAAACAAAAAAACTTCTGTATCCCAGCTGTATCCCTCATTCCCTCCCCAGTCCCACCCTCCCTCCCTCATCTCCTCCCTGCCCCTTTCCAAGTCCACTGATAGGGGAGGACCTCCTCCCCTTTCATATGACTCCGTTTTGTCAGGTATTTTCAGGACTGGCTGCAAAGTCCTCCTCTGTGGCCTAACAGTACTGCTCCTCCCTTGGGAGGTGGGGAGGTCAAAGAGCCAGTCATTGAGTTCCTGTTAGAAATAGTCCTTATTCCCCTTACTATGGGAAACCAATTGATTACTGAGCTATCCTGGGTCACATCCGAGCAGAGGTTCTAGGTTTTATCTCTCATGGTCTTTGGTTGAGTGTCCATCTCAAAAAAGACCCTGTGCCCAGATATGTTTGGTCCTTGTGGAGTTCCTATCCTTTCCACATCAAACTCCCCTTCTTTCATATGATTCCCTGCACTCTGCCGAGGGTTTGGTTATCAGTCTTAGTATCTACTTTGA
>NW_026594083.1:52032-89668 GCF_907164565.1 Psammomys obesus | reverse complement strand
TCAAAGTAGATACTAAGACTGATAACCAAACCCTCGGCAGAGTGCAGGGAATCATATGAAAGAAGGGGAGTTTGATGTGGAAAGGATAGGAGCTCCACAAGGACCAAACATATCTGGGCACAGGGTCTTTTTTGAGATGGACACTCAACCAAAGACCATGAGAGATAAAACCTAGAACCTCTGCTCGGATGTGACCCAGGGTAGCTCAGTAATCAATTGGTTTCCCATAGTAAGGGGAATAAGGACTATTTCTAACAGGAACTCAATGACTGGCTCTTTGACCTCCCCACCTCCCAAGGGAGGAGCAGTACTGTTAGGCCACAGAGGAGGACTTTGCAGCCAGTCCTGAAAATACCTGACAAAACGGAGTCATATGAAAGGGGAGGAGGTCCTCCCCTATCAGTGGACTTGGAAAGGGGCAGGGAGGAGATGAGGGAGGGAGGGTGGGACTGGGGAGGGAATGAGGGATACAGCTGGGATACAGAATTAACAAAATGTAACTAATGAGAAAAATAAAATTAAAAAAAAAAAGAAGAATAGTCAATCCAGGATTGTGATACATTTGCAGTTACTAGAGTGAATTGGATTATATGTCTTCATGGGAAGAGATACTATTTGGAGCTGGAGGAATAAGAGAAGGTACTGTGAAGAGGACAAGAGTAAAAACACAAACTCTCTCCAAAGATTAATAGACTCACTATACATAATATACATAAGATAACACCTAAGCTCATTTAGTGGAGTTATGGCTAGGCTAAGCAAACAATGTCAAAATATAATTTATACATATAAAATGTTAATAGAAACTCATTTGGAAAATAAAGGTGATGCATGTCTAACAGGTAAGCTTCAAACTTACTGTTGCAGTACAGTACTGAAATCTATAGTCAAGAATGTAGTCAGGCTCACTGACGAAGACGGTGACCTTCTGTGTCGGTAGAGCATGAAATTATGTGTGCTGTACAACTTTTTCATAACTCCTATGGCTTCCTTAGACAACATTATACATGAATGTTAGAGTAATAAAATGTTACTGTCGCCATCCATCTTTGCTTTTGGAGCATAAATCGGGTGTACAAAAGAAGTCCCCATGGGGGTCATGTTTAAACAAATTGCCTCTGTCTTTATGGCTAATATGCTATCATAGTCACAGATCATAACACAAGACCCCACGTACCAGAAGAGTTACGGAAATCTTCGCAATATCTTGAAATACAATGGTATGTGTCGGGCCAGCCCTGAAACAGACCACTGCAATCCAATCGAGTATTTTTAAATCCATGATAAGGTTACCCCAAATTGGTTAAAATTAAAAATAATTTTAATAAAAATAATATTTCATATGTAAGTGCTATTTTTTGTTTGTAGCCTGAGTCTATACTTTTGTTTTGGTATTATCATGTTCTGTGACATACTAAAATCTTGTACAGTCTTTGCAACACAAGGTTTTAGATAATAAAAACTTGAATCTTATGATTCATTTATATTCTTTTTTATTTGAAGCAAATTTTATTTTTTAAATTAATTACAGTTTATTTACTTTGTATCCCAGCTGTAGCCCCTCCTTCATTCCACCCTAATCTCACCCTCTCTCCATCATCTCCTCCATGCCCTTCTCTAAGTCCACTGATAGAGGAGGACCTCCTTCCTTTCTCTCAGACCCTAGCTTATCAGGTCTCACCAGGACTGGTTACAATGTCCTCCTCTTTGGCCTAGCTAGGCTGCTCCTCCCACCGGGTGTGGGAGGGTTGAGAGGTCAAAGAGCTAGCCTCAGAATTAATGCCAGAGACAGTCCCTGTTCCCCTTACCAGGGAAGCCACTTGGATACTGAGCTGTCATGGGCTACGTCCTAGCAGGGGTTCTAGGTTATATCCATGCATGGTTCCTGGTTGGAGAATAAGTCTCAGACAAACCCCTGTGCGCTTATATATTTGGTCCTTGTGGAGCTCCTATTCTCTCCAGGTCTTACTAACTCTCTCTTCTTTTATATGATTCCCAGAACTCTACCCAAAGTTTGGTTATGAGTCTCAGCATCTGTTTTGATACACTGCTATGTAGAGTCTTTCCCTCTATGGTAGGGAAGCCCTACCGTAGAAGCCCTCTATGGTATGCTCTTATCCTGCTTCTCCTTTTCTCCTACTTCCATTGTCCATCCCATTTGTCTTTCTAAGTAATGATTGATCTTCTTAACCCCAGTCCTCCTTCTTGTTTATCTTCTTTAAGTGTACAGGTTTTAGTATGTTTATCCTATATTATTTGTCTAATATCCACTTATAAGTGAGTATATGCCATGTGTGTCTTTCTGCTTCTGGGATACCTCACTCAGGATGATCTTTTCTAGATCCCATAATTTGCCTGCAAATTTCATGTATATTCTTGCATTGATCATTTTGAGACAGGATCTCTAGATTCAAAAATATTCTTCCTTTCCCTACTAAAGCTTATATTTCTATAAAGTAAAGTATTTCACTCTTTTAAAAGTATGTAATTTATTTGTGGGTGTGTGTCTTGTATGTGTGGGTGTGCGTTTCAATTACCAGCCAGAGAGGGTATGTAATTGATGGGAACTGGGGTAATTGTTGGTTTTGAGCCTCCACGTGCGCACTGGGAATTGAAGTTGATTTTCTGCAAGAGGAGCCAATGTTCTAAATTGCTGAACCATTTTTTTTCCAATCCATTATTTCACTTTTTCTTTTTTATTTTTATTATTAGTTACATTTTATTAACTCTGTATCCCAGCTATATCCTGCTCCCTCATTTCCTCCCAATCCCACCTTCCCTCCCTCATCTCCTCCCTGCCCCTTTCCAAGTCCACTCATAGGGGAGGACCTCCTCCCCTTTCATCTGACCCTGGTTTATCAGGTATCTTCAGGGCTGACTGCAAAGTCCTCCTTTGTGGCCTAGCAAGACTGCTCCAGGGAGGAGCACTCCTCCTTACCATTGAGTTCATGTCAGAAATAGTCTCTTTTCCCCTTACTAAGGAAACCCACTTGGTTACTGAGCTACCACAGGCTACATCTGAGCAAAGGTTATAGGTTACATCCGTACATTTTCCTTGGTTGGAGTATCAGTCTCAGAAAAGACCCCTGTGCCCACATATATTTGGTCCTTGTGAAGCTCCTATCCTCTCCACGTCATACTAACTCCCCCTTCTTTCAAATGATTCCCTGCACTCTGTCAAAGGTTGGTTATGAATCTTAGTATCTGCTTTGATACACTGCTAGGCAGAGTCTTTCAGAGGCCCTCTGTGGTAGGCTCCTGTCCTGTTACTTGTTTTCTCCTACGTTCAATGTCCATCCCACTTGTCTTTCTAAGTGAGGATTGATCATCTTACCCTAGGACTTCTGTCTTGTTTATCTTCTTTAGGTGTATAGATTTCATGATGTTTCCAATATCTTATAGGTCTATATAAGTCAGTGTATACCATGTGTATCTTTCTCCTTCTGGGGTACCTCCCTCAGAATGATCTTTTCTAGATCCCACCATTTGCCTGCAAATTTCATGATTTCCTCGTTTTTGCATGCTGAGTAGTATTCCATTGTGTAAAAATACCACAATTTCTGTATCCATTTCACCGTTGACGGAGATCTGGGTTATTTATCTTACTTTTTAAATACTCCAAGTTTTTGTTCTAAGACTCCATTGCTCAAATAACAGTGTTTTTCATAATAAATGTTTTTCCTTTCTTTCAGGAGTTGTTTTTTTTTTCTTCTTGATTTTTACCTTTCATATTTAAGTCTGTGACATAGTTTAAGTAGCTTAGTCATTATGTTTTCTCATTATGACCAAAATACTTAACATAGACAAAGGAAGAAATATTCTGTTCAACTCATAGCTTCAGAGCACACTAGTTGCTTATTCAATATCAAATGGTGATTTCTAAAAACATGTAGATATAGGTAATATTACCCAGACTGAGCAGGATCATATAGTTAAATTTATGTATTTGAGAATACAGACACACATACACAGAAACACATAGACACACATATTTATATATATACATACTCACACATACATACTCACACGCCAAGTATGTAAAAACAATTAAGAAATGATATCATATATTTGAAAAAGAGTAATGGGTTACCAGAAGGCTTTGGAGAGAATAAAGAGAAATATACGATGTAGTTAAAATCTCAAAAAACAATTAAGGAAAAACCTAACACAAAAATAAGAAAAACAAATAAAGAGAGGAAAAAAGTAAATTAAAACCTTTAGATGGATTTGTAATGCAATGTAAGTACATGATAGGAATATCTATGTTACTATTTCTCTAATGTACCTATAATCTGTATGTTAATTTTCCAGAAAAACAAATTTTAACCCTGTTTCATCAATAGTTTTAAAAAAAAATAATTCTAAACTCTTTTATTTTTTTGAATGATCTTATCCAGAGATTTATGCTGGCTTTGTCAAATTGTCCCTACTTTTGACATAACCAATGATATTTTTAGATGAAATATTTTTTCCATTTTTTAATTTTAATTTTTAATTATTTAATTTAATTAACTACAATTTACTCACTTTGTATTCCAACTTTTGCTCCCTACCTCCTCCCTTCCCAATCCTACCCTACTTCCCCATTCTCCACCCATGCACTTCCCAAAGTCTACTGATATGGGAGGTCCTCCTCTCCTTCCTTCTGATCCTAGTCTATCAGGTCTCCTCAAGAGTAGATACATTGTCTTCCTCTGTGGCCTGGTAAGGCTGCTCCCCACTTAGGGGGAGGTGATCAAAGAGCAGGCCAATCAGTTCTTGTCAGAGACAGTCCCTGTTTCCATTACTATGGGATCCACTTGAACACTGAACTGCCATGGGCTACATCTGTGCAGGAGTTCTAGGTTATCTCCATGAATGGTCCTTGGTTGGAGCATCAGTCTCAAAAAAAAAAAAAAAAAAAAAAAAAAACAAAACAAAAAAAAAAACCTGTGCTCAGATTTTTTGGTTCTGATGCTCTCCTTGTGGAGCTCCTATCCTCTCCAGGTCTTACTATCTTTCCTTTTTTCATAAGATTCCTTGCACTTCTTCCAAAGTTTAGCTATAAGTCTCAGCATCTGTTCGGATACCCACAGGGTAGAGCCTTTCAAAGGCCCTCTGTGGTAGATTCCTGTCCTGTTCCCTGTTTTCTCCCTCTTCTGATGACCATACTCTTTGCCTTTCTGAATGGGTATTGAGCAACTGAGCCAGAGTCCTCCTTCTTGATTAGTTTCTTTAGGTGTACAGATTTTAGAAATATTTTTAAGTAAGTCATTGTCCAGGAAAAAGGAAAAGAAACTTTGAAACACCTCTTTGAAGTCAAGTTATAAAATTAGCAATTATATATTCTCAAATATAACAAACTTTTATCAAAACTGCTTTTGAGATTAAAATGGAAATATGTCAAATAATATGCATAGCTTTTCCTCAGGTCTGAGAGTTGGTGATGAATTATAAGTATGACTAACTGTGGAGCTGAATGCTCAAGCTTAGAATCAAAGGATAAGCAGTCAATAACCACTATTTGACTGACTTAAAGGCAGGGTTGTAATCTTAAATGGGATCATTTTATTTAAGGAGAACATAGTTAATATAAAATAAATAAATGCTAATAGCATGTTATTATAAATATCTTGTCCCCATTATCAGTTTTTATTTCTTAGATGTAAAAAAGGAAACAGCTTTTCTTATCTTCAATACCAGTTTTCTCAATAAACTCTCTAGGAAACATTGAAAAAAAATGAAGTATATATGAACATTAGTTTGTTTACTTTAGGTCTGTAATGATGGAACTGGATTTGAATACTGAATTGTTTCATATTCCTAGTACTAAGGGCTTTATTTGGAGGCATGTGATGTTTGTGTTAGAAACTGTCTTCTGTCTTACAAGCTCAGTTTAAATTCCTTTTACATGTGGATAGTCTTTGGGAGGTTTCTATAGTTCTAGTTTTAAATATGAGTTATCAGTTGGTCTTTATTGCTTGAGGAAGCTCAATTTCTCCATGTGTTCTGCATCACTTCCTGCTTGAGTTTCTCCACTTTACTTAACTAAAGACTGTTGCCTGAAAATGTAAGCAGAAACAAACTTCTTCCATAATCATCTTTGTTTATATGGTGTTTATCAAGCAACAGGAAACAAACTAGAACACATCTTGTTACCCAAAAGAAAGGAACATATAATCTCACCCTAAAACTTATCTTTGCTCTGGCTGTGATAGACTTAGGTTAAGCTAAATAACATTTTCAAGCATGTTAATAGTTTTATGAAGATTTAATTGTGTTCTAAGAAGTGAAATGAAAGAATTAAGGCAACTTTAAAATCCATTTGTGGAAACATGGAATCACAACAAAGTGAGGCAATCTCTACTATAAACCTCAGAGTCTTTCTGGTGGTATGTTTAGCTCTTGAGTTAGTGGCATTTGGTGGTAGGTTTGTACATTCCCTATTGCCTAACAGTCACAAAGATGTCAAATACTGAAGTTGGTGATGTAAAGCTGTTAGACGAATAGGCTACCTAAGATAAAGCTGTAACTTTCCAACTCTCAACAATTACTGACGCTTTCATCAGTCATTTGACCATGTATAATGTTGAATGTAGTTGTGGATTTTATTCTTGCTACTCCACTATCCAGGCACAAATTTTTGATTATGTACAAAATACAAGAGCTTCAGGTTTCATTAAAATTCTGAGGAAAAAAAATAACATAAAAGCCTGGACAATCTTTTCTCTGTAAGAGATTTGATTCATTCCAAGATTTCTTTTGAAGTAATAAACCTTTTCTGACATACAATTTTTCCAACCAAGGATATATCCATACATGGATATATATCCAAGAACCTTTGCTCAGATGTAGTCCATGGCAGCTCTGTATCCAAGTGGGTTCTCCTGTAAGGGGAACAAGGACTGTCTCTGACATGAACTCAATGCTGGCTCTTTGATGTCCCCCTCCCCCAAGGGAGGAGCAGCCTTGCTAGGCCACAGAGGAGGACATTGCAGCCAGTCTTGATGAGATCTGATAAGCTAGGGTCAGATGGAAGGGAAGGAGGAACTTCCCTATCAGTGTAGGGTCAGGAAGGAGTTGAGGGAGAGTGGGATAGGGATGGAATGAGGGAAGGGACTACAGCTGGGATAAAAAGTAATTATAATAAATATAAAAAATAAAAATTAAATTAAAATTTTTTTTAATTTAATTGGGTAATTTAAATTGGGTAATTTAAAAATTACCCAATTATCATTCTTATTATTCTTCATGAATATTTCAGTAGAATGGATAGAATTACATGGATTAGAAAATTAATTAGGAGGTGGAATTTTAATTCTGGGAGACATATTTTTGCCTTTATCTTCTTGTAAACAGATGGGTAATCTATTAGAACTATGTAGAAATTTCTATATAAAACCTTCCATTAGCAAAATAATAGTTTTCTAACAGTTTATTTTGTAAGAAATTGATGTATGATGTAATATACTGAATATTATTACATAAGAAAGAATACAATAAATATTTAAATTTTTATCACTCTTACTAATAGACTATTTGAACATGAACTTGTTAATTTTCATAAGTAGGTTGTTCTTAAAGAAAGGATAGTATATTGAATTATTCAAAGTCCTAGAATATTTTTTGTGTGTTACATCCATGACACAATCTATTGCTTTTGAAATCTATATAGCCATGTTATTAAATATTTCTTCATATATATATATATATATATATATATATATATAAAGGAAAATATGGGTATTGAAAAATATTGAATAATATATTATATATATATACATATTAGATGAATTGGTGTTTTGTCTGCATGTATTATGTCTGTGTGAAGGTGTCAGATCTTGGAGTTACAGACAGGTATGAGCTACCATGTGGGTGCTAGGATTTGAACCTTTTTTTTTCAGGAAAAGCAGCCAGTACACTTGACCTCTGAGCAATCTCTCCAGCCCCAGTACCCATATTTTTAAAATTGTCATAGGTATAAAACCATTTTATACATAAGTAAAATTTAAAACTTATTTAAAATGAATTGCAACAATAAACAGTGCTTACAGGTAACCTTTTAGCAATTTCTTCTTTAATCAAATATTTTTTCTGCCTGTAGAGTATATTTAATATATTTCAGATGCACATCCTATAATATATTATAGTAGTTTTAATGTCAAATCAATACTTGGCTACAAAATGAGTATTTAGCCAATATTTATCTGAAAGCATTTCCTGGAAGTTCTTATGTCATTACCAAGAAAAAAAATACTATTTCTATTTCTTTGTGTGTGGTAAGATGTTTACAAAAACTCATAATGATGCAATGGAAATTTTTTTCTCATTTTTTTTTCACTTGAGATTTTATTTTATTTTTTTTATTAATTACACTTTATTCACTTTGAATCCCCCCATAAACCCCTCCCTCCTCCCCTCCTAATCTCACCTTCCCTCCCCATTCTTCAAGCATGCCCATCCCCAAGTCCACTGATAGGGGAGGTCCCCCTCTCCTTCCTTCTGATCTTAGTCTATCAGATCTCATCAGGAATGGCTGCATTGACATCTTCTGTGGCCTGGTAAGGCTGCTCCCCACTCAGGAGGGAGGTGATCAAAGAGCAGGCAAATCAGTTTATTTCAGAGGCTGTCCCTTTTCCCATTACTATGGAACCCACTTGGACACTGAACTGCCATGGGCTATGTCTGCGCAAGGTTTCTAGGTTATCTCCATGCCTGGTACTTGGTTGGAGTATGAGTCTCTGGAAAGACCCCTGCGTTCAAATTTTCTGGTTCTGTTGCTCTCCTTATGGAGTTTCTGTCTTCTCCATAACCTACTATTTTCCACTTCTTTTTTTTAAAATTTTTATTTAATTTTATTTTTTTCTTATCAGTTACATTGTATTAACTCTGTATCCCAGCCTTGTCCTGCTCCCTCATTCCCTCCCAATCCCACCCTCCCTCCCTCATCTCCACCCTGCCCCTTTCCAAGTCCATTGATGGGGGGGACCTCCTCCCCATTCATCTGACCCTGTTTTATCAGGTATCTTCAGGACTGGCTGCAAAGCCCTACTCTGTGGCCTAACAGGACTGCTCCTCCCTTGG
Source organism: Psammomys obesus (assembly GCF_907164565.1). Classification (NCBI taxonomy): domain Eukaryota; kingdom Metazoa; phylum Chordata; class Mammalia; order Rodentia; family Muridae; genus Psammomys; species Psammomys obesus. The sequence continues at coordinate 80,605 of NW_026594083.1, read as the reverse complement.
GGGGTGGGGAGGTCAAAGAGCCAGTCATTGAGTTCCTGTTAGAAATAGTTCTTGTTTCTCTCACTATAGGAAACCAATTGGTTACTGAGCTACCATAGGCTACATCTGAGCAGAGGTTCTAGGTTATATCCAAACATGGTCCTAGGTTGAATGTCAGTCTCTGAAAAGACCCTGTGCCCAGATATATTTGGTCCTTGTGGAGCTCCTATCCTTTCCCCATCATACTAACTCCCCTTCTTTCATAAGATTCCCTGTACTCTGCCAAAGGTTTGGTCACGAGTCTTTGTATCTGCTTTGAGAACACTGCTAGTTAGAGTCTTTCAGATGCGCTCAGTAGACTCCTGTCATACTTTCAATGCACATCCCATCTGTCTTTCTAAACGAGGATTGATCATCTTACCCCATGTCCGCTCTCTTGATTATCTTTTTAGGTGTATAGATTTCATTATGTTTGTCATATCTTATAGGTCTATATAAGTGAGTATATACCGTGTTTGTCTTTCTCCTTCTGGGATATTTCACTCAGAATGATCTTTTCTAGATCCCACCATTTGCCTGCAAATTTCATGATTTCCTCCTTTTTGATTGCTGAGTAGTATTCCATTGTGTAAAAATACCACAATTTCTGTACCCATTCCTCCATTGATGGACATCTGGGTTGTTTCCAGGTTCTGACTATTACAAATAAAGCTGCTATAAACATGGTTGAGCAAGTATCCCTTTTGTGTACTTGAGCAAAGTTTGGGTATATACCTAGCAGTGGTATAGCTGGGTCTTGAGGAAGTACTATTCTTAATTGTCTTAGAAAGCGCAAGATAGATTTCCAGAGTGGTTGTACCAGTTTACATTCCCACCAGCAGTGGAGGAGGGTTCCTCTTTCTCCACAACCTCTCCAGCATGTGTTGTCACATGAGTTTTTCATCTTGGCCATTCTGATGGGTGTAAGGTGAAATCTCAGGGTCGTTTTTGATTTGCATTTCCCTGATGGCTAATGAGGTTGAGCATTTCTTTAAGTGTTTCTCTGCCATTTGATATTCCTCTATTGAGAATTCTCTGTTTAGCTCTGTTCCCCATTTTTTAATTGAATTACTTGGTTTGCTGCTTTTCAGCTTCTTTAGTTCTTTATATATACTGGATATTAGTCCTCTGTCAGATAAAGGGTTAGTGAAGATTCTTTGCCAATCTGTTTTGATGACGGTGTCCTGTGATTTACAGAAGCTTTTCAGTTTCATGAGGTCTCATTTATTGATTGTAGCTCTTAGAGCCTGTGCTGTTGGTGTTCTGTTCAGGAAGTTGTCTCCTGTACCAATGAGTTCTAGGGTTTTCCCCACTTTTTCTTCTAACCGATTTATTGCGTCTGGTTTTATGTTGAGGTCTTCGATCCACTTGGACTTGGTAAGAATGGATCTATTTGCATTTTTCTACATGTAGATATCCAGTTAGACCAGCATGACTTTTTGAAGATGCTATCTTTTTTTTCCTTGTATGGTTTTTGCATCTTTGTCAAAGATCAGGTGTCCATAATTGTGTGGATTTATTTCTGGGTCTTCTTTTCAGTTCCATTGGTCCACCATTCTGTTTCTATGCCAGTACCATGCAGTTTTTATTACTGTTGCTCTATAGTACAGCTTAAGATAAGGGGTGGAGATACCTCCAGATGATCTTTTATTGCTGAGGATTGTTTTAGCAATTCTGGGTTTCTTGTTATACCATATGAAGTTGAGAATTTTTCTTTCCAGGTCTGTAAAGAATTGTGTTGGTAATTTGATGGGAATTGCACTGAATCTGTAGATTCCTTTTTGTAAGATGGCCATTTTTACTATGTTAATCCTTCCAATCCATGAGCATGAGAGATCTTTTCATCTTCTGATATCTTCTTCTAATTCTTCCTTCAGAGACTTGAAAATTTTTCATACAAGTCTTTGACTTGCTTGGTTAGGGTTACTCCAAGGTACTTTATTTCCCTATTTTGTTTCTCAGCTGTTTTTCTTTTGTATACAGGAGGGCTACTGATTTTTTTGGAGTTAATTTTGTATCTGGCCACTTTGCTGAAAGTGTTTATCAGCTGTTAGATATTCCCTGGTAGAACTTTGGTGTATCTCCTTGATCTCCTCCAACTGTCCTATTGCTGTAGCAAGGACTCCAGAACTATGTTGAAGAGATATAGAGAGAGTGGGCAGCCTTTCCTTGTTCTTGATTTCAGTGGGATTGCTTTAAGTTTCTCTCTGTTTAGTTTGGTGTTGGCTATAGGCTTGCTGTATTTTGCCTTTACTATGTTTAGATATGTGCCTTGTATCCCTGATCTCTCCAATAATTTAAACATGAATGAATGTTGGATTTTGTCAAATGTTTTTTAAGCATCTAAGGAGATTTATTGTTATTTTGTTAATTTATAAACCCCAATATATTTTGCATGATAAATACATGAGTGAAAATGTATACTATTCATATAACCATTCTGACACTGAAAAATATTGAGGAGATATTTAAGATTTAAAAAGCATATAACTACATCAGATGTAGCCCATGGCACCTCAGTATCCAAGTGGTTTCCCTAGAAGGGGAACAGGGACTGTCCCTGACATGAACTCAGTGGCTAGCTTGTTGACTGCCTCCCCCTGAGGGAGGAGCAGCTTTGCCAGGCCACAGAGGAGGACAACATAGCCAGTTCTGATGAGACCTGATAAGTTTAGGTCAGATGGAAGGGGAGGAGGACCTTCCATATCAGTGGACTTGGAAAGGGACATGGGAGAAGATGAGGGAGGGAGGATGGGACTGGGAGGGAATGAAGGAGGAGAGGGATACAAAGTGAATAAACTGTAACTAATATAAAAAATAAAAATATAATTAAAAAACATACAATTCTAAGGTTTAGTGGTATATCCTTAAATAATATGGTCAAAAATTTTAGAAGTTATAAGTAGAAATTAAAATGTTTGTAAGAGTGTATATATATATATATATATATATATATATATATATTTTTTTTTTTTTTTTTTTTTTTGGTATACCTGAAAAATCTAATTCAGTCTTTTGAAGTGGGCCTTACAAGGCCACCACAGCAAGAAAAGAAAAGTAGATTTCTCCAACCACATGAAATGATGAATGCCTGAAAATGGAAACAGAGAAAGATAGATTCCAGTCTGTGTCAGTTATAATGTGATTCTGGTACATGAACATTTATTGAAAGTTTCAGTACATTGATAGGAATAAATGTTTGAAATGTTTATTCAACATTTTCTGCAATGTTACTTCTATAAACTTAACAGCCTTTTCTTATAGTGAGGCTCATAATCTGCTTTACTTACTGTCATGTAAATATTAAAGAGGAAAGAAGGAAAAATTCTATCGTCATCCTAAATTTGAACATAATTAGAAAAATGTTTGCCTTTCAGTTCAAGACAATATATGGTTTAGATTATATTTTGTGAAAATATTACAGGAATATTCTCAATCTTCCATGTAGACTCCTTCCTACTTGCAATATATTATTTTACCCGTATTTATGCAATTGTATTTACAATTTATTCTTTAAGAATTCTCAAATATTCAAATATACATATAATTACATACACATACATAAACATGAGTATGTACTTTATGTGTTTACAGATATTTTGAGAGAGACCAAGGAATAAACCCTAAGTAAATAGTATGTAATATATTTCAGCCAATATTTAAATGATTTTAAATATCTCATATGTTTAAAAAATATATGCAAGAAATATTACATAAAACTCAGAAATGAGAAAAATATGTAGTTTTAGACCAGTAGCATGGAAATATAAAATTAAGCAAGTATGTTGGATGCCCTTGGTAAAAATTTTTTGGAGGAACTGTTTCCAGAAACCTTGTCTATTACTGAAAACCACTAGAATAACAGAGAAAGAGGAAGAACAGTGTTTTATTCTGATAAACAGTAGCATTTTGACACTGAAGATGAAATCATAGCTACACATACCAAAAATTAAAATTAAAACAGAACTTTTACCTAAGATACATGCAAGAACTTTGAACCTTGAGTGTGTAATAAATTGAAACATGAAGGAAGGGACACGCATGCCATCTTTCAATTAACATTTGTACTGAGAATGTCGAATTTGGCTAGCGCAAAGGCTGAAAACTAATTACAAGTTTTAAGGTTTCCGTAGTTCTAAAAGAGCATTTTCTGTTGTCTTAGAAACAGGTGTAGTCACGAACAAAACTGTCCCACATTTAGTCTGTGAGAAATATAGACAATTTTTTGGATTTCAAAAATTGTAGGAGCCATATGCTGACATTTAAATTATGATCATAACAAGAACAGGCTTTCATTAAATATGATGAAATATAAATTATTTCATTCTATAAAAGTAAAGCCATTTCTAGTGCTGACACATCCCTTTTCATTACTGCATTTCTTCCTAAAGCCATATGCAGTTTTGTTGATAAAGCACATATATTTTATATCCTATACCTTCCACTCATTTCAAAAGTATTTATAACCTTCTAAAATACTTAACGAATAAAAAATTACAGTTAACTTATTGAAAAATGCTTACTTGATCATATTTCCAGTTTAATTTCAGTATAGTATTTTTATTTAAAATATGTTAAACATTTAATCTTATAAACAATATTTCTCTTTAAATAATTAAAAACAATTTGTACTCAATTTAAATCCCCAGGAGGCCTGCTCTTTTCTGAAAAGAAATGTAGAGGTGTATCTGGGGAAGAGTGGAGGTTCGTGAAGAAATGGGAGAAGTGAAAGGACATAATGCATGAGAGAAGAAAAAAACGTTTATTTATAAAAAAGTGTACTACCTGACACACAGGGTTTGTGTTGAGTCCTGAATAATGCCTGTACAACAAAGTCCATCATTTGTAGCTTCAAAATTTCCAAAAAAGAAAAATAAGGCTTAAAGTGCAATATTATTGTATTAAAATAAAGGCTCAAAAATTTCAAAAGCAGTTTAAAAATTACCTACACGTTGCTATTTTTATCTATTGCTGTGGTTTGCATTGTTATCCCTTTATTTAACTCTAGTGTGCAAGTATCAAGAGTGGTACTATGAAAGGTTCTTAGGCCAAGAGAGCTCAACCCCTTTTTAAAGACTGGGCTTGGGGCTGGAGAGTTGACTTGGGGTTTGAGAACATGTCTTGGTTTCCCAAACACCCACTTCAGGAAGCCCACAAGCACCTCTGTCTCTGTATTAGGAGGATCTGATACTCTCCTTTGTACTCTATGTATACCTGAACACATTAAGCATATATATATGTGTGTATATATATATATATATATATATATACATATACATATACATATAAATAAAAAGAAAGGTAGATCATAATAAAATTACTTAGACTCACCTTTTACTTCTCTATTTCCACACATCAGTCACATAAAAATCATGTAACTAATCTGTTTATGGAAATGAATATTAGTTTTTCAATATCTCACCCTTGGGCCTGGATATACGGCTGCTCCATTAAGAACAGTTATTGCTCTTGTAGACGACCCAGGTTCAGATAAGTACGTCCCTCTGTCAGTTTCCAACAACATGTAATTTAAATTCCAGGTGGTCAGTACTCTAGTCTCGTCAGGGCTGGCCCAAAGTAGATAGAACTGAGTTCTACAACTTGTTCTTTCACACTCACACAGATGACTTGGCACAAAAACAAATCAAAAAAAATAAATTCCTAAAATAACAAATACAACTTTCAAAATGATTTTTTGAGTTTTATGTTGATGTATCGGTTTCTAGCTGAATTTACTGTGACAGGTATTCTGATGGTACAGTCTAATGATTTGGTGTACTTGCAATGCAAATGATTAGCACAATCAAGCAAATTAGTGTATTTGTCATCGTATTTGTTGTCATTTGTGTGTGCATTTCTGTGAGTGCTGGTGTGTGTGTGAGCATGCGTGTGTGTTGAGAATTCGTTGGTTTTAACCACTTAAATAATTCACCATGTTGGTCTCATGTATAGTCTTTGGAACGTAAGGGCTGTATTTTCTCACTGGTATACTCAAACTGGCTGTTACTCACCCTCTTATAGCTGCCATTCTATTTCTGTTAACCATCATTGTGAGTATCTATTTTAGATTTAACATAAAAATGTTGTTACATACATTATGTTATAATAGTATTCTCTAACCTCATTTCATTACAGGATCATTTTATATTCTCTCTGATTGATAACTGAGTTCAAAGTTCTATGAATTTAGTTTTACTGCTTTTCATATATAAATTGAGATTTAAGAGGTTGCTGCATGTTTTTAGTTTCATGATGTCAAATACCATATCAGTTTTAGCAGTCCCTTGGGCTGATTAGATAAACAATGTGCTGATGTTTTAGTCAGAATTTTAAAGGGTAAGTACATAGTAATGTACTGTTCTTATAGGTCACTAATAAGACTTCTTAGGGGTTTCACTTGAATTATTAGACTTCAGTAATTAAATAATATTTCTCCTCAAATACACAAGTCATACTCTTCATCTTCCTTGAACTCAAATATGTCTTCCCAATGGGAAATGATAGCCATATTCTAGGAATTGTATTTAGTCTATGATAGAGAAACTTTCAAGTTCATATTGTTTTTGTTGTTCAGGTGTCAAACTCATGTACTGTCTATTCTCCAATGTCCAAAGGGTTTATATATATTTATAAATATATATTATAGATATATTTCTCTCAGGCATTTAATTGGTTTTAGGGGAGTAAATGTCTATTCTTGTCAATACTAAGATGCCCAAAAGCATGAAATCTAATAAGTGGTATCATTAGAGAAAACATTTTTCTTCCATTTTAAAATTGAGTTTTCTTACCTTTAGAGTTTGATTGGAACTTTATAAAAGGCCATGAACTTTATCTTAATTCACACTACTGATAATAATAACTATGAAGTTTTTATTATTTTTTTCTTGGCAAAACACCCTTTTTACCAAACTCCCAAAGCCACTGGGAAAGGGCTACGTACAGTGGTAGCACTGACAAACATTTTTCTTCTACAAATATAAAAAGTTCTTTCCCAGTTGTGAATTTCCACACTTGCTATACCATAAGCTAAAGTACACATATTTTTTTTTCTATATCGAATAAAATAGCTTCATTTTCATTTTTTATATTAAGGCCTATAATGAAGTGTCAAAACTCTAAAATGTGTTTCTTTATGAGATTGTAAAAATGATATTCAATTGTCCGGTACTTTTAAACTTACTCCATTCATTTGTTTAAAAATGCTTATTTGATTCTCTCTCTGTCTCTCTGCCCTCTCTCTCTTTCCATATGACTTGTAAATTCCTTAAATATATTTTGCTTGTTTTTATCTGCTTAACATAATATTTTTCTAGGATTTAAATCACTACTTATGAGTTTTAAATATGTAATATATGATTAATAAAATAATTTTGAATAGATAATGCTTTTATTTATTTATTTATTTATTTATTTATTTATTTATTTATTTATTTATTATTTTAAACGCACATTTCAGCAAATTATTTCTCTTTGCCATTCTCTGTTTCCCTAGATAATAGCCAGTGAGACTGGGAGTTTACTCTGAAGCTCTATTGATGATCACCTTCCCATCTTCTCTTATTTACACTTGAGTTAAGCTTACAGCTACCCATGATACATGTTTCCATTAATGGTACCTATTTCTATGAACAAATCTTTAATTTTAACTCTGAACCACTGGCTTGGTGTCATTCTCGATCTTCCTGTTTTCAATGAACACCAAAAAAAAGCAGGGAATATACTATACTTGCTTCCTTAGAGATTTATGGAATTTATACACACCAATTTTTGTGTCCATCTAAATCCCTTTTCTTTCTTTCTTTCTTTATTTTATTTATTATTAGTTACATTTAATTAACTCTGTATCCCAACTGTATCCCGCTTCTCCCTCATTGTCTCCCAAACTCTCCCTCCCTCCCTCATCCCCTCCCTGCCTCTTTCCAAGTCCACTGATTGGGGAGGACCTCCTCCCCTTTTATCTGACCCTGGTTTATCAGGTATCTTCAGAACTGGCTGCAAAGTCCTCCTCTGTGGCCTAGCAGGACTGCTCCTCCTTTGGGGGATGGGGAGGTCAAAGAGTCTGCCATTGATTTGAAATTTGCAGGTAAATCCCTTTTCTTCATCAGTGTATTTGTTATATATATATATCCAAGTTTTAGTTTTAGTTTTGTGCTTAAACAAACCAAGATAATGACACAATTTTTTTATGACACAATTTTCAATCAGTCTTTACGCCTATAGCTCTTTTTAAAGACTCATTTAAATATTCATGACATTTTAATAATAGAATGTTAAGGTAGGGATCATCATTAATTTTATTTTAATAAGCATCCACCTGATTAATGGAGTTTGAAGGGTTTAAGAAAAAGAAAGTCCACTTCAAAACACTTTTGTGACAGCTTATCATCATGTTCAGAATATACCTGTGAGGTTTTTCACTTGAAAAATGTAGAAGTAGTAAGATGGTAAGACACATTGTGCTACTTGAGAAGATGAAGCAGTGGACTGCCTCCAGCTGTTTACACTAGGCATTACAGGTTCGAATGAGGACAAAGTTATCTCCATTACAAATCGTTCCTTCTACATAAAACCAAACTCCTACCTCACTCCTAGTTCGGTTGCTGATTTTATTTACATTTAATTTTATGAACAGCAGTTTTACGACATAGATTCATTTACTATTGACAGCTAGGATTCCCTGCATATTGACCATAGTATTCTAGTTTACATCTTATTGTAGGAGAAATGTAGCAGGTTGTAGTATTCTTATTACATTTATTTGGTTATCATCTGTAAGTTACAAGTTATTGTAGGAATTATTGAGGAAGTACATACATAGAATTTTAAGACTATAGTTTCTCTTGTGAATTTCTGATTCCAAAAGTATTTGTAATATTTTTAAGAGTGCTAAGATTCTGTGGTTAGACCATGCGTGTGTTTGAGACTGTGTGTATGTGTGTGTGAGAGAGAGAGAAAGAGAGAGAGATGCATTTGCTCCTATGGGTATTTTTTGTAAGTGTAGATTTGAAGGTTAGAAAGATTGAAGGTGGGTATCATTCAGTCTCTCCTCACTCTGTTTTTGACATAGCTGCTCACTGAACCAAAAGCTCACTGGTTTGGCTAGGTGTCCTGCTGTATTGGACATTTATATGGGTGCTAGGAATCCAAACTCAGATGCTCATGTTTGCCAGCCAGACACTTTGTGACATAGCCAATCCACAGATTCAGATAGAAGGTTATTTTTGTTTGTTTGTTGCATTTTGCTTAAGGTTTTGGATGATGTTTGTTATTGATGATATTAGTTAGAACAAAGTGAATGTGTAACAATATATCAGCATTGTGAAACACTAGAGGGGAGGAAAATGAACTCAGTATCAAACACATCATTAAACTAAAGGGAATTTCTATTTAAAACTTTTCAGGAAAGAACTCTAGTGTTCTCTGTGATATCACACTGAAATCATATTACATAGCTCCTTCAAAATTACAATGTTAACTAAATGACACTGTCACCACCTGTAGCATGTGTTTCTGAGCATTTATGTGTGTGTTCATGTACACAACTGTGTGTATATCTTCAAATCTAATTGTTTAAGAAATATTCATATGGACTTATATGCTACATATCCATGGAAGTCCCTTTTTGAATCCATAAAAGTTACCTACGTTTACAAGTATTAATCCAGCTTTCTATTAATCTTTTAATTATACAATAGAATGCATAAGATATGAAAGCAAATAGACGTTACTCATTTGCTATGGTTGTTACTTTGAAGTTTAGCAAATGGGTTTTATTTTACATATCTTCATTTTCCTAATTTCCATGAGTTTTTGCAAACTTTAAAACCTTAAATCAGTTAAATAGTTCAGAAAAATATAATTTTCCACTATTACTTCCCAGCTTTAGTTCAAATTATTGAATATTATGTCTTCAAATTCCTAATTATTTTATTATAAGACTGATACTAACCAAACTGTATTCATTAGAAAGATTGAAAATCATTAAAAAAGCTAAACTAAGAATATTAAATTAGACCTGAGTGTCATCTGAAAAGATTTATTTCTAGGAAAAGCAATACTTGCTTACAATACTAGTACTTTCTCTATTAGATATATCATAACTTACTACTTTCTTTCACATTGATTGTTACCAATACAGTTTGATTTTATGTAACAACATTAAAAATTAAGCTTATATTCTGTTTCACTAGTTAAATAAAATGGCACCAAGTATAAATGTTTGATTTCTCTAAATTCTGTAATTTTAGAAAACTCAGAGATCCCAAATATAGGAAGTATGTGAGGAGTTTTATTCCATGAGAAAAGCCAGTTCTTCATTAACACATTATATTTTCATGAAATAATCAGAATTTCAGTTTTTCTTTTAGTTCCATCACTACTTATCTATAACTCAGATTAAAGGTGCTTTCACTGAGCAAAAGGAAGACACACCACTGTTTCTAGAACGAATTAAAGAGAGGAAGTGGCAGAAAAATTGGATAAAGAAGATAGAGTGATTGATTTTAAGAATGATTTTTAGACACAACATGAAAGATACACAATGATTTTGACAGCATGAACAAGACCTGAGCAAGCGCATTCTAAACAACACCTCAACATGGATGTGGGGAAATGGCAATGAAGTCTGACCTCTTGCTGAGAAGCTATTTCCATTGATTGCTAGTGGAGGAGAGAAAATCTGCATTTGTTAATGGTGTGACAAATGTTATCTCCATCAAACTCTAGATGAGATCCAACCTCAGGAGTAGCTGAAAAACACAAATTGAATCCAGTGGGTTTTGAAAAGTAGAGAGGTAGAAAGAGAAAAGGAAATTGGATTGATAGGGAGGTAGAGAAGGATTTGAATTGATTTGGGGTTAGAGGATGAATACAATCAAAATATATTGAATGATATTCTCAGAAAATAATTAAAACATTATTTAAAAGTGACAAACTCTGGATACAAAATTAACTCAAAAAAAAAAAGAAGAAGAAGAAGCCCTTCTATATACAAATGACAAATGGGCTGAGAAAGAAATTAGGGAAACAACGCCCTTCGAAATATCCACAAATGACATAAAGTTCTTTGGTGTGACTATAACCAAGAAAGTAAAAGACTTGTATTAACAAAAACAAAAACAAACAAACAAACAAAAAACTTCACATCTCTGAAGAAAGAAATTAAAGAAGATATCAGAAGATGGAAAGATCTCCAATGCTCATGGATTGGTGGGATTAACATAGTGAATATTGTCATCCTCCTAAAACCAATCTACCGATTCAATGCAATTCCCAACAAAATACCAACACAATTCTTTACAGAACTTGAAAGAACAATTCTCAATTTCATATGAAAAAAGAAAAAGCCCAGAATAGCTAAAACATCCCTGTATAATAAAAGTTCTTCTAGAGACAACTCCATCCCTGATGTCAAGTTGTAGTATAGAGGAATAGTGATAAAAACTGCATGATACTGGCATAGAAACAAACCAGTGATACTTGATTTTTGACCAAAAAAAAAAAAAAAAAGCCATAAACTTACAATGGAAAAAAGATAATATCTTCAACAAATGTAGCTGGTCTAATTGGATGACAACATGTAAAAAAATGAAAATAGAACCATATTTATCACCCTGTACAAAACTAAAGTCTAAGTGGATAAAAGACTTCAGCATGAAAGCAGACATACTGAATCTGTTAGAAGAAAAATGGGTAAAAGCAAAGAGGCTGGACATCAGAAGAAGGAGAAAAGAGGGAACAAGTCAGGAGCCTGACACAGAAGACCTCTGAAAAGCTCTGCCCTGCAGACTATCAATGTAGATACTGAGACTTATGGGCAATCTTTGGGCAGAGTGCAGGGGATTTTAGGAAAGAAGTGGGAAACAGCAAGATCTGGAGAGGACAGGAACTCCATAAGGAGAGCAACAGAACCAAAAAAAAATCTGAGCACAGGGGTCTTTCCTGAGACTGCTATTCCAACCAAGGACTATGCATGGAGATAACCTAAGACCCCTGCACAGATGTAGCCCATGGAAATTCAGTATCCAAGTGGGTTGAATTGTGATAGGAACAGGGACTGTCTCTGACATGAACTGATTGGCCTGCTCTTTAATTACCTCCCCCTGAGGGGGAAGCAGCATTACCAGGCCACAGAAGAGGACAAGGCAGCCACTCCTGATGAGACCTAATTGACTAGGATCAGAAGGAAGGAAAAGAAGACCTCCCCTATCAGTGGACTTGGGGAGGGGCATGCATGCAGAGGGTAGAGGAAGGGAGGGATTGGGATGGGAGGAGGGAGGGGGAGGAGGGAGGGAACCACGGGGGGAGGGCGGGATACAAAGTGAGTAAAGTGTAATTAATAAAGAAAAATAAAATAAAATTAAAAGAGAAAAAAAAAAACACCTAAAAAAATGGGTAAGCGTTGAACTCATTTATACAGGAGACAACTTCCTAAACAGAACACCAACAGCACAGGCTCTAAGATCACCCATCAATAAATGATACTTCATGAAACTGAAAAACTTCTGTAAAGCAAAGGATACTGTCAACAGAACAAAATGACAACTTACAGACTTGGAAAAGATCTTCACCAACCATACATCTGACAGAGGATCAATATCCAGAATATAAAGAACTGAAGAAGTTAAATACCAACAAACTAAGCAATCTAATTAAAAATGGGGTACTGAGCTAAACAGAGAATTCTCAACAGAGGAATATCGAATAGCAGAGAAACACTTAAAGAAATGCTCAATGTCTTTAGTTATCAGGGAGATGCAAATCAAAACAACCCTGAGATTTCACCTTATACTCATCAGAATGGCTAAGATAAAAAACTCAAGTGACAAGACATACTAGAGAGGTGTGGAGAAAGGGGAACCTTCTCCATTGCTGGTGGGAATGTAAACCTGCACAACTTTGGAAATCACTCTGATGTTTTCTCAGAAAATTAAGAATAGTGCTACCTCAAGTTCTAGCTATACTACTCCTAGGCATATATCTGAAAGATGCTCAACCATACAACAAGGACATTTGCTCAACCGTGTTCATTGCAGCTTCATTAATAATAGCCAGAAACTGGAAACAACCCAGGTGTCCCTCAATGGAAGAATGGATACAGAAATTGTGGTACATTTACACAATGGAATACTACACAGCAAGTGAAAACAAGAAAATAATGAAATTTGTAGGCAAATGGTGGGAACTAGAAAAGATCATTCTGAGTAAGGTAACTCAGAAGCAGAAAGACACACATGTTATATACCCACTTAAAAGTAGATATTAGATGTATAATATAGGATATACATACTAAAATGTATAGTCCTAAAAAAGCTAAACAACAAGGAAGACCGTAGGGATGATGCTCATTCAGAAGAGGAAAAAGGATAAGCATTGGAAAAGGGAGAAAATAGTGAACAGGACAGGAGACTAAGAAAGAGGACCTCTGAAAGATCTAATTAATAAAAGAAATTAATTAATTAAAAAAAGAAAAAAAGACTCTACTGATCAGGATTTTGAAGCAGATACTAAGACTCATAGCTAAACTTCTGACACAGTGCAGGAAATACTCCATTGTGTAAATGTACCACAATTTCTGTATCCATTCTTCAGCTGAGAGGCATCTGGGTTGTTTCTAGGTTCTGGCTGTTACTAATAAAGCTGCTGCAAATGTGGTTGAGCAAATGTCCTTGTTGTGTACTTGAGCATATTTTGTATATATGCTTAGGAGTGGTATAGGTAAATGGGGTCTCATGGAACTGAAGAGCTTCTGTAAAGCAAAGGACACTGTCATTAGAACAAAACGACAGCCTACAGACTGAGACAGTATCTTCACCAACCATATATCTGACACATGGCTAAAATCCAGAGTATACAAAGAACTCAAGAAGTAGATATTATCAAATTTCTTGTGTATTAGAAGAATCCAAGGGTAAGAAAATGTAAGTATCTGAAATGTTAAAATGTCATCAGCAGGATTCCAGAGTAGATAATAGAAAAACACAGCAAAGTTGTATGGTTTTACAGTGTTCTTAATTATCCTGTGTTTATCCAACTATTCTTCCATACTTAGTTTCCTACGTTTGGGGGCATTGTGAATTAGTCCATCAACTATATTGTCAAATTAAATTGAAAAAAATAAAATAAAATAGACAAGCCTTGATACAGTAGAAAAGCACAAACAAAGCTGTCTTCTTATGCATCTTACAAAAACAAAACAGAAATTTTAAGATCCTCAGAAGATAAGATGACCCTGAAAAAAATCTAGGCAATTTGTACACTTCAAGGCTTCATCTTTCTATTGGTTTTCATTTGCTCAGAAACGATGCCTGCTGTTGCTGATGGTCTGCATAGTGTCCAGATTTCTGACAGTTTTGTTTATCATAAAATTTAAATTATTCAAGAGCAATTCCTACCACTGTGGGTGTTTTATTGTATTAACTTCGATTTTCTTAATATTAGCAAAATAATCATTCTTTGTTTCAATTATTCTTGGCATAAACTGATCTCTAGGATCTCTGAACATCATATGTTAACTTACAATAACCACTGTGCTTCAGGCACTGTGTAAGGACACTTAGAAATCAAAATAAAACGTGTTACCATGCCTTTTCATATTGTGTAACAGTACTAAAAGATGCTAGTACATATTTTGGGAAAATATCAAAGTCATTCAAACTCATGGCTATGTGCCAGAATATTCTCCTATTGAGTTTTCTAAAACTTTTTGAAATAAGAACTTCGATGAGGAAATATACAGTTCCATCACCAGACATTAAGATTTCAAACCTCTCAATTATTTTCAGGATCTTCCAAATTTTCTGTTTTTATTATTTTCATAATAATAAAATTTAAAAATAAAATTTAAATTGTCCAAATAATTGTATATTCATCCTTAACAACTTTATTTAATGTGATAAATTATACTTATAACTTTAATCATTTATGTTCACCAAAAATGAAAAAAAGAAGCTATATACAGTATTTGTGACAGTTTTTTTTTCTGCAGTTATCTCTTATGGTTTTGTTTACTAACAAACAAGTAGGATCTGAAAACATTACAAGAAAATTGAATAATCAATCCATGGACTTTAATTATATTCATTTGTGAGTTGTCTTTGATAAATTTCAGGGCTGCTCATATGGTTGACGTTGGATTCAGATAAACCACTGTAGTATGGCACTTCTGTGTGTTCAAGTAGACTGTGCTTAATTATAGCAGTCTAGTGCAAAAACACCTGTGCTGGAAATTTAGATACATCTATGGGAAGTTCTTAAATGAAAAGAAGAGAATATATAATAACTATGAATTTAAAGAAAAACTATCATGCCTCATTTTTGCAGACTTTCCTATTAGTTCATTAAAAAGTAGCATTCTGTTTTATTTAAGCTACTAAATGAAGAATAACAAAATTATAATTAAGTTTATAAAACAATAAGATTATTAGGTTACCTTTATACATTTATATGTAGAAAATAGATTTTTAAATATAATATACTTTAATTTTGATTTCTCCTCCTCCAACACTTTTAATATTAGAATATTCACATAGGCATTTTTATTTTTCAACACATTATCAGCTTTGGCTGAACAAATAATTAATGGTGACTAAGCACTAGCTGGCAACTTCTTAAAGTCTATGGGTAGGAAGGACTGCATTTCTCATAGCCCCAGGTGGGACTGAATCACAATGGCAATTGGCAGGAGTACACAGCACCAGTTCTGTGCAAATGACTGTGGCATACCACATCGTGGATAAGTTGTATTTCTTTTTTTCCTTTTTTATATTAATTACAGTTTATTCAATGTGTATCCCACCTGTGATTCCCTCTCAATCCCATCCTCCCACCCTCATGTCCTCCCAAGCCCCTCTCCAAATCCACTGATAGGACTTGGAGGTTCTCCTCCCTTTCCATCTGACCCTAGCTTATCAGGCCACATCAGGACTGGCTGTATTGTCCTCCTCTGTGGCCTGGCAAGGCTGCTCCGGCTCAAGGGGAGGTGGTCAAAGACCCAACCATTGACTTCATGTCAGAGACAGTCCTTATTTCCATTACTAGGGAACCATCTTGGATGCTGAGCTGCCATGGACTACATCTGAGCAGGAGTTCTAGGTTGTCTCCATGCATGGTCCTTGGTTGGAGTATCAGTCTCAGAAAAGACCCCATTGCCCAGATTCAGGAAACAAGACAGGAGCCTGCCACTGAGGGCCTCTGAAAGACTCTACCCAGCTGTGTATCAAAGCAGATGCTGAGACTCATAACCAAAGTTTGGGCAGAGTGCAGGGAATCTTATGAAAGAAGGGGGAGATAGTAAGACCTGGAGAGGACAGGACACAAGGAGAGCAACAGTACCAAGATAAGAAGTATTTCTAAGAGACAGTTCTTATTTGCAAAAGTAGTTCACAGCCAGTGGGTAAGATGTATAATCACAATTTTATTTATTTGTGTGTTCATTATTACAGTCTATTCACTTTGTATCCTAGCTGTAGCCTCTTTCCCTCCTGTTCTCCCAGCTCCACCCTCCCTCCCTCCTCTCCCTCTATGTCCCTCCCTTAGTCCACTAATAAAGGAGGTCCTTCTTCCCTACTCTCTGACCCTAGCCTATCAGAACTTGTCTGGTTTCTCTTCAGGTCATATAAAATTTTACATTTTTCAAAGTAATAAATCTTTTAAAGACATAATTGTTTTATTTTATGAATAAAAATAATTCATTAAAACTTTGAAATTAAAGTTTTTATTACAGTTTGAATAGTCTATAATTTCAGTAAATATTTGCTTAATCTAGGTGAAAGTATTGCAGATTTCTGTTTTGATATGTTAAATAACACACCACATTGTCAGGTTAACTCAGAAAACAGTAACTGTAGCCGTTGGTTTTATTTAACCTAAGAATTTTTATCAGAAACTTCCATATATACTCACAATCAAATATAGAAATTACACGTGAAACAAACCTTTTATCAATAGAAGTTCAAAGTTTGTCCTAAAATAATGTACACAATCAAGTGTGAAATATCAATCACATTAACGGGGAAACAATAAAGCTTTGAATTCTTGTGCACACAAGTAGTGAAATAAATTAGGAGTGTGTGTTTACCCAACTGACTTATATGCATATTATGGAATAAATCTGGAATGAAGACTATAGTAATGAGTTCACCCAAACAACATCAATATTTCATTTGCTAATCGTGGTGTACAGTGTGAGACAGACAATAATGTGTTTGCCGAAGCACTCAGGGAGGAAAAGCAAACACGTAGGCACTTTTTAAAAAAATAGAGCAGGATTCACTAATTATACTCAGAGACTGTAGATCATCTCCTCAAGAGCCTATAAATCTATGTGGAAAAACTGAAGACTGTGCTCTGATAAGCTGGTTTTTGGAGTTAATAGAGTTATGGAATACAGAGTTGTACACATAATCTTGGGGAACTAGCATCTATTTCACTTATAGAGAAAGGGAAATCTGTTTCTTTTCTACTCTAAATAGTGCATTAAAATGTTTTCAAATTTCATCAATTTAAACATATATATATTTTTAAATGTAGAGTTTTGAGATTTTAAGAGAACTGTGCTTTAAAAAATACTCCTTTTAACTAATTGTGCCATAAATTGAGGTTAGTGGTATTTTACAGTTGTTAGCTATCACACTCTCTGGTAGAAAAGCTGAAGCTGAGCACAGTGGCTGTTTACATATAATATGATATTACTGAATATTCCAGATATAAAAAGTTTACTGTGTACATCAACCCATTGAGATAGAATTAATTTTAGAACTCTGAGCTCAGGGTGCCATATCTCATCTCTCTACAATACAGCATATTTCAAAGCAAAGATTAAATATAACAACCCAATAGTAAGAATTTTATTATTTTTGCTATCTTAAAAAAGGAGGAAAACAGTCTGAAAGGTACTTGTGATTCTATCTGTAAAAATGACTAGGTCTCCTTCTTTCTCATGAAAGAGACACCAAGTGAACCTCACACAAATGTCTGCAGTCTAATAATGCAACCAGCACAGATCATTACTTAAATTAAATGTTTTTTTTTAATTTTTTTATTTTTTATTAATTACACTTTATTCATTTTTTATTCCCCCATAAGCCCCTCCCTCCTCCCCTCCCGATCCCAGCCTCCCTTCCCTTTCTGCATGCATGCCCCTCCCCAAGTCCACTGATAGGGGAGGTTCTCCTCTCCTTTCTTATCTTAGTCTATCAGTTCTCATCAAAAGTGGCTGCATTGCCCTATTCTGTGGCCTGATAAGGCTGCTCCCCCCTCAGGGGGAGGTGATCAAAGAGCAGGCCAATCAGATTATGTCAGAAGCAGTCCCTCTTCCCATTACTAGGTAACCCACTAGGCCATGGGCTACATCTGTGAATTAAATGTAATAAAATATTTACTTTCCCAATTACCAGCTACATATTTCTCATGGATCTTAGAGTCATTTGCTGGGAAGCTTTTGTATTCATCTGGGTATATGTAACATAAACATTTTCATCATTGCAGAAATTTCTTTTTGAAGTATGTAGCAGATTTAGTATCACATGAACATGGAAAATTTCTGGGACCATTTATGTATCTATTTGATTCTTCATAATATTTCTCATCCTACAGTTTTCCAAAACAACAAGTGAATGATTCATGTGATACATGGAAGTCACACTGACATTATATCTTAGACAGACATATTAGAGTTCTGCAAAACATCACAGCTAAGACCTTTAATTTTCCTATTATTATCTTTGTTTTTCTAAGAATTATTTTGTGGAATTTGATCTTATAGACAATTAAATACATTGCATATATTTAAAAAAAGAATATTTACATTTCTTTCTAATTTTGAATTCTTAAGGAGATCAAGGGATTACAAATTGGAAAGGAAAAAGTCAAAGTATCACTATTCGCATATGATATGATGGTATACATGAGTGACGCCAAAATTCAACCAGAGAACACACTCAGCTGATAAAAACCTTTAGCAGTGTCCCTGGATGCAAAATTAACTGGAAAAAAAATCAGTAGCTCTCCTGTATACAAAAGACAAATGGGCTGAGAAAGAAATTAGGGAATAGCCACAAATAGCAGAAAGTACCTTGGTGTGACTCTAATGAAGGAAGTGAAAAAATTTTCAAGTCTCTGAAGAAAGAATTTGAAGAAGATATCAGAAGATAGAAAAATCCCCAGAATTGGTAGGACTAACAGACTGAAAATGGCCATTATATCAAAAGCAAGCTACAGATTCAATGCAATTCCCATCAAACTACCATTACAATACTTTCTAGAACTTGAAAGAACATCTCTTAGTTTTATATGGGGAAAAAACCCAATAATTGCTAAATCCTGTATAATAAAAGATCTTCTGGATGTACCTCCATCCCTGATGTCAATATGTACTATAGAGTAAGAGTAATAAAAACTGCATGGTATTGGCATAGAAACAGACTGGTGGATCAATGGACTCTAATCAAAGACACAGAAATAAACCTGCACACCTTCAGAATATTAATTTTTGTCAAAGAAGCCAAAACAATTCAATGGAAAAAAAGATAGCATCTTCAACAAATGGTGCTGGTCAAACTGGAGGTCTATAAGTAGAAGAATGCAAATAGATCCATATTTATCACACTGCACAAAACTAAAGTTCAAGTACAGCAAAGACTTCAACATAAAACCAGACACATTGAACCTGTTAGAAGAAAAAAAATGGGGAAAAACCTTGAACTCATTGGCACAGGAGACAACTTCTTTATCCAAATCCCAACAGCAAGGTTATAAGATCAACCACTATGGAAATCAATCTGGTGCTTTCTCAGACAATTAGGAATAGTGCTACCTCAAGATCCAGCTACATCACTCCTAGGCATATATCCAAAAGATGTTCAAGTACACAATAAGGACATTTGCTCAACCATGTTTGTAGCAGCTTTATTCATAATAGCCAGAACCTGGAAACAACCCAGATGTCCATCAATGGAGGAATGGAAACAGAAATTGTGGTATTTTTTACACAATGGAATACGACTCAGCAATTAAAAACAAGGAAATCATGAATTTTGCAGGCAAATGGAGAGATCTAGAAAACATCATCCTGAGTGAGGTATCCCAAAAGCAGAAAGACACACATGGTATATCCTCACTTATATAGACCTATAAGATAGGATAAATATACTAAAATATGTACACCTAAAGAATACAAACAAGAAAGAGGTCCAGGGGTAAGATGATCAATGCTCATCTAGAAAGACAAAGGGGATGGACATTGGAAATAGGAGAAAACAAGTAACAGGACAGTAGCCTACTGCAGAAGGCACCTGAAAGACTCTATCTAGCAGTGTATCAGAGCAGATGCTGAGACCCATAACCAAACCTTTGGCAGAGTGTAGGGAATCATTATGAAGGAAGGTGGAATTAGTATATCCTAGAGGGGACAGGGAGCCCCACAAGGTCCAAATATATCTGAGCACAAGAGGCTTCTATGAGACTGTTTATCCAACCAAGGACCATATATGGATATAACCTACAACCCCTGTTCAGACATAGCCCATGGTAGCTCAGTATCCAAGTGGGTTCCCTAATAAGGGGAACAAGAATTGTTTCTGACATGAACTCATGAGCTTCCCCTCCCCACTGAGGGAGGAGCAGCCTTGCTAAGCCACAGATAAGGACATTGCAACCATCCTGAAGACACCTGATAAACTAGGGCCAGAAGGAAGGAGAGGAGGACACCCTCTCTCAGTGGACTCGGAAAGGGACAGGGAGGAGAGGAGGGAGGGGAGGATTAGGAGGGAAAGAAGGAAAGGGCTACAGCTGGGGATACAAGTGAGTGTATAAAATTATTTAAAAATAAAAAAAATATTTAAAAAAGATCAATAATCAAGAAGTTAAAAACTAATAAACCTAGTAATCCAATTAAAAATGAGGTACAGAGCTAAACAGAATTATCAATAGAGGAATATCGAATGGCATAGAAGAAATGCTCAGTTTCCTAAGTCATCATGGAAATGCAAATCAAAACAACCCTGAGATTTCACCTTACATCTATCAGAATGGCTAAGATAAAAAAACTCAATTGACAACACACACTGAAGAGGATGTGGAGAAAGAGGAACCCTCCTCAACTGCTGTAAACTTGTACAGTCATGTTAGAAATCAACTCATGCTTTCTCAGAAAATTAGGAATAGCATTACCTCAAGATCCAGCTATAACACTCCTAGGCATATGTCCAAAATATACTCAACTATACATCAAAGACATTTGTTCAACCATGTTTGTAGCAGCTCTATTCATAATTGCCAGAATCTGGAAACAACTTAGATGACCCTCAGCTGAGGAATGTACACAGAAATTGTAGTAAATTTACACAATGGAGTACTACTCAGTAATTAAAAACAAAGAAATCATGAAATTTGCAGTCAAATGAATGGAACTAGAAATTATCACTCAGAGTGAGGTAACCCAAAAGCAGAAAGACACACATGGTATATACTCACTTATAAGTGGATATTATCCATATAATATAGGACAAACATACTAAAATCTATAGTGCTAAAGAAGCTATACAACAATCAGGACCCTAGTGAAGATTCTCAATCCCTTTTCAGGACAAACAGACATAGGAATCTGGAGAAGACAGGCAACAGGACATGAGCCTACAACAGAAGGCCTCTTACAAACTCTACTGATTAAGGTATTGAAGCAGGTGCAAAGACACATAGTCAAAATTTGGGCAGAGTGCAAAGAATCTTATGGAAGAAGTGGGAGATAGAGAGACCTGGAGGGGACAGGAGCTCCACATGGAGATCAACAGAACCAAAAAAAATCTGGGCAAGGGGGGCTACAGAGATCGATACTCCAACCAAGGACCATAATCCTCTACTCAGATGTAGCCCATGGCAGTCAGTCTCCCTGTGGGTGCCCTAGTAATGGAAACAGGGACTATCTCTGACATAGACACAGTGGCCGGCTCTTTGATAACCTCCCTCTGAGCTGTGCAGCCTTGCCAGGCCACAGGGGAAGACTATGCAACCAGTCTGGTAGGTTAGGGTCTGACAGAAGGTGAGCATGACCATCCCTATCAAGAGACTATAGGAGGGGCATAGCACGAGAAGAGGGAGGGAGTATGGAATTGGGAGAAGATGAAGAAGGGGTTCCCAGCAGGCTACAAAGTGAGTAAATTGTAATAAATAATAAATAATTTAAAAAAATTAGAAATTTCTCTGATGTAGCTCAGTCAGTGATATAGTGTCCTTGCCTCCCGTGAGTGGGACCATGATTCAAACTACAGTATTGGTAAACAGATTGGGTAAATAAATGAAAAGTTTTGAAGTCACAATTCTATGAAGTGATCAATGTACCTGCTGTTTGAGAATAAGCACTCATGCATCCCAGTAAATACCAATTAGTAGTAAGTTTATGAAGTGGAATTTCACTGTCTAACACAGCAGCATATGTATTTATTTTGCTTTTCAAAGGTTCTTCTTCTAGGACCTTATGGTGAGATGCACCTGCAATGAAAATATCCATATGTGCATCATTCCTTAGAAGACTTTTAGGAATTACAGGATGCCAGAAAATTGAGAACTTTTTTAAAAATTTTTCTTTATTATTATTATTATTTATTACAATTTTTTTTCACTTTGTATCCCAGCTGTAACTTCCACCCTCATTTACCCCTGGTGCCACCCTCCCTTCCTCTTCTACCCCTATGTCGCTCTCCTAATCCACTGATAGGGGAGGTCTTCCTCCAATACTATTTAACCCTTGCCCCTCAGGTCTCATCAGGACTGTCTGATACTCTTTTTCTGTGGCCTATTTAGGCTTCATCACCAGGGAGAGGTGATCAGAGAGCCAGCCACTAAGTCCATGTCAGAGATAGTCCCTGCTCCCGTACTAGGGAGCCCATATGGAGAATGAGTTGACCATGGGCTACATCTGAGCAGGAGGTCTCAACACTCTATTATAACTAAAACATGCCCAGATATACCATTCCTGGACATATAGCCAGTGGACTTTGTATGTATTCCATTACAGAAACATTTGGCACACACGTGTTCATTACAGCCCTATTCACAATAGCTAGGAAATGAAATCAAGTTTAGTTTAGTGTCCATCAGCAATTGAATGGGTAAGAAAAATGTGGCATGCATATTTACATACACACACACGCATGCACACACACACACACACACATATTAGGCTTCTATATCTAGCTAAGTGAAAAATTAAATCTTGGATTTGTGGGTAAAGGAATGAATCTGGAAATGTAATTATAATGAATATTATAACTCAGACCAAGAAAGACAAATGTCAAATGTTCTGTCTTGTATGTAGGTCCAAGGATCAAACTTTTTGTTCTGTGTCTTTAATTTGAAACACAAATAAATATGAGGATGATAGAAAGAG
Source organism: Psammomys obesus (assembly GCF_907164565.1). Taxonomy (NCBI): domain Eukaryota; kingdom Metazoa; phylum Chordata; class Mammalia; order Rodentia; family Muridae; genus Psammomys; species Psammomys obesus. The sequence continues at coordinate 57,201 of NW_026594083.1, read as the reverse complement.
GTCTTTGAGAGGCGTGTTAAGGGGGTGATGTTAAATTACAAATAAGATGAGAGTAATGAGGTGGAATACTAGAGGAAGAAATGATTAACCAGAGATGGCTGTGGATATACGGGAGAAGCCAGGGTTAGGGTGAAGGGTTAACACATACTTAGGACACATGATAAGTCATGTAGAAGCCTACTATCTCACAATCCAACCTAAAACAAATAAACTGAGAAAGAGAAGAAAACATTCAAAGGGAAGAAAGAGGAATGCTAAGAGCTAAGGATTAAGAAGGAATTGTGGAGAAAGAATGGGAAGAATGTGGGGAGTGTGTAGATTAACCAAAATTAAGAGGCTGTTAAATTTTCTAATGGAAATTCTCTAGATTTAGTAAGCTGATTTTAAAATCCAGATTTATTACCAACAAAGCTGCTACAAACATGGCTGAGCAAAAGTCCTTGTTGTGTACTTGAGCAAATTTTGGGTATATGCCTAGGAGTGGTATAGCTGGATCTTGAGGAAGGGCTATTCCTAATTGTCTGAAAAAGTGCTAGATTGACATCCAAAGGGGTTGTAGCAGTTTACATTCCCACCAGCAATGGAGGCGGTTCCCCTTTCTCCACAACCTCTCCAGCATGTGTTGTCACTTGAGTTATTCATCTTAGCCATTCTGATGGGTGTAAGGTGAAATCTCAGGGTCATTTTGATTTGCATCTCCCTGATGGCTAAGGATGTTGAGCATCTCTTTAAGTGTTTCTCTGCCATTTGATATTCCTCTACAGAGATGTCCCTCAACGGAGGAATGAATACAGAAATTGTGGTATTTTTACACAATGGAATACTACTTAGCAATCAAAAATGAGGAAATCATGAAATTTGCAGGCAAATGGTGGGATCTAGAAAAGATCATCCTGTGTGAGGTATCCTAGAAGGAGAAAGACCAACATGGAATATACTCGCTTAAATAGACCTATAAGATATGATTAACATAGTGAAATCTATACACCTAAAAAAGATAAATAAGAAAGAGGTCCAGGGGTAAAATGGTCAATCCTCACTTAGAAAGACAAATGGGAGATGCATTAGACGTAGGAGAAAACAAGTAACAGGACAGGAGCTTACCACAGAGGGCCCCTGAAAGACTTTACCTAGCAGTGTATCAAAGCAGATACTAAGACTCATAACCAAACCTTCAGCAGAATGCAGGGAATCATAGGAAATAAGGGGGAGTTAGTATGATGTGGAGAGGAAAGAAGCTCCAGAAGGACAAAATATATGTGGGCACAGGGGTCTTTTCTGAGACTGACACTCCACCAAGGACCATGTATAGATATAACCTAGAACCCCTGCTCGGATGTAGTCTGTGGTAGCTCAGTAACCAATTGGTTTCCCATAGAAAGGGAAACAGGGACTATTTCTGACAGGAACTCAATGTCAGGCTCTTTGACCTCCCCAACCTCCAAGGAAGGAGTAGTCTGGCTAGGCCACAGAGGAGGACTTTGCAGTCAGTCCTGAAGATACCTGATAAAACAGGGTCAGATGAAAGGGGAGGAGGTCCTCCCCAATCAGTGGACTTGGAAAGGGGCAGGGAGGAGACGAGGGAGGGAAGGTGGGATTGGGAGGGAATGAGGGAGCAGGATGCAGCTGGGATACAGAATTAATAAAATATAACTAATAATAAAAAATAAAAAATTAAAAAACCTAAATAGCTGGTATTAGAAAATGAAAAAAAAATCCAGATTTATAAAGTGTTTGTATTTTAATATCGTGGCCCAAAGACATGGTTTATTAAATGAAGATCACAATATAAGACATGGGATAACTACAAGTTACTGTCATGGAGGTCCTGCAGAGCCTGAAAAGAACACAGGCTGTTGCCTTTACCCATGATTACACACCGTAAGTATACGTTAAGACTCTAATCCTTAAGTGATCATATACTTGGGCTACAGGACAAGAAAAAAGCTGACTGGGAAACTTCCTAAGTGCTGTCTAGCTTTCATAGTACCTAAAGCTGTTATATACATGCTGCTTGAAGTGAAAAGACATCCAAATCTTGCCCAGTACCAGACCCTGAAAGTAATAACAGCCAGCCAAGCAAAATGTGCCTAATGCTGAAATAACAGTACATCAGATATAAAGTAACAACATGCTGATTGGATGTGAGGCCTGCTCTGTAGAAAGGAAACCTCTCTTCTGAACACACAAGTACCTCTATCATAATCTCCTAATAGCTTTGGTTCCTTACACAGAACAGACATAAGATCAAAAGAGCCAAAACATTTGCATAGATGGAAAAGTTTTTCTCCAGGTCCCAGCACATACTGGGGAGCTATTTCCAATAGATAGCCATTGGCAGATGGAGAATCATTCTTTATTGAGGATATGGTCACTTTTCGAGTGTTTCATGCTCCCATGGTTGGCCCTACACTCATACACATATAAGAAACACCAACTTAACATAATGTTATCAAAACAAAGCAAGATCCAAAAGTTGATAGAAGATGAGGGGGAACATAAAGACATAAAAAGATTCTTGATATAATCTTATTTTGACTCAAGTATTCAACTCTTGCAAATAAAGAAAATTAGAAAATGTACCCAAGCCAATCAAACAACCTCCACTCCCAAAAAATACTGCAGAAGTGGCAGGATCTGTAACATGCAAGTAATTTTTCCTAATACACTTCTCAGATTAAAGTAACTATGGGTTCCTATAGAAAATTCTGAGGAATAAAAGGAAATTCACCTTACAAGCCTGAAGGCTCCTATGGTGCTAAAAACTAAGAAAGAGATTCAAAAGACATGTGTCAAAGTAATAGAGGAAGGAAGAAGTTAACTAAATGAGCCTTTAGCATTCAACTGAGAAGAAATAATTTGAACAATATTAAAATGGTATAAACAAAAGAGTAAGCTAGTTATGGGACCATTCACTTGTAAATTATGAAATAGCATAAAGAATTATAAAGAGGAAATGATTCCTTCATGAAGTAGTCCAAATAATAATGTAGATCCTCCATCTTCAAGGTGGGTACATAGAATTCCAATTTCTTAGGTATGACTTGGGAATAATCACTGAAGAAGAGAAGAGACTGAGAGGGAATAAGGAGAGAAGACAATGGGTTTAAGATGAAGAAGCAACGAACTTAGCTAAATTCTTTCTAGATATTTTTCTGTGGCATTGGGTGGGGCAAGATTGTAAAAAAAGCTAAAATGTAGTCAAGGACTTATACAAAATATTTTTTAAAATTTAGCAACATAAAAATAGAAAAATATTAAAAAATTTAAATCATGATGGTTCGAATGTAAGATATGCACATATTTTATTTCTAGTATTCATCTTTTATTACCTTGCTGTTATATTACCACTTAAAGTCAGTAGTTAAAAAGCCTCATGTATATAGCTGTTTAATAAATAATTTGAAAGCTAGATTCAGATGGCAGGGGAGGAGAACTCTCCCTTTCAGTGGACTAGGTGAATGGGAAAAGGGGGAAAGGAGTAGGGGAAGGTGGGACCTAAAGGAGATGAGGGAGGGAGCTACATATAAAATAAACAAATTGTAAAATATAACAATCAATAAATGGGACCTCATGAAATTGAAAAGCTTCTGTAAAGCAAAGGACACCGTCATCAAAACAAAGCGACTGCCTACAGATTGGGAAAGAATCATCACCAACCCTCTATCTGACAGAGGACTCATAACCAATATATATAAAGAACTAAACAAGCTGAAAAGCAACAAACCAAGTAATCCACTTAAAAAATGGGGAACAGAGCTAAAGAGAGAATTCTCTGCAGAGGAATATCGAATGGCAGAGAAGCACTTAAAGAAATGCTCAAATTCATTAGCCATTAGGGAAATGCAAATCAAAACAACCCTGAGATTTCACCTTACACCCATCAGAATGGCCAAGATGAAAATCTCAAGGGACAACACATGCTGGAGAGGTTGTGGAGAAAGGGGAACCCTTCTCCACTGCTGGTGGGAATGTAAACTGGTACAACCACTCTGGAAATCAATCTGGCGCTTTCTCAGACAACTAGGAATAGCGCTTCCTCAAGATCCAGCCATACCACTCCTAGGCATATACCCAAAAGAGGCGCAAGTACACAACAAGGACATTTGTTCAACCATGTTTGTAGCAGCTTTATTTGTAATAGCCAGAAGCTGGAAACAACCCAGATGCCCCTCAACTGAAGAATGGATGCAGAAACTGTGGTACATCTATACAATGGAGTATTACTCAGCAATGAAAAATAAGGAAATCATGAAATTTGCAGGTAAATGGTGGGACCTGGAAAGGATCATCCTGAGTGAGTTGACCCAGAAGCAAAAAGACACTCACGGTATATACTCACTCATATAAACATACAATATAGAATAAACCCACTAAAAGCTGTACATCTAAACAAACTAAGCAAAAGAGAGGACCCTAACTAAAATGTTCAATCCCCATCCTGAAAGGCAAAGAGGATGTACATCAGAAGAAAACGAAAATAGGAAACAACCTCGGAACCCGCTACAGAGGGCCTCTGAAAGCCAGAAGAAAACAGGAAACCACCTTGAAATCTGCCACAGAGGGCCTCTAAAGCTTCTGCAGTATAGACTGTCAAAGCAGATGCTGAGCCTGATGGCCAACTGATGGGCAGAGTGAATGGAATTTTATGTAAGAAGTGGGAAATAGTAAGAGCTGGAGGGAACAGGAACTCCACAAGCAGAGCAACAGAACAAGATAATTTGAACACAGGGAACTTCCCAGAGACTCATACTCCAACCAAGGACTATTTGTGGAGATGACCTGGAACCCCTGCACAGGTGTAGCCCATGGCAGTTCAGTGTCCAAGTGGGTTACATAGTAATGGGAAGAGGGACTGCCTCTGACATAATCTGATTGGCCTGCTCTTTGATCACTTCCCCCTGGGGGGGAGCAGCCTTACCAGGCCACAGTAGAGGACAATGCAGCCACTTTTGATGAGAACTGATAGACTAAGATCAGAAAGAAGGAGAGGAGGACCTCCCCTATCAGTGGACTTGGGGAGTGGCATGCATGCAGAAAGGGGAGGGAGGGTGGGATTGGCAGGGGAGGAGGGAGGGGCTTATGGGGGGATACCAAACGAATAAAGTGTAATTAATAAAAAATAAATAAAAGATTAAAAAAAAAAAAAAAAAAAAAAAAAAAAAAAAA
>NW_026594083.1:50749-51932 GCF_907164565.1 Psammomys obesus | reverse complement strand
AAAAAAAAAAAAAAAAAAAAAAAAAAAACAAAGGAGGGAGCTGTGGCTGGAATACAAAGTCAATAAATTGTAATAAATAACAATTAATTTTTTAAAAAGGCAATACAGTCAGTCGAGTTGAGACAGTAGACAAGGGAACAGTAGAGATAGAGAAGGCATTTCAATAGATAAAGTAGAGTTCAGTACAGTAGAGAGGTCAGTAGAAAAGAGTGCAGTACAGTTGAGTTTAATTCCGTGTAGTTCAGGAACTTTGGTAGGGTTTTGAGTGCAAAGAGTTCGTGAGTTTATGTAGTTCAGTGCAGGCCAGCATAGGCAGTTGAAGCCAGAGAATAAGAACGAGCCAGATTGGAAGAAATTGCCAGAGTAAGTTTGATGCCAAGCAGAACAATGAGTCTGAAAGCAAGAGAAATTCGATTGAATGAATTATCTTAGACAGGAATTTGATCCAGAACATCTGAGTTGAACCAGTTAGCCAGAGTTCAGAAAAAGCTAGAAAGGGAGAGTTTATTTAGCAGTAAATATCAGAGGCTGAAATATTCTAGACATAGCTGAGCAGACAGGACATTTGCTCAACCATGTTTGTAGCAGCTTTATTTGTAATAACCAGAACCTGGAAACAACCCAGATGTCCATCAATGGAGGAATGGGTACAGAAATTGTGGTATTTTTACACAACAGAATACTACTCAGCAATCAAAAAGGAGGAAATCATGAAATTTGCAGACAAATGGTGGGATCTAGAAAAGATCATTCTGAGTGAAGTATCCCAGAAGGAGAAAGACAAACATGGAATATACTCGCTTATATAGACCTAAAAGATATGATAAACATAATGAAATCTATACACCTAAAGAAGATAATCAAGAAAGCAGATCCGGGGTATGATGATCAATCCTCATTTAGAAAGACAAATGGGATATGCATTGAACGTATGACAGGAGTCTACCACAGAAGGCATCTGAAAGACTCTACCTAGCAGTGTATCAAAGTAGATACTAAGACTGATAACCAAACCCTCGGCAGAGTGCAGGGAATCATATGAAAGAAGGGGAGTTTGATGTGGAAAGGATAGGAGCTCCACAAGGACCAAACATATCTGGGCACAGGGTCTTTTTTGAGATGGACACTCAACCAAAGACCATGAGAGATAAAACCTAGAACCTCTGCTCGGATGTGACCCAGG
>NW_026594083.1:18841-45749 GCF_907164565.1 Psammomys obesus | reverse complement strand
ATGGCTGGATCTTGAGGAAGCGCTATTCCTACTTGTCTGAGAAAGCGACAGATTGATTTCCAGAGTTTTTTTTTTTCAGAGTTTTTTTTTTTAATTTAAATTTATTACAATTTATTTACTTTGTATCCCAGCTGTAGCCCCCACCTTTATTCCCTCCCAATCCTGCCCTTCCTTCCTCTTCTCCTCCCATGCCCTTTCCCCAGTCCACTGATAGGGGAGGTCCTCCTTCCCTTCCATCTGAGCCTAGTCTTTCAGGTCTCATCAGGACTGGCTGCATTGTCTTCCTCTGTGGCCTGGTAAGGCTGCTCCCCCCAACAGGGGGAGTTATTAAAGAGCCAACTACTGAGTTTATATCAGAAACATCCCCTGTTTCCATTACTAGGGTACCTACTTGGAGACTGAGCTGCCATGGGCTACATCTGAGCAGGGCTTCTAGGTTATCTCCATGAATGGTCCTTGGTTGGAGTGTCAGTCTCAGAAAAGACACCTATGCCCAGATTTTTTGGTTCTGTTGATCTCCTTGTGGAGTTCCAGTCCCTAACATAGGATGATCATACTAAAATCTGATTACCTAAAGAAGCTAAGCAAGAAGAAGAACTCTGGGTAACATTCTCAATCCTTATTCAGAAAGGCATACAGAATAGTCCTCAGAAGATAGGGAAAACAGGAAGCCTGCCACCAAGACCCTCTGAAAGACTCTACCCAGAAGGGTATTAAAGCAGATGCTGAGACTCAGAGCCAAACTTTGTAAACAGTGTAGGGAATCTTAGAAAGAAAATAGCATAATTTTAAATGCTACTTCTGCTCATGAAAACACAGTTGGATATCTGAAAAAAAAAAAAGGATTAAATATCATCTTCACCAATTAAAAAATCAAGAGAATAAGGATTTTAATAAGCCTTCTGGGAGAAATGTCTCTTGTATCTTTGATAAATACACGATTATAAGGACAAATTATATGAGTAGCAATAATTTTCCAGTAATGTGATCATTAAAAGACCTCCCAACTGCAATATATCAGTATTAATTAGGGACAGATGATCATTTCAATAACATGCTCAAGTCATTATCCACATTTCAAAATTTGTGACTACCTTTATATTTTTAATGAAATGATTATTTCATTTTAAAGATTTGCAGTATAATTATCCCCATTTTTTCTTTTTTAAGTTATTCTTGACTCATATATCATATCCAAAAAATAAACCCATATAATATATTAATCTTTATAAACTGGTCATTTTAAAATCAGAAAAAAGTAAAGATTACAATTTGAATTGTCTGGTTAAGGTTATTTAGGAATGTTATTTTGGGAAAATGAATCAAATTGGAAGACTTACTGATCTTTGCACATAGAATGACTTCAACGTTTACTATAATTACTGTCTGTTTTATATTACATTACTACATAAGCATAAAGAAGATTCTTTGATGTCTTTATTGTGCTTTTCTCATTACAAATGCTGTGATCACCAACCAGATTACCTCGCTTATTTGAGGGATGACTTGGTCTATGAAAATCTACTATAAAATCATGAGTATAGGAGGAAATAAGAGCATCTTACTCAAGCGTTTTTTGCTTCACATTTTACTTTCTACATAATGAGAAGTATTTTGTTTCTTATCTGAAAAAATATCTAAATTTTACATATTCTGTTAATTTCTACTACTTTCTTGTCCATCTGCTAATAGTTTAGGTCTGTATTCATTAATTTGTTAATTATAAAAGGGTGGTTTCTCTATCTTGGGGTGCTCTAAATTTTATATAATCTGATTATGAGATTTACTCTTCTAGAATACTTGTAACTGGTGCTGATACTGTTCTCTCACTTTGAATAAGCAAACATGAGCCTAGAAACGTTAAAAATTCTGGTTTACAGGAAACAAACAAGCAAACAAAAAGTGGTGAACAGGAGATTTAAGCAATATGTAACATGTAAGTTATGTTGCCACATGGATGCCTTCTGTATCCTGTATTTTAAAAACTCAATTTTTTCTCATGAAGTTTTTTTTTTTTCTTTTTTAGCTTCTTGGTTCAAGTTAGAATATTTTTAATTATTTATTCTTATTACTGAAATGTTTATTAAATTATTTCATCTCTCATTTATACAGGACTTTCACATTGATCTACCCTTTGCCTGTCTCCCTAATCCTGTACTTTGACAAGGACACTTGCATTACAGCTCTGTAACCAGTATAAGCCACTGTAGTCTTTCACTTTAACTGTCAAGTTAACATAACATTGTATGATCTGAGAAGCAAAATTCTATTACTAAGTTGGCTATAATTGGCTAGTGGGTATGTCTATGTGGAACTATTGTTTGATACACAAAGGTACTAGCCTACTGTGGGTGTCACAATTCATATACTGTTGGTCATGGCTGTAGAAAAATTATGATTAAGAGTGAGCCTATAACTAGCCAGCAAGCAACATACCTCCATGGTTTAGACCAAGTCCTATGTGCGTTCCTTCTGTAGCTTCTAGCAATGATGGACTTTGACCTGGAAGTGACCCTAAGAAGCCCCCTTTCTCTAAAAGTTGTGTTTAGTCACAGTACTTTATCATAGCAACAGGCACTACCTATTTCTAATTAAAATCATCATACTGTCTCTATTATCTTCTTATCTAAGTCAAATTCCATTTTTCTGATAACACTTACAATAGCATTTGTATTCTGTAAATGGTAGTATATAGTAGGAATATCAGACAATCTATCACAAAACAAAATGTTAAAAATGGCTTCAATGTAGTGAATGTTCTTTATTTCCGTTATACACAGGCTAAATCTCTACACATTGATATGTGGGGAGCCTTAACGTAACAGATTACTTCTTCCATGCAAACTTCCTTACTAATATCCCTTAGTAACCTTCTTATGTAACAGAATAAATGATAAAAAAGAAAATGTCTTCCTAACTGGCATCATTACCCTGGGATTTAATTTTGTAGTTCATATTCATTACAGTATTGGCTACTCTTTTCAGCACTGTTACCAACCACAAGATTAAGACCTAATCTAAGAACGAAAAGATATATTTTGGTTCATTGATATTTTTTTTCTTTTTAAATTTAATTTTTCTCATTAGTTACATTTTGTTAATTCTGTATCCCAGCTGTATCCCTCATTCTCTCCCCAGTCCCACCCTCCCTCCTTCATCTCTTCCCTGCCCCTTTCCAAGTCCACTGATAGGGGAGGACCTCTTCCCCTTTCATATGACTCCGTTTTGTCAGGTATTTTCAGGACTGGCTACAAAGTCCTCCTCTGTGGCCTAACAGTACTGCTCCTCCCTTGGGAGGTGGGGAGGTCAAAGAGCCAGTCATTGAGTTCCTGTTAGAAATAGTCCTTGTTCCCCTTATTATGGGAAACCAATTGATTACTGAGCTATCATGGGTCACATCCGAGCAGAGGACCTAGATTTTATCCTCTCATGGTCTTTGGTTGAATGTCCATCTCAGAAAAGACCCTGTGCCCAGATATGTTTGATCCTCGTGGAGCTCCTATCCTTTTCACATCAAACTCCCCTTCTTTCATATGGCTCCCTGCACTCTGCCGAGGGTTTGGTTATGAGTCCTAGTATCTACTTTGTAGATACTTTTAGTATCTACACTGCTAGGTAGAGTCTTTCAGATGCCTTCTGTGGTAGACTCCTGTCATACGTTCAATGCATATCCCATTTGTTTTTCTAAATGAGGATTGATCATCATACCCCGTGTCCGCTTTCTTGATTATCTTCTTTAAGTGTATAGATTTCATTATGTTTATCATATCTTTTAGGTCTATATAAGCGAGTATATTCCATGTTTGTCTTTCTTCTTCTGGGATACTTCACTCAGAATGATCTTTTCTAGATCCCACCATTGCCTGCAAATTTCATGATTTCCTCCTTTTTCATTGCTGAGTAGTATTCCATTGTGTAAAAATACCACAATTTCTGTACCCATTCCTCCGTTGATGGACATCTGGGTTGTTTCCAGGTTCTGGCTATTACAAATAAAGCTGCTACAAACATGGTTGAGCAGATGTCCTTATTGTGTACTTGAGAAAACTTTGGGTATATACCTAGCAGTGATATAGCTGGGTCTTGAGGAAGCACTATTCCTAGTTGTCTGCGAAAGCACCAGATTGACTTCCAAACTGGTTGTACCAGTTTACATTCCCACCAGCAGTGGAGGAGCGTTCCCCTTTCTCCACAACCTCTCCAGCATGTGTTCTCACTTGAGGTTTTCATCTTGGCCATTCTGATGGGTGTAAGGTGAAATCTCAGGGTCGTTTTGATTTGCATTTCCCTGATGGCTAATGATGTTGAGCATTTCTTTAAGTGTTTCTCTGCCATTCGATATTCCTCTACAGAGAATTCTTCTTTTAGCTCTGGCCCCCATTTTTTAATTGGATTAATTGGTTTGTTGCTTTTCAGCTTCTTTAGTTCTTTGTATATACAGGATATTAGCCCTCAGTCAGATAAAGGGTTGCTGAAGATTCTTTCCCAATCTGTGGGCAGTCGTTTTGTTTTGATGACGGTGTCTTTTGCTTTACAGAAGCTTTTCAGTTTCATAAGGTCCCATTTATTGATTGTTGCTCTTAAAGCCTGTACTGTTGGAGTTCTGTTCAGGAAGTTGTCTCCTGTGCCAATGAGTTGTAGGCTGTTCCCCACTTTTTCTTCTAAAAGATTTAGTGTATCTGGTTTTATGTTGAGGTCTTTGATCCACTTAGACTTTAGTTTTGTGCAGGGTGATAAGTATGGGATCTATTTTCATTTTTCTGCATGTAGACATCCAATTAGACCAGCACCATCTGTTGAAGATGCTATCTTTTTTCCATTGAATGGTTTTGGCTTCTTTGTCAAAAATCGAGTATTCATAGGTGTGTGGGTTTATTTCTGGATCTTCTATGCGGTTCCATTGATCCTCCTTTCTGTTTCTATGCCAATACCATGCAGTTTTTATTACTGTTGCCCTGTAGTACAGCTTGAGATAGGGGATGGAGATACCTCCAGATGATCTGTTGTTGTACAGGATTTTTTTGGATATTCTGGATTTTTTGTTTCCCCATATGAAGCTGAGAATCTTTTTTCAAGGTCTGTAAAGAATTGAGTTGGTATTTTGATGGGAATTGCATTGAATCTGTAGATTGCTTTTGGCAGGATGGCCATTTTCACAATGTTAATAGTGCCAATCCATGAGCACGGGAGATCTTTCCATCTTCTGAGATCTTCTTCAATTTCTTTCTTCAGAGACTTGAAGTTTTTCTCAAACAGGTTTTTCACTTGCTTGGTTAGTGTCACTCCAAGGTACTTTATGTTATTAGTGGCTATTGTGAAGGGTGTTGTTTTCCTAATTTCTTTCTCAGCCATTTTGTCTTTTGTGTACAGGAGGGCTTCTGATTTTTTTTTTTTTGAGTTGATTTTGTACCCTGCCACTTTGCTGAAGGTGTTCATCAGCTGAAGGAGTTCTCTGGTTGAATTTTTGGGGTCACTCATGTATACTTTCATATCATCTGTGAATAGTGACACTTTGACCTCTTCCTATCTGATTTGTATCCCCTTGATCTCCTTTAGTTGTCTTATTGCTCTGGCTAGGACTTCAAGTACTATGTTGAAGAGGTAGGGAGAGAGTGGGCAGCCTTGTCTTGTCCCTGATTTCAGTGGGATTGTTTTAAGTTTCTTGCCATTGAGTTTGATGTTGGCTATAGGCTTGCTGTGTATTGCCTTTACTATGTTTAGATATGTGCCTTGTATTCCTGATCTCTCCAAGACTTTAAACATGAATGGGTGTTGGACTTTGTCAAATGCTTTTTCTGCATCTAAGGAGATGATCATGTGGTTTTTCTCCTTCAGTTTGTTTATGTGGTGGATTACATTGATGGATTTTCGTATGTTGAACCATGCTTGCATGCCTGGGATGAAGCCTACTTGGTCATGGTGGATGATATCTTTGATGTGTTCTTGGATTCAGTTTGCAAGTATTTTATTGAGTATTTTTGTGTCAATGTTCATAAAAGAGATAGGTCTGAAGTTCTCTTTTTTTGTTGGGTCTTTGTGTGGTTTAGGTATCAGGGTGACTGTTGCTTCATAGAATGAGTTTGGTAATGTACCTTCTCTTTCTATTTTATGGAATAGTTTGAGGAGAATTGGTGTGAGCACTTATTTGAAGGTCTGGTAGAATTCTGCACTGAAACCATCGGGCCCAGGGCTTTTTTTGGAGGGGAGACTGTGAATGACTGCTTCAATTTCCTTGGGGGATATAGCGTTATTCAGTCTTTCTACCTGATCTTGAGTTAATGTTGGTAGATGGAATCTATCAAGAAAATTGTCCATTTCGTTTAGATTTTCAAATTTTGTGGCATATAGCCTTTTGTAGTATGACCTAAAGATTGTTTGGATTCCTTCAGTGTCTGTAGTTATGTCCCCCTTTTCATTTCTGATTTTGTTGATTTGGATAGATTCTCTCTGCTTTTTAGTTAGCTTGGCTAAGGGTTTGTCTATCTTCTTGATTTTCTCAAAGAACCAGCTTTTTGTTTCATTGTTTCTTTGAACAGTTTTATTTGTTTCTAATTGATTGATTTCAGCCCTGAGTTTGATTATTTCCAGTCTTCTGCTCCTCTTGGGTGTATCTGCTTCTTTTTTTCTAGTGCTTTCAGTTGGGCCATTAAGTTACTTGTATGTGATGTTACAAATTTCTTCTTGAAGGCACTTAGTGCTATAAATTTTCCTTTGAGCACTGCTTTCAATGTGTCCCATAAATTTGGGTATGTTGTGCCTTCATTTTCATTGAATTCTAGATAGTCTTTAATTTCTTTCCTTATTTCTTCCTTAACCCAGCTGTCACTGAGTAACAAGTTGTTCAGTTTCCATGTGCCTATAGGTTTTTGGTTATTTCCATTGTTGTTGATGTCCAGCTTTAGTCCATGGTGGTCTGATAGAATACAAGGGATTATCTCAATCTTTTTATATCTGTTGAGGCTTGCTTTGTGACCAACTATATGGTCTATTTTGGAGAAGGTTCCATGAGGTGCTGAAAAGAAGGTATATCTTTTGAGTTTGGGTGGAAAGATCTGTAGACATCTATTAGGTCCATTTGATTTAGCGACTCTGTAAGTGCTTTTATTTCCCTATTTGGTTTCTTTCTAGTTGATCTGTCCCTTGGTGAGAGTGGGTGTTGAAGTCACCCACTATTAGGGTATTGTGATCAATGTGTGGTTTAAGCTTTAATAATGTTTCATTAATGAATGTAGGTGCTCTTGTATTTGGGGCATAGATTTTTAGCATTGTGATGTCTTCTTGGTGAATTTTTCCTTTGATGAGAATGTAGTGCCCCTGTATGTCTTTTTTGATTAGTTTTGGTTGAAAATTTATTTTATTAGATATTAGGATAGCCACTCCTGCTTGTTTTTTGGGTCCATTTGCTTGAAAAATTGTTTTTCAGCCTTTTACTCTGAGGTAATGTTTATCTTTGTTGCGTAGGTGTGTTTCTTGGATGCAGCAGAATGTTGGTTCCTGTTTCTGTACCCATTCTGTTAGTCTGTGTCTTTTTATTGGATAGTTGAGTCCATTGATGTTGATAGATAATAATGACCACTGAATATTATTTCCTATTATTACGGAGTTGGCGATGTTACTGTGAATCATTGCTTGTTTGCTTTTGATTTTTGTTGGAAATTATCTTTAACCTATGTTTTCTTGGGTGTATTTGTTTTCATTGGATTGGAGTTTTTCTTCTAGTATCTTCTGTAGGGCTGGGTTGCTCTTCAAATATTGCTTAAATTTAGTTTTGTCGTGGAATATTTTATTTTCTCCATCTATGTTGATTGAAATCTTTGCTGGGTAAAGTAGTATAGGTTGGCATCTGTGGTCCCTTAGGGCCTGCATGATATCTCCCCAGGCCCTTCTGGCTTTCATAGTTTCTGAGGAGAAGTCCGGTGTGATTCTGATAGGTTTGCCTTTATATGTTACTTGGCCTTTTTCCCTTGCTGCTTTTAGTATCTTTTCTTTGTTCTGTAGATTAAGTTTTTTGACTATGATGTGGTGTGAGGAGTTTCTTCTCTGGTCTAGTCTATTTGGAGTTCTGTAGGCCTCTTGTATGTTTGTGGACATCTCTTTCTTTAGGTTGGGAAAATTTTCTTCTATGGTTTTCTTGAAAATATTTTCTGGACCTTGTAGCCTGGACTCCTCTTCTTCTTCAATTCCTATTCTTAGATTTTGCCTTTTCATGGCATCCTTGATTTCTTGGATGGTTTGTGTTTGGGATTTTTCTGATTTTATTTTTGCTTTGAGAGAAGTATCAATTTCTGTGAGTGTATCTTCAGCACCTGAGATTCTCTCTTCCATCTCTTGTATTCTATTAGTGATGCTTAACTTTGTGATTCCTTCTCTTTTCTCTAAGTTCTTCAGTTCCAGGGTTTTCTAGGTTTGTGTTTTCTTTATTGATTCTAATTCTGTTTTCATGTCTTGTAACATTTCCTTTATCTGTGTGAGTGTGGATTCCTGTGTCTCCAAGATGGTCTCTATTTTTTTGTTTGTTTCCTCTCTTAGTGCCTCTGCTTCTGCCTCCAATTGTTTGGCTATATTTGCATATGATTCTTTAAGAGCTTCTTCGTTCACTTCGTTTTTCTTTGTTTTTATTTGGGAGGTCAAATTTTTAAGGGATTTTTTTTGTATTCTCTTTAACTGTTTGAATCTCTATGACTATTTCTCTGAGAGATTTGTTGGTTTCCTCTTTATGTGCCTCAAATAACTGGATAATCATAGCTTCAAAATCATTTTCTTGTGTTTCTGCTGAGTTGGAGTGTCCAGTAATTTCAGAGGTTGCCGGTGAAGCCCTGATATCTTGATTTGCGTTGGTTGTGTTCTTTCGCCGACCTCTGGCCATTTGTTTATCCATAGTGTTCACTGTCTGTTCCTGGATTCTGCAGGTCAGACTGGTTTTCCTCTGGTATCTGGAGAATTCTTCAGGAAAATGGATGAGGTCTAGTGGTTTCAGTGTGTGCGTTGGTTATTCAGCTATACCTGTAGAAGGAAAGTTCGCATGCGCAGAAGGACAAATGCGGGGTAGCGTGTGTTTGAGCGTGTGCTTGTGGGTGTGTCCTAAGGGACAGGGTGTTGGTGATTGAAGAGGCCTTCAGTGTGTGAGAGGTGTGCCCTGCAGGCAAGGAAGTTGTTGCACGCGCTAAGGGTTCGCAGGCGCTAAGGGATCGCAAGTGCGTGCTTGTATTGATTTTATAAGTCTGCAGGTCTTTGGTGTCTATTCAGCTGGTTTTCTGCCACTGAGGGGTTGGATGGCCCATACAATCACTGGCTGGGCAGCCCTGTGTATTCCGTGCTGCCACTTGCAGACTTGGGGCCTGGGAAGGGTTGTACTGTGGATCTGAGTCTCTGTGGCTATCACTATATTGGGCATATGCTCTGGCAGGGTGGAGTTTCAGTGGTGCATGCACTCCTGCAGAGCCGGGTGGTGGTGGTAGTGGGGGGTGTGTTCCGAGGGTGAAGAGTTCGGCGAGAGGGCCCTAGGTGGCGTGTGTTCTCCTCTGAGTGGTGGCGTTCAGCAGGTCGTTAGTACTCTCCACTGCAGCTACGGGGTCTAGAGCCCTGCCTCCCTGCCTCCAACCGTCTTGGGTCCCAGACAGTGAGCTTTGCGACTTTGGTTTCCGGGAAGAATTGTATTGTGGATCTGAGTCTTTGTGGTTAGAGCTCAGTGGTTGGAGCTCTGTGATTGGGCCTGTGCTCCTCCTGTGAGGAGGTTTCTGGGGTTATTGTGCTCTGGCTGCTTGGGTGGTGAGCTCCACTGCACAGCTTGGGATCGCGTCGGCTGGATGGGGGAAGGGACGCTCTGTGGGTCTGGAGGGTCCTGAGTGGGACTTGTGTCCAAGGAGGGGATGGGTGTTCAATGGGTGGTTACAGCAGACCGCAGCTGTAAGGGGCCCGGAGCACTGTCTCTGCTGCCTTGATCTCCTGGATGTGAGCTTTGCGCTCAGCTGCCTGGTGCTGTGTGTGGGTTTCCCTGCGGTAGGCCCGGACAAGGGAAGTGCCCTATTTCCTTCCAGGAGAAGTCCATGCCCGATCTAAATCTACTAGCACTCCACGCCTCTGTGGTGGCCCCTCTCCTTTAGAAAGCCCAAAAGTCCAAATTCTAGCTTCGATTGACTCTCCACTCACCAATTCCAGAGATTCATGTCTTCTGCCTCTCCAAAATGGTGCGCTCTGCTCGCCGCCATCTTGGAGTCCCCGGGTTCATAGTTTTAAGAGATAGATTTCATCATGGTTGGAAAGAATGGTGATGGTAAGAAAAACAAGTAGAGGCTTAGACACACCACTGTGAACCAGCAAACAGAGAGAAACATGTATAATAAGACTAAGTTTTAAGCCCTAAGATCCCATTCCTATGTAGCCTGTTCTTCCAACTGGTTAACACTCCTAAACGTTATATGATCTTGAAAATGACAGCGAACCTGAAGACTAAGTGTCCAAATAAGCTGAGGGCTTCATATCCAAAACATAATAATTTTGTATGGAATAATAATATAAAATTTCCTATATTATATATTAATACAAAGTAAGTTCTGTATTATATAATGGGGGGGAAACTAAGATGAAAACGCTTATATTTTTTTATCTTATCTACAGTAGACACAGGGATAGATTTTACTATTTGTTCCCACAGACTTTCAAACTTTGCTCAGAGCTAAATTCATTGCTTTCCTGTGTACCCAATGTGGTCATCAGTTTGGAACTTGGGGTCACGCTGCACTATTTCTGATCCAGGGAATGAATGTCACTGCATCAAGACTGTAGGTTTTCTGTCTGTGGCCTCCTCCCTCATCTACTCCCAATCCCACTCTCCCTCCTTCTTCTTCCCCCATATCCCTTTCCTAGTCCACTGATAGGGGTGATCTTCCTCCCCTTCTATCTGGCCCTAGCTTATCATGTCTCATCAAGACTGGCTGCATTCTCTTCCTCTGTGACCTGGCAAGGCTGTACCTTCCAGGGAATGGTGATCATTAAGCCTGCCACTGAGTTCATCCCAGAAACAGCCACTGTTCCCCTTACTAGGGTGCCCGTTTGGAGACTGAGTCTATGGGCTTGGGGAAGGGGCATAAGGGAAGAAGAGGAAGGGAAGACAAGATTGGGAGGGGATGAGGAAGGTGGTCACAGCCAGGAAACAAAGTGAATAAATTATAATAAATAATAAAAAAATAAGAAAATATATGAAAATGTCATTTTCAAGATAAAAATAAATGAAAAATGGTATAATAACAGTTAAAAAATGAAAATAGCCTATAGTTTTTCTAGACACACAAAGACCCAACTGCAATTATTTCAGGATACTTATACATTGAACACTGTCTGAGAAATCTTCATAACCCTTCTATTAGCACACCTCACAAATGAGTGTGCCTTTGGAGCAGGCTGTTTGTTTTGCAGTACCTCCGCTGCCTGTGACAAATTAACTCTCTTCCTATGCCTGTTTGATTGATTGATCAGCTATCTTGCTTTTGGTGATTTCCTTCCATACTCATATGCTACCTGTCAGCACGATTCTCAAACTGTATTTGTTGGGTGATTCAGGAACTTTATCTATCTTTTTAGTTTTTCCTTTTTAGTCTCAGGTCTCCCTGAGACATTCAGTCAGCTGCATATAGAGCCAAAAAATGAGAAATAACTGATGATATCTAGCCAGGAGTATTCTCTAGATTAATATAATGTGCTTCCACTCGTTACATACTTACTATAAACTATGAAGAAAGGAAAATGGAGGTCATTTGGTCATTAGGGAACTGATTGCTATCCCTCATCCAAAAGAAAAACCAGCGGAAGACTCCACAGAAGTGAGAGAAAATTGATTGTTTCTGTCTATGTTGATTTTCTGGCAAAACACAAAAGTTTCCTTGTGACAGCTAAAATTATGGAAATGGATCCATATGGACCTTTATTTGTACTTTGGCTTAGATTCTAAGAAGATTCCAACAGTATTTTATTAATTTTGTTGCCTATATATTAATTTTGACACTGTTGGGAATCAAAGTGTCTTGTGAAATTTGTAGCCTCTCTTGTATTCAATTTGCTTTTATTTCTATTTCCTGGAAGAAAATGAAGCATCAAGGTTGCCTTGTATAATTTATATCTCAAAAGAATATCATTCATGTAACTAGGCTGGGCTGCTTCTTTAAACATGGATAGTGATATTGTGAAGTATGTTTTATGTATGTGCATTGTAACTGAATAAACAAGGAAATATGTAAGCATATTCTAACCTATGGTTATTCACCTTTAACTTATTAATTATCTACTCATCACCTGTCTATCTATCCGTCTCTTCGACAAGCATCCAATTGCACATATATTAAACTAAAGGTTCATATCTAAATATAATCATTATTATTTGCATCTTTTAGTAGCTTAAATATGTCATTCCTGATGTATATTCCAATGCACTATTCAGAAGAATCACAATTATTAACTAGAGCCTAGGAAGTTCACTCATTTTCTCCAGAAGTTTATCAGTAAACAGCATTGCTTGAATAAACTTTCACTAAGGAATATTTTTGTTTCATTATTCAAAATTATAATTAAAGTTTTTCCTTAACTATGAAAGACATTCATCAAAGCAGGCACTAACAAGATTTGCATATGTGAAACTCTTTGACTGCAATTATGTTTATATTTGTATAATCAATGAATAAATGCATACATATAAATAAAAGTGACAATTTCCAAATGTTTTTAAAAGAAGTGTAAGTATGACATCATTAGTGCCCATTTTGGTTCTCTTAAAGGTAAAATTTTCATGTATATATTAATACCAACTACCTAGGGCTTATGCAAGAAATCTGCATAACTTACTCTAAATATATGAATATGTGAGAATTGTTTATAACAAAAACTTCTCCAAGTATTATTGAGAAAGATAAGCAATCTTTTTAGAGCATTGTTAAAATTCCCCATCTGTTATCAGTAGCCTGTTATTTTTTTCAAATGTTCCTGTGGTGTTCTGAGTTTGAATAGTCCTCATAAGCTCGTATACTTAAATGTTCTGTCCAGAGTGAGATTTTGTGGGAAGCATTAGGAGATGTGGCCTTGTTGGGCAGGAGACACTGAAGGTTTTGAGGCTTCAAAACTCCATCCCATTCCCAGATAGCTCTATCTGACTCTTGGTTGTTGGTCTTGAGGTGTGACCTCTCAGCTACTGAGCCATTGCCATGTCTTTCTTTCCATTGCCATGTTCCATGCAATGAACGTCATGGACTGTAACTAACTTTCTGAACCTGCAAGTTACAAGGAACTCTTCTTTCTTTAAATTGCCTTGGTTGTGGTGGCTACATAGCAATGGGAATGTACCTAAGAGAGATAACAAGCTACCTCAACTTTAGAAGCATAAACAACTCCTGTCAATAGGACAATTAATTGCACTAAGCCAGTGGAAGAGGTTACTGAGGATTAAGAGGTTTGGTGCTATCAGGGTGCAGTACTAGGTTTATTGACACTTAGTAATGGTGATCCCAGTACCAATGTATCCTTTAGAGTAGTTCTCTGGAAAGTTCAGTGTAGTTAAGAGGACAAGTACTTAAAAATCAGTGTAGCTCTCTGAACCTGGAATTTATGGCAAAAAAGGTCACAGTCTGAATGACATAAGTGTTGACATCATTGTGTTGTTACTTAAATGAACAGCATTCTAAGGAACAGCGAGCTAACAGCCAGCTATCCTTAGCACAAGAGTAAGAAAAAAAAAAAAAAAACTTGTTTGCTAAATGGCAGTAGTATTTTTAAGAATCTCCAGTGTCACTCAAATAACAAAATCGCAGCTAATTCAGTCACTTCCATCAACTTGTCAAGAAACTTGGGAACAAAAAGAGTCATATGCTGATCAAAGAGCTAGCCACTTAGTTCATGTCAGAGACAGCCCCTGTCCTTCTTGCTAGGGAACCCACTTGGAAACTGAACAGTCTATGGGCCTTCTATGAGCAGGGAGTCTAGGTCCTCTCCATGCATTGTCCTTGGCTAGAGTATCAGTCTCTACAGGACCCCCTGGGCCCAAGAGTATTGGCTCTGTTGGTCTCCTTGTGGAGTTTCTGTCCCCTCCAGTTCTTTCTATCTCCTTCTTCTTCCATAAGGTTTCTTGCACTCTTACCAGTCCACAGAAGAAGACAATGCAGCCAGTTCTGATGAGATCTGATAGGCCAGGGTCAGATGAAAGGGGAGGAGGCCCTTCAGTATCAATGGACTAGGGAAAAGGCATATGGGGAGAAGATGGTGGGACTGGGAGGAGATGAACAAAGGGGCTACAATGGGGATACAAAATGAATAAATTGTTTAAAATAAATACATTGATTAATTAATTAAAGAAAAGAGCCACGTAGAGAAGTCATATGTTGTCTTATGTTCAGCCCACAAAGGTCACACAATACTCTTGTTAACACTCAGTGCAGATCTGTCAAGAGTAAGAGTCTGATCTTTATATTAGCATCTGAATTGATAGCATCTGAACTGAATTCAGTATCCTCCTTTGGAGATTTTTTTTTTTTTAACCACCTCCCAGTCTTGCCCATTTTTCTTTTAGTTACCTGTGGTTATAGAATCAGTGCTCCAGTTCGCTTTCTTATCAGCACATTTAGCTCCCTGGTACGTGATCTTTCCTATTCAATATCTCTTTGTCTGTATCTGTTTCTTTCTCTGTCTCTCCTTCTCATCCTTCTCTCCTTCAGAGCTGGTTCAATGTTTTTACTCACTTAACAGATGAAAATGTTTCACCAAGGAACATATTTTGTTATTATGAATTGTCTGAAAATAAATCAAACAGGTATCAATTGTCTGAAATATTCTACCTGTTACATGATATAAGACTTTTGGTTCTGGTAGAATATCTTCATGGATAAAAGCTCCTCTCCCAGAAATGTGAACAGAAAAATTCTACAGGACAGAGTCTTAGGGAATATTTAGAATTATACTTATAATAAATGAATTAGCAAGTTTTTAAATATTGTTTACTGTCTTTAAAGCATGTGTAACAATATGTTTGGGAAATATATTTTTCTCTATTAACCCCATTTTCATTATAGTATATTTTAAAAACAAATTTATTAGAAATGTATATTGTTTAGTTTTCAAATCCTACAACAGGACAACTACACAAATTAGATTAATGATATCTGCTGAAAGCATAGTAACATTTTTTTTTTCTCTAAAACTGCAACTTCCAGTAGTTATTTATGGTATCATCAAAGACTGGTGTTTGATGAATATTAAAGGTACAACTATCATTTCTTTATAACCATAATGTTTTAGAAAACATAATGTTTATCATTTCCATAATAGTAATTAATCCTGATATGTTCTTAGGAAAGTCCCTACTCATCCTACATGTGTATATAAAGCAATTAATAAAAATGAAGCAAGCCAGTATCACAGACACTGAATTTCGTATCAGGAGAAGCTACTCATGGTGTTGAATCAAATCCCACATGATTTATTTATTGTAAACTTTGTTTTTATATTCAGTTTTCATTGAAACCATTACTGCTTCAGCTGAAGCTCCCTTGGCTTTCATTTGTATGACATTGAAGAAGGAATTATATTGTATTGTTATGGAGAACAACAGTCAGAAAGACATCTGCAAATGGGCAGATAATAAATAATTTAGGAGTTGTGCACACATGTTGTCTTTGATATTTTTCATTTCTCTTTCCTTTCTCTCTCAACAAATACTTAGAGTTTAAAAATTATTTTTAGCTCTCAGACTATACACAAACAAGTGTGACTCCAAAAGCTGATTACACATTCTGTTTTTCCTTTGACTCCTTGGAAGTTTCCTTACTTATGATCTCACCCACACTCATTCTCCTTTCCCCTGTCCCTCAAAAAGCGGGAACCCCACAGCCCAGGAAACCTGTTCCAGCACATCCAGGCTCATCAAGATTTCATGCTTCCTCTTTCACAATGTCCCAGGAAAGCAACCAAGCTAAGGTGAAGCATTTTGGCCATCTATCGGTTCTTATGGGGAAGATCAAATGTCTATCACCTTATAATTTAATGTACATTGTATGTCTAATGACTTTCTAAATTTTAAATTGTTACTGGAAAGACAGATATATTCTTATATTTGTCTATAATGAATAACAAATTCTCTCCCTTTTCCTAGTGTGAGTTAAGGAAGTGCCTTTCTTAAACAATCATGCCATCATTATCTCTTGCATCTTGTAGGGATGGACATCAGTTAACTTGATATTGTTTTGTTGTTTGTTTCATTGTTTTGTTTAGAAAAGATCTCTTGTAGCATAAGCTGGCCTCAAAAGAAAAAAAATGGCCTTGAATCTTTTTTCTCCTCTTTCTCTTTAATGCAAGAATTATAGCTATTTGCTAGCATGCCAGGTTTTGTGTTATGCTGAAGATCAAATCAAAAGCCTCATGCATGTGAGAATAGAATTTTAAAGACTGAGCTAATGAAATAAAAATATTTGTAATTTTTATATAACTTTTAATTTATTACAATTTATTCAATTGTATCCCAACTGTAGCCCTACCCTCACATACTTCCAAACCCCCATTCCTTCCTCCCTCATCTCCTCCCATGCCCCTTCCCCAGTCCACTGATAGTGGAGGACCTACTCACCTTCCATCTGACCCTAGCCTATTAGGACTTATCAGGACTGTCTTTCATAGTCTTCCTCTGTGGCCTGGTCAGGCTGCTCCCCACTCAGTGGGAGATGATCAAAGTAGCAGCCACTGAGTTCATGTCAGAGACAACCCCTGCTCCCCTTAGTAGGAAGCCCATTTGGAGACTGAGCTGCAATGGGCTACCTCTATGCAAGGGGTCCAGGTTATCTCCATGAATGGTCCTTGGTTGGAGTATCAGTTTCAGAAAAGACCCTTAGGCTCAGAATTTTTTGGTTATGTTGTTCTCCTTGTGGAGTTCCAGAACCTCCCAGATCTTTCTATCTCCCCCTTCTTTCATAAGATTCCCTGCACTCTGCCCAAAGTTTGGCTATGAGTCTCAGTAACCGTTTTAATATCCTGCTGGGTAGAGTCTTTCAGAGGTCGTCTGTCTAACCTCCTGTCCTGTTCCTTATGTTTTTCTGAGTTAAATGAAACTGGTATATTGCCCAAATCTCAATCTTTCTTAATTACTAAGCATTTATTTTAACACTTATTTAAATGTACTAATAAAATCCAATAATATTGATATTCTTAGTCTATCAGTTCTCATCAAAAGTGGCTGCATTGTCCTCTACTGTGGCCTGGTAAGGCTGGAGAACCTCCCCTATCAGTGGACTTGGGGAGTGGCATGCATGCAGAAAGGAGAGGGAGGGTGGGATCGACAGGGGAGGAGGGAGGGGCTTATGGGGGGGATACAAAATGAATAAAGTGTAATTAATAAAAAATTTAAAAAATATTGATATTCTTGAAATATGAGCAATGTGCTTTGATAAATATAAGTGAAGATTAAGGAATTTTATTGAAATATAAGATTGTCTTCATTATTATCACTAGTCTTCATTATTATCACATTGTCTTCATTATTATCACTAGTATAACTTGATGGAAAAACTATTATTCTAAATGAAATTAGCTGTTGTGATTGTAATTAAGGAAATTCTATAGTGTATTTTACTTGCCCTGTTGTTCAGAGATTATTATATTAGTGGTATTCCAGAAAAAGCAAATAAGTTTTTTTTACACTCCACATAGAAAACATAAAATAAAAGCTCTCATTGAGCATGAATAAAATAACTTTTCAATGACACATTTTATTTGCTGTTCCCTCTGCTGCTGTTCTTCATTATTCAAGACTCAAGTTTATAAATTTTTAATAGAACAATTTCTCAAATTTCATATAACATCTGGAATAAAATTATTCAAAAAGGCATTTGAGCATGTGAATTATCACTGTGAGTTTAAGTTTAATCATGATTTTTACTTGTTAAAAAGAACATCACATTTTACATTTGCATGGTATAAATTATACAATCAAGGTCTTTAAAATGAACTCAAGTAATCAAAAATTTCAGAAATACTGCATCAGATAGAAATATTAAGTAACAGGATAGCAGATTTATGTATGTGTGTATTGTATACATATATTTCTTGTCTAATTTTTTGTTGTCTTTGGTAGTATATAATAAAAATAGTATATAAAATGTGTTTAGGACACATGGCTATGTCTAAACTATTTTGTATTTTAGGTTCTCTACATTTAGCACCTTACAATCTCATATAAATGAGAGGGATCCCTGAATTTTCAGGACGTAGATGCTTGACACATGAGATCATCAATGACACAGGTTGATACACATAATTTCAAATTAAGTGAACCACTATTTTCTTTTCTTCTTTTTTGGGGGGTGTTCCTTTTATTAATTTATTCATTTTACATCCCAAACATAACCCTCCCTCATCTCCTTCTGGTCCTACTTTCCCTCCATTTTCTCCCTATCTCCTTCCCTTAAGTACTTAAAAAAAAAAAAGAGAGCTCTTTTCCATTATTAACTGACCCCAGAGTGTTTTGTTTATTACTGTTATTATTATGTTGTTATTTATAATTTATTCACTTTGTATGTTGGTTGTAGCCCCCTGACTCTAGCCTATCATGTATTATAAAAATGAAAATGTGGGGAAAAGCCTAGAATTCATTGGCACAGGAGACAACTTCCGGAACAGAACACCAACAGCACAGGCTCTAAGAGCAACAATCAATAAATGGGACCTCATGAAACTGAAAAGCTTCTGTAAAGCAAAGGACACCGTCATCAAAACAAAACGAATGCCTCCAGATTGGGAAAGAATCTTCACTAACCCTTTATCTGACAGAGGGCTAATATGCTGTATACACAAAGAACTAAAGATGTTAAAAAGCAATAAATCAAGTAACCCAATTAAAAAATGGGGTATGGAGCTAAACAAAGAATTTTCTGTAGAGGAATAGAGAATGGCAGAGAAACACTTAAAGAGATGCTCAACATCCTTAGCCATCAGAGAGATGCAAGTAAAAACGACCATGAGATTTCACCTTACACCCATCAAAATGACTAAAATCAAAAACTCAAATGACAACACATGCTGGAAAAGGTGTAGAGAAAGGGGCACCCTCTTCCATTGCTGGTGGGAATGTAACCTGGTACAACCATTTTGGAAATCAATCTGGTGCTTTCTCATCTTGAGGAACAGTACTTCCTCAAGATACTGCTATACCACTCTTAGACATATACCCAAAATTTGCTCAAGTACACAACAAGGACATTTACTCAAACATGTTTGTAGCAGCTTTATTTGTAATAGCCAGAACCTGGAAACAACCCAGATGTCCATCAACAGAGGAATTGATGCAGAAATTGTGGTATTTTTTACACAATGGAATATTACTCAGCAATAAAAAAACGAGGAAATCATGAAATTTGCAGGCAAATGGTGGGATCTAGAAAAGATCATTCTGAGTGAGGTATCCCAGAAGGAGAAAGACACACATGGTATATACTCACTTATATAGACCCAAAAGACATTATAAACATAATGAAATCTATACACCTAAAGAAGATAAACAAGAAAGAAGACACAGGGTAAGATGATCAATCCTCACTTAGAGAAATGGGATGTGCATTGGACGTAGGAGAAAACAAGAAACAGGACAGGAGCTTACCACAGAGGGCTTCTGAAAGACTCTACCTAGCAGTGTATCAAAGCAGATACTAAGACTCATAACCAAACCTTCAGCAGAATGCAGGGAATCATAAGAAATAAGGGGGAGTTAGTATGATGTGGAGAGGACAGGAGCTCCACAAGGATCAAATACATCTGGCCACATGGGTCTTTTCTGAGACTGATACTCCAACCAAGGTCCATGTATGGATATTACCTACAAGCCCTGTTCAGATGTAGCCCGTGGTAGCTCATTAACCAAGTGGGTATCCTAGTAAGGGGAACAGGGATTATTTCTGACATGAACTCAATGGCCGGCTCTTTGACCTCCCCATCCCCCAAGGAAGGAACATTCATGCTAGGGCACAGAGGAGGACTTTGCAACCAGTCCTGAAGATACCTGATAAAACAGGGTCAGATGAAGGGGAGGAGTTTCTCCCCTATCAGTGAACTTGGAAAGGGGCAGGGAGAAGTGAGGGAAGGAGGGTGGGATTAGGAGGGAAAGAGGGAGAGGGATACAGCGTTAATAAATGATAACTAATAATAAAAATAAAAAATTAAAAAAAGAAAAAACTGCCTGTATCCTCTTTTTCTTTTTTTAAATTAAAATTTTATTTTTTTTTATATTTGTTACAGTTTATTTACTTTGTATCCCAGCTGTAGCCCCCTTCCTCATTCCCACCCTCTCTCATCTCTTCCCTGCCCTTTTTCAAGTCCACTGCTAGGGGAGGTCCTCCTCCCCCTCCATCTGACTATAGCTTATCAGGTCTCTTCAGGACTGGCTGCAGAGCCCTCCTCTGTGTCCTATCAAATCTGCTCCTTCCTTGGGGAGAGGTTAAGATCCAGCCATTGACTTCAGTCAGAGACAGTCCCTGTTCCCCTTCCTAGGGAATCTACTTGGATACTGAGCTGCTATGGGTCACATCCAGCAGGGGTCCTAGGATATATCCATGCATTTAACCTTTCTCTGTGGGCTGGCCAGCTGCCCAACCAAGGAGAAATTATCAAGGAGCAAGCAACCAGGTTTATGCCAGAGACTATTTCTTCCCATACTAGGGAACCCACTTGGAGACTGAGCTGTCTGTGGGCTACATCTGAGCAGGGGGTCTAGGTCCTCTCTATGACAGGTCTTTGGTTGATGCATCAGTCTCTACCATCCCCCTGGGCCCAGCTTTTTTGGCTTTGTTGGTCTCCTTTGGGGCCTCTGTCTCCTCCAGGTTTTTCTGTCTCTCCTTTCTTCCATATAACTCCCTGTACTCTGTCCAAAATTTGGATGTGAGTCTTTGCATCTGCTTTGATACCCTTCTTGGTGAAGTCCTTTAGAGGACATCTGTGTGTAGCCTTCGCTGTCCTGTAACTCACTCTATAAACAAGGCTGACCAGGGACTCACAGAAATCAGCTTCTCCCAGTGCTCGGATTAAAGGCATGGGCCACCTCTGTCTGGCAAACCATTCCCAAAAGAGTTGAAAGCATAAGCTTGCTTATTTATTTATTTATTTATTTATTTATTTATTTATTTATTTATTTAAAGACAGGCACAGACACTTAAATACTGATGAAATTCAGGCTCATGTGCTACTGAATCAATTAATATGAATTTCTGGTGACAAGGATGATCCACTAGATAGAGTTATTTTATTATATTATCCAACTAAACATGTTTCAGCAATGTCAAGAAAGTCTAAAAAGTGACATAGACAAGTAAGCTACAAAATATTTCTAGAAGCTAGGATTTTAGAAATTTGTTTTTTGTGAGGCTAGAAAAACGATTGCTATAATTCTACATAACAGAAACTGTCTTTTTTGTATTTTCATTATATGTGTTATGATATATAATATATATTATAATATATATATATATATTCAAGATTTGAGATAATCAATGCAATAATATGTTAGCATATTATTGTTAACTTTTAGGCTTTGTTTGTCAAGGAAATATGTACATTTTGGTGAAAAAAATACCATCCTGCCACAAATTCTCTCATACACATATTATACCTAAGATGAGAAGAAAAAGAAACAATAGGAAAAGATAGTTGAAGGGATTGAAAAAAATGTAGAAATAAGAATGTTAATGACAAAAAAAATTACTCAATGGCTTGAATTTGACATGAGTGTAAATTTATTGAAAAATACAATTCAACTGATAGTTTGAAGTATAAAGCTTGGATAGAGAGTGACCTATAAATGACTGATGTGTTTTATCTTCATGCTATGTGGCAGTTAAAAAGTCATAAAATAAATTGAATTGCCAGGGAAGTCAGAGTAATTAAGTCAGAGCAATTGGACACAATGCTCAGGGAATTAGCTTCTATTTCCGTAAAACACCTCCACCTGAGTGTTGGAATTACAAGGAAAAAGTACCAAAACCAATTCAAGAAATAGTAATTTATTTTTAATAAACATTTGGTTGGGGACATGCTTGCAATTTCAGAGATTTGGTCTATTGTTTTAATGGGAAGGACGACGGAACACATGGTATTGGTACAGTAACTGAGAGCTAAATAGTAACCTGAAAGCAGAGAGAGAAGGAGAGGGAGAAAGATACACACACAGAGAGAGAGAGAGAGAGAGAGAGATTGAGAGAGAAAGAGAGGTGGCTACAGTTAAGAAATTACTATGAATTGTGAAGAGATTTCATGTTTGTAGCAGCCTTATTTGTAATAGCCAGAAGATGGGAACAGCCCAGCTGCTCCTCAGTGGAGGAATGGATACAGAAATTGTGGTACATCTACACAATGTAATAAAAAACAAGAAAATCATGAAATTTGCAGGTAAATGGTGGGGTCTGGAAAGGATTATCCTGAGTGAGCTATCACAGAAGCAGAAAGATGCACACGGTATATACTCACTCATATAGATATATAGTATAGGATAAACTTACTAAAATCTGTACACCTAAAGAAACTAATCAAGAGGGAGGACTCTTGCGAAAATGTTCAATCCCTATCTAGAAAGGCAAAGAGGATGGACATTTCAGACTTTTAAATAGTGTTGAGACTGTTAAAGCCTATGGTGACTATTGAAGTTGGTTGAAATTATTTTTGCATTTTAATATGGGTACAAACCTATGGCAGCAAAGGAGTAAAAGGGGGTGCTGTGAATGAGAATGCCTCCCCACACCCCTATAGGCTTATATTTGACTGTTTAGTAACAGGAAATAAAATTCTTTGATATGACTAGAAAACAAGTGTGCTCTTCTTGGAGGAAGTGTGTC
This sequence comes from Psammomys obesus, assembly GCF_907164565.1. Classification (NCBI taxonomy): domain Eukaryota; kingdom Metazoa; phylum Chordata; class Mammalia; order Rodentia; family Muridae; genus Psammomys; species Psammomys obesus. The sequence continues at coordinate 22,911 of NW_026594083.1, read as the reverse complement.
ACTGGAGATGGGTTTTGAGGTTTCAAAAGGCCACACTAGGCCCAGACTCTCTCTCTCTCTCTCTCTTTCTCTCTCTCTCTCTGTCTTTCTCAGTGATAATCTTTAACATGGTAAAAGAAATGGCTTTCTTTTTTTTTCTTTTCAATTCTTTTATTCTTTTTTTATTTTTAATTATACTTTATTTACTTTGTATCCCCCCTCTAGTTCCCTCCCTCCCGCCATCCCAATTTCTCCCTTCCTCCCCCTTCTCCACATACTCCCCTCTCCAAGTCCACTGGTAGGGAAGGGTTTCTTTTTCTTCCTTATGATCCTAGTCTATTAGGTCTCATCAGGAGTGGCTGCATTGTCTTCTTCTGTGGCCTGGTAAGGCTGCTCCCCCCTCAGGGGTAGGTGATCAAAGAGCAGGCCAATTAGTTCATGTCAGAAGTAGTCCCTGTTCTCATTACTATGGAACCCACTTGGACACTGAACGGTCATGGGCTACATCTGTGCAGGGGTTTTAGGTTATCTCCATGCATGATACTTGGTTGGAGTGTGAGTCTCAGGAAAGACCCCTGTTCTCAAATGTTTTGTTTCTGTTGCTCTCCTTGTGGACCTCCTGTCCTCTCCAGCTCTTACTATTATTTCTCACTTCTTTCATAAGATTCCCTGCATTCTGCCCAAAGTTTGGCAATAAGTCTCAACACCTGCTTTGATAGTCTGCAGGGCAGAGCCTTTGAGAGGCCCTGGTTCCTCAAGATCCAGCTATACCACTCCTTGGCATATCTGCAAAAGAGGCTCAAGTATGCAATAAGGACATTTGCTCAACCATGTTTGTAGCAGCTTTATTTGTAATAGCCAGAAGCTGGAAACAACCCAGATGCCCCTCAACTCAAGAATGGATGCAGAAATTGTGGTACATCTACACAAAGGAATACTACTCAGCATTTAAAAATAAGGAAATCATGAAATTTGGAGGTAAATGGTAGGACCTGGAAAGGGTTATCCTGAGTGAGCTATCCCAGAAGCAGAAAGACACACACGGTATATACTCACACATATAGACATATAATATAGGATAAACGTACTAAAATCTGTACACCTAAAGAAAGTAATCAAGAGGGAGGACTCTGGCTAAAATGCTCAATCCCCACTCTGAAAGTCAAAGAGGATGGACACCAGAAGAAGAAAACAGGAAACAAGTTAGAAATGGCTTTCTATAATAACTAACATTCAACTATTCAACAGAAATTTTTTAAAATTTTATTTATTTATTTATTTATTACAATTTATTTATTATTTTGTATCCCTACTGCAGCCCCTCCCTCTTTTCCTCCCAGTCCCACCCACTCTTCCTCTTCTCCCCCTATTTCCTTTCCTTAGTCTCCTTATAGGGGAGGACCTTCTCCCATTCTATCTGACCCTAGCCTATCAGGTCTCATTATGGCTGGATGCATCATTTGCTTCTGTGGCCTGGCAAGGCTGCACCCCCCAGGACGAAGTGATAAAAGAGCCAGCCACTGAGGGTGTATCAGAGACAGTCCCTGTAACCCTTACTAGGGAACCCACTTGGAACCTGAGTACCCCATGGGTTTCTTTTGAACAGGGGATCTAGGTCCTTAGTTAGAGTATCTCTGCAGGCACCCCTGGGCACAGTTGTTTTTTTTTTTTTTGGCTCTGTCATTCTCTTTGTGGAGTTCTTATCTCCTCTAGGTCATTCTATCTCCCTCTTCTTCCATAAGGATTCTGGCACTCTGTCCAAAGTTTGGCTATGATTCTCTGTGTCTCCTTCGATACCTTGGTGTGTGTTTTGTGTACAGTATATATCTGCTTAGTTCTGGAAAAGGCAAAATGACGAAGACATATCCCTTCATATTGTAGTTACAGATGGTTGTGAGCTGCCAGTTAGTTTTGGGAATTGTAACCTTGTCTTTCAGAAGAGTAGCAAATACTCTTAACTGTTGAATAACATTCCCAACCTCCTGAACTACGTCTTAGACCACATAAATATTTTAGATCTCAATCAATAACACTTAATAAAAGCATTCAATCATTGAAGTAGGTGATATAGGTGTAAAATGAATGTCCTCAATAACAACAAAAGGCAAAAGGTCTTAGGGTATGCTGACTGTTTGAAAGACTCATTTGTTAAAATTTAAGACATTGCATGAAGAATTATGTATTAAGTCTTCAAGAACATGGATATTAGTTACCCATTGTTCAGCCATGGATGTCTTTATAAATCTCTTCTCTAGATGGGGCTTATTTTATCAGTGTTCACAAAACTCTGACATAAAACTTGGACTTAATAAAAATAAATTTGAGGCAGTAATAGCTTTAAAGAAAAAATGAAAACATGTGAAAATGTAGACTGAAAATGAACATGGAATGATTTCAGGATGACCTAGATAGAAACGGATGTGATCAGAAAATATGGATGATAGGCAAATGTTGTCAAGTGTTGGAGAACTCAAAGCCAAAAGGAATTAAATAAAAAAAAATTAAAGTAAACAAATAAAATTTTGTTGAACCAATTAGTCACTCTAATATGACTAATTAATGAGTCTAACATTTTTTTGTCTGAACTTTTATTCACAGTGATCAGGGACTTCATATTAACCTAAGATAGATATTAGTAGCTTAGGTTTAAAATGTCATCCTTCCCATAAAAATGAAGAAAATGTCTGCCACCTCAAATATTTAACATATGCAAGGAAAAACTAAGTATTTCCATATCTGAAATAAGGAAATATTGCAGCCTCCAAAGTATTAGGGATTTGCTTGAGCTGGCATAAAATATCCTTAAAAGAAACATTATAGTAAACTATTGGTTGTTTTCATACTGTGCACCTCCCGATGACAATTGCACTCATTGAAAGTTTTGTATATAACTGGAGGGTATATATTATTTTTTCCTTCCTGTTAAAGTGGTGAAAATAAAACTGAAGAGAAAGATTCTCTGTTGTTAATTTCACAGCCTACTTGGTTAGAAGCCTGTTTCCCTAACTTACTGTTTACTTCTAAATGCAATTATCCCTGGGTGAGTCACACTTGCAGGCACCATTAATTTCTATTTGAATTATCAGTTCAGAGATCTCAGCAGGTGTTAATTAGCAGCCACAAACAAAAACATATCCAAAACCATGTGCAGGACTTAGAACTCAGAGAAAAGGGAAATGTTATACACAGAGGCAGGTTATCATTTATTGATGGAATAAGAAAAGTCGTAAACTACTCACTTGGATTTGATGAGGCATGACATACATCCTAAGTGAATTATGTTGTATGTTGACTGGGGCTCTAGTACAATGAGATCCTTTGTAAAAAAAAAAAAAAAAAAAAAAAAAAAAACAAGAAACAAAACAAAACAAAAAAAAAACCTCTGTTATTCATGTTCATAGCTGTTATTGTTACAGTTAGAAATATATGTGTGAGAAGAGGTGGATGCGAGGTCGAAGCAGAAGAATTTTAGAGGAAGAAGCCAACCAAATTGATTGAATAATACTGAGAGCAGTATGGTTAAAGACTGGGTTATAATGTGAGAAAACCCCAACTGTAAGAGGCAAACAACTGAAACAACACATATGTGGGTACCCATTAAGCCTTCAGGACTGTAATTGTTACTTAAACTTTGCATGCATTGGGGTATAAATGATGTAGGAGTTAATGAGGAAAAGCAAAAAGAGGAAATGAACTGAATTACCAAAAGACAAATTGGGACCAGGATATCTTTCCAAGTTACCCCTGTATATTCTAGTTTCCTGTGTCACTACCAAAAACAGTAGGAACTGACTGAATGAATACATCTGGAAGGGCACATACAGATTAATTAAGGACCTCAAAAAACATATTACTTTGAGAGCAGGAACATGCAGAGTATTTCTATTTTTCCTTTCTTTTTTCTTCCTTCCTTCTTTCCCTCCTTCCTTCCTTCCTTCCTTCCTTCCTTCCTTCCTTCCTTCCTTCCTTCCTTCCTTCCTTCCTCCCTCCCTTCTTTCCTTCCTTTCTTCCTTCCTTCCCTCCTTCCTTCCCTCCTTCCTTCCTTCCTTCCCTCCCTCCCTCCCTCCCCCCCTCCCTCCCTCCCTCCCTCC
>NW_026594083.1:0-18441 GCF_907164565.1 Psammomys obesus | reverse complement strand
TCCCTCCTTCCTTCCTTCCTTCCTTCCTGCCTTCCTTCCTTCCTTCCTTCCTTCTTTTTTTCTGATTAGCTACATGCCCTTGGATAACCCAATTAGCACACACATAGAACTAAGTTTACATTCACAGTCATGTGTCCGGAAGTTGGGTGGGCACTGGGGAAACAAACATTAAAAAAGCATAGACATGCCTGAAGGAAGCCACGAGAACCAGAGCATACTGTGAATTTTCTTCACCCTAATAATGTCAGTGATGACATAAAAATTTCTCCCTTATGTTAGTAAGGTAGTTTGTGCCTGTTTCTTTGGTTTGGTTTGTTTCTTTTGCAAGTATACCACAATCAATTGGTAACTTTATATTTGATTGCAAAAAGTCTACTGAAAGTATTTTACAAGCTTAAGTATATATGTCTCATAATATTTTCCTAAAATTTAATTTAAAAATATTGTAGTAAAATTTACAAATAGCCATTAGATTAAGGTCATTTTTTTTTTTGACAGAGACAACAGAAGGGCAAAGAACCACATCCTACTTTTGATTTGAAATTATTTGTATCAATATTTTAGTGAAAAACAGACGATGTCAAAATAAGGAAAATTTATGACTTTGTCTTGATTGCTTCTAGGAATTGTGTATTTTAATTATATATATGAATACAATTTTTGACAGTGCCATTGCACTGAATCTAATAGGCAATTATATTTAAAAAAACTGTCTTTCTTGCTTTTCTAAATACATTTATTATTCTTCCCTTCAGGCTACCTGACTTTCATTTGCAATGGTGACTCCTTGTCCCTCCACATAATCCTCTAAGAGAAAGGAAGGGGTCTTCTCAAAACTCAACACTGACCATTTCCTGTTATGTCCTTCCTTTGCTATTTTATTTAAATGCATTTGACTGTACATGAAAAAATGTATGGTCTCTACTTGCTCTTTCAGGATGATACTGTGTTAACAGCATAGCTGAGCTCTCTTTTGTGTTCACCAACTTCTCAGAAGCTAACTTCCTCTCCAACTGTCTTTCTATTTATATTGCTTTCACTGAAATATTCCTGTCTCATTATGTAACATTTAGATTAAATAACAATTCCTCTCAAAGTTTATTGCTTCAAATCATATTAAGTTTCCCAGTTGTATAATGATACATTGATTATTCTTTAATTTTTACCTTATAGAGCTTATCAAGTTAGAGTTATTTGTTATGTTAAATAGATGCTGACAGTATTTCTACAGGAAGAGAAAAATCAAAGCATGGAAACCCTTCCCAAAGTTATGTTTAATTGTTTTGGAGTTTTGGAATCCCTTGTAAAGTAAAGATATGATATCACTTTGTTATGTTTTGCACTTGGCTAACCTTTAAGCTGTCTCCATGATGTTTGTTTTCTTAAAATTAAAGTCTTTTATGGGAATGTCAAAAAATTTTTACACTGGAAAGGAAAGCACTATGTTCTGTGCTTTCATTACGAAACTGTGTAGGGACAAGATGTCTAAAATATCATTGCCGTTCCATCTCTCCAATTGTGACCTGTGCTCCATGAGTTAACAAAATGCCCATTATTGCATTACCAGACTCTGCTATTCTTTCTCGGTTGCACTATGCCCACAGCTGATGATATAAATTAATTAAATACAACCTATCTCAATGTCGCTTCTAGCAAATGTTTATCTTCTAGCTTAAACTTGCATCAGTTAATACTGGAAATATTTTCTATATCCTTGCACATGTATGCTTGTTTCCAAGAAGAACATATTCAAATGCAGATTAGAAACCAAAAATTTAGATATTGAATAATATTTTAAATTTCACACATCTAATATATTTTAAACCACTCAGTTGTTTTTAACTCATTAACTCTTAAATTATTTTAAGAAGGCAAAACAGAAAGTGAAGTATAATGAAATTTACCCCATGTAACCACTTACCTTTCACAAAGGAAGGGGATCAACAAATTCAAAGAGAGAAACTGGGAGGGGGACAGAATGATCAAGGTACTTACTTAAAAGGAAAAAGCATGACATTAATTTTCTTTTTTATTCAAAGCGTTTCTTGATAAAATTCTGTTTGCACAGATTATGATATGTGCTAGAGCTTTTGTTCAAAACTAAAGCACATTAACTTTGGATCTTATGTAAAATATCAGTGATAGCCAAAGAAAAAGATATACTTTTTTTTTAAATTTTACTTTTTCTTATCAGTTACATTTTATTAACTTTTTATCCCAGCTGTATCTCGCTTCCTCATTCCCTCCCAATCCCACCCTCCATCCTTCATCTCCACTGTGCCCCTCAGTAACAAAAAGGAGGAAATCATGAAATTTGCAGGCAAATGGTGGGATCTAGAAAAGATCATTCTGAGTGAAATATCCCAGAAGAAGAAAGACAAACAAGGTATATACTCACTTATATAGACCTATAGGATATGAAAAACATAATGAAATCTATACACCTAAAAAAGATAATCAAGAGAGCAGACACGGGGTAAGATGATCAATCCTCATTTAGAAAGACTGATGGGATGTGCATTGAAAGATACACTTTTTTATTTAGCAGATCTGACTCTATAATTATCTGGTTCAGTACATTTCCAGTTTTGATGTACAAATTGCTTTTACTATATCAAGAATGGTTAGTACATTAAAAGAGTGAAAATATTTTACACACTTCTTTCTTGGTATGATTATTGTCTTGGGAAATTACATGAACATTTTAGTTAATATTTAAATAATTATCCAACTAATTATTTCATTGCAGCTTGTGGGCAAGCCTTAAGAGAAAGCCTCTCATCATTCTCATTGTAGCTAAGAGTCAGATCTGCACATATTTATATATTTGCATTTATTTGAATTTAATCCTTTACTTTTTATTTGTACAATTTAAACATGTTACATTATCTTATCAATACTTCTTGTCCGGTATTACAAAATCAGCCAAATTGTACTTCGTAAGTACAAATGTTCACAAATTGCTGTTAAGGGTTATACTGCTTTAGTGACTGTATATTACGCTACAATAATTATTAACTTAATAGCAGGGATTAACAAGGTTTATAGTAAAGCATTGTATCCATCTTGTTGGAGGGATACAACAATCAAGTATATGCCATGAGCCCAGTTAGAAAGCTGCTGGTTACTGACAAGGTATATGTTCCACTACTGTACTCTTAGTTGTGCCATGCTAGATGTGGTGGTTTGAATAAGAATTGACCTTAGACTCATATTTTTAGATGCTTATTGGCCAGAGACTGTTAATATTTGAAAGAATTAGAAAGATTTGAAGATGTTGCCTTGTTAGAAGAAGTGTGTCACATTACTGCAGGTCAGCTTTGGGGTTTTAAAAGCCCATGCCAGGCTCAGTCTCTCTCTCTGCCTCCTGTTGCCCACAGATCAGGATGTAGAACTCTCAGCTACTGCTCCAGCACCGTGCCTGCCTGCCTGCTGCCATGTTCCCCACCAAGTTGATATTGGACTAAGTATATGAAACAGTAAGCAAACCCCTAGTTAAATGCTGTCTTTTATTAGAATTGTCTTTGCCATAGCATCGCTTGATGGCAATAAAACAGTGAGTAAGACACTAACAGTTGAAGTGTTTCATAGATTTCATAGATTAGTAAGACTCTTGGCTGACTCCCTCCTTTGAAATCTTGCATCATTCCTAAATTTTCTATTTATCAAAATAAAAATTTTCTCACTGTCTTCCAAAAATGTCTTTTAGATTCTCATATCCACATACTTATTATGCCCCAACATGATTTGTCTCTTTAGGCTTTAAAATATAGAAAATTCTAATTTTTCCATATTCCCCCAGATCTCAGTAAAACATTTATTTCAAGTTGTTTCACTCAAGTTTGTTCTAAGTGTGTGCTGAATTAATAAATGTTTTAGAGGGTCCTTTCTTACACACACTGTAATTCACATATTATATTTAATATTGTAATCACTCAGTAATATTATAGAGTTAAGAGATGAACTCTAGAAACATAACTTGCTACAGTAAATGTCATTATGACTTCTTCCAAGTTAAAATATAAATGGATAAGAAATAATTTAAAACATTCTTCTTATCTAAGAAAAGGAAGCAAATAAATTCAAGGGGAGTAGAAATAAAATTTTCCTGGCTTTAACAGTAAAGAGGAAATCATTATGCAAATCTTGCTGAACTCCCTAATGGGCATGCCTTCAGTATCAGTGTCACAACACATTAGACTTTCAACTAGCTACTTCTTATATCCACCATTCAAAAGTAAACACTAGTGTGAAAAATCTTCTTTGAGACAATCACTATAGAATTAGAATTTATTAAGAAAGATTAGAAAGTCCTTATGAAAAACAATCAAGTATTGTCATATTATCGGCAGACCAATGATGGCTACAGTTTGGAATAGTGATTTTAGACAATTAGAATTGTGATAGGTAATAAAAAAATAAAGGCATTGTGATTTAACTGAGAAAAGCTGAAATGATCATGATGATTTATGTCTCTAATTCCAACAGCCAGGAAACTGAATCCGAACCCAAATGGGTTTGATGCCAACTTGAGCTACAAAATGAAATCCTGTCTTAAAACAAGGTAGCTAGCAACAGAAACGAAAATCAAAATCAAATCATAATTTTAAAAAAGTTACAAAATTTGAAGACAAATGTATGGAACTAGAAAAAAATTCATCCTAAGTGAGGTATCCTAGAACCAGAAAGAAAAACATGGTATGTACTCATTTATACATGAATATTTGCTGTTAAGTAAAGGATAATCATACTACAACCCATATAAGTAAGTAACAAGGGGGGCTCAAGGGGTATGCATGGATCTCCCTGGTAAGGCGAAATAGAATAATTTTTTTTGGGGGGTGGAAAGGGGGTAGGTGCTGATAAGTACAGCAGGGATCATGGGGGCATTGAAGATGGAGGGAGTACTAGGGAAGACAACTGGAAATGGGAGGATACTTAGGGATGATATGGAGATCTATTGCAATGAACCTCACCTGGAGTCTACAAGGGTGACCTCAGCTCAGCAAAGACTCCTGTTAATGGGGAAAGGGGGGGGCGGGGAAGAACTTGAACTGGCTTTCTCTTGCAATTAGGAAGGGTTTCCAGTAGTAGGACTAGGACATAAACCTAGCCACAAAACTTTCAACCTACAGTTTGTTCTGTTTCCAAGATATACTGGGAGTACAATGGTACAGGTCTTATGAGAGTGGCCATCCAATGGCAGTTTCGACTCGAGGCCCACCCGGACCATGAGGAAGCCTATGAATGGCATTGCGTGGATGTCCAAGAACCACAGGCGAGATAGGTCAGAGACCTAGTGTAGAACCAAACACAACTCCCCCTGCCCCTGCCCCCACCAAAACAAAACAAAACAAAACAAACAAACAAACAAACAAACAAAAAGAGTCAGTGAAACGAATCCTAATGATATTCTGCTATCCTCATAGACTGGAGCTTAGCATAATTGTCTGCAGAGAGGTATCATACAGCAGAAGCAGAGACCCACATCCACACACTAGACAGAGCTTGGGAAATCCTATGGAAGAGGGGGGGAAAGGGATTGTAGGAGCCAGAGGGGTCACAGACTCCACAGTAACAAGGTTCAGAGAATCAACTAAGAGTTTCTCATAGGGGCTCACAGAGACTGAACTGAAAATCAGGGATCCTATATGGGTCTGACCTAAGCCATCTAGATATATATTGTGGTTGTTTCTCTCGGTGTTTTTGTGAGTCTCCTAGTAAAGGGAATGACGGCTGTCTCTGACACTTTTTGCCTACTCTTAGGACTCTCTTCCTTCTCCTGGGTTATGTTGTCCATCCTTGAAATGAAGGTATGTGTCTAGTCTAATTGTACCTTCAATTCTGGGGAAAGCCTGCTTTTTTCTGTAAACCAAAAGAGGAGTGGATTTGGAAAAGCAGGTAGGTAAGGCTCATGAAGTGATAGGAGTGGAGAGGGGAGCTGGAGACATGGATTGGGAAGGGTGGAATGAGGGGAAACTGTGGTCAAGATGTAATATATGAAAGAAGAATAAATAAATGCAAAAAAAGAAAAAGAAAAATGAAAGATTGTATTATTCTATAATGCTTACTTGTAGTTTGAAATAGTTTGTATAATTCATAGAAAAATTGCTTGATTTTCTAAAAATGATGTGTTTTATTTATTTTTATACTGTGTGTGTGTGGTGTGAGTGCATTGGTAAATAGACATGTGTATAAGTGTCTGTGGATGCCAAATGTCAATGCCACTCTCTTCCTCAAATATTTTCCATCTTAATTTTTCAATTAAAATCTCTATCTAGTGGACTTGGGGAGGGGCATGCATGCAGAGGGTGGAGGAAGGGAGGGATTGGGACAGGAGGAGGGAGGGAACCACAGGAGGGATACAAAGTGAAAAAAGTGTAATTAATAAAGAAAAAAATAAAATTGATCAAAAAAAGAAAAAAATAACAAAAAAAGAAATATAGATGAGAATGAGGCTTGAATATTTCAATAATTTTGGTATATTTCTCCTTATTTTTAGATAGTTTTAATTAAACATGCTCTGTGCTGCCTCATTTAAAGACTGATTTTTTATGTAAGAATATTTGATAAGAACTAAAATTCTAACATGTTAATATGTGGTCCAATTTTCTTCTAAAAGTTCTTAATGTTTCATGATCAAATAAACTAAAACATGTTGTCAATGCAAAAAAAAAATCTCTATCAAACCTGGGATTCACTAATTGTCTAGTATCAGCAAGATGCTCAGTTTATCCTTTCTGCTTCTACCCAGGGCTGTAATTAAAGGTCCACTCTGTGTTCTGGTTTGCACATGGATGCTGGAAATGGAACTAGGTCATCACACTTGCATGACAAGTAACTCACCCACTGAACCATCACTGTAACCTGAAATTTATGAACGAATCCTGATGAAATATATTTTTTCAAGGACTTCCAGAAAAGTAATACTTGTTTAAAAAAATGAAAATTTGTGCCTGTTTAGAATATATTTACAGTAAATGCTTTAACTCATATTTAACACTATTTGACACTGCAGATCAGACTTACATTTATTGAAAAAGATCCTCAGATTTGCTCAGAATAAAGACAGCTCAATCTCAGGTTCTGGCTCCAGAGAATGAAACTCTGAAAGACAGCTAGTCTTACATTGACAAGACAAGCAAATCTGAATTCAAAGCCAAAACTTTTTGTTTTGTTTTGTTTACAACCCTCCAGAGACCTGAATTTTCAAAATAAGCAATCAGCCTGAAATCTATGGAAGGATTTTATGTGTGTGAGACAAAGCAGAGCTAGCGACTTGTGTAGATTTGTTTTTAGCTGTTACCTTTGTCATTGTTCTTTTGCTGTGTTGAGACATCATGATCTATACAACGGAAAGCATTTAATTTGGGCTTCACATACATGCGTGAAGGTTGTGTGTTGGTTGTCAGAAGCTATGAACTCTGGAAGTTGCAGAAGCAAAGAATGGAAGAATTTTCCAGAGTACTCTCTTCAGGCACTCAGTAGAATCATAGATCAGCTTGCAAAGAGATTCAACACTACTTTCTGGGTTACCATCTTGGTGTGAAAAACAGAAACCTTTGGGGAGGAATAAGAAATGCCTGTAGTTAACTCTGTACCCCATTTTAGAATTGTATTATTTGGTTCCTTTATACAAGCATCATGGTCACGGTGTGTCTCCACATCAATAGAACAGTGACAAAGGCAAAGGCTAGAATCAAATCTATAGATGCTATCACATTTTGGAGGCAGCCTTTAAACATTTAGATTGTGATGGGATGTATTTTATCAGCCCCACAAGCACACAAAGCAATTCAAAGTGACTCTTTTTGTTGTCTTGGCATTCCAGATTTTATTCTTTCAGAGAGTGATTATAGATTAAAATCCTAAAATTAGGGAAGTAAAGGAGGGTAGCACAGAGCACCATAGAAATGGTGGAAACCTGTGCTGACAACTCTATAGCGTTTGTCACATCAGTGGTGCCCTTATATAGGAGTGGTGAATGATAGCCTCATCAGCCTACAGAAAATGACTGTCTCTGGAGAAGAGTGTGCTAGGAAAGCCAAAACCAGAAGGGGAAGGGGAAAAATAATGTTATTCTAGTGATCTGAAAATTCAGGTACCTGCAGTTACCTAAGATTTTTCTAAGTAACAGATGAATGGAAACACATAAGCCTCATTTGTAGATATTCTTTTTTTTTTCCTTCTAAATTAACAATATTCAACAGATGGGAAAAAAAACAACGTTCAGGTATAATTAGAAGAAATTTATGATGCTACTATTATATTGCTTTTTATAAGACTTTTATTGGAAAAAATATACAATACATTCTGATCTCAGATTCTCCCTACTTCCACACCCACCTAATGTCTTATCCTTCTTCTTCCTTTTCATCCAAAAATTATTGTCTTTGTTCATATTTGCTATTACCTAAAATTCCATAAACAATATAATTTTATTTTCACAAAGATCTGGAAGATTAGAAGTCCAAGACCAAAGTATATATGTGTGTGTATCTACCGAGGGGCTAGATGACCCACATATGTCTCCATCAAACTATATCCTTGTGCAGCTTTGATTTTTAAGAGCCTGTGTGTCTTAGTTAAGGTTTCTGTCACCTAAAAGAGACATCATGACTATGACAATTCTTATAGTGGAAAGCATTTATTTGGGTATAGCATATGGGTTCAGAGATTTAGTATATTATCCTCATGGGGGGAGCATGGTGGTATACAGACAGACATGTTACTAGAGAGGAGTTAAAAGTTCTACGTTTGGATTGACTGGCAGCAGGCAGAGAAGCAACACTGGTCCTAACTTGAGCATTTGAAACCTCAAAGCCCACCTGCAGTGATGCATTTCCTCCAAAAAGGTCACACCTACTCCAATAAGATCACATCTCCTACTAGTGACACTTTCCAAGAGACTATAGGGTAATTTTCATTAAAACCACCACATTGCACTCCCTGTCCCTATAGGCTTCTAGCCATATCATAATGCAGAAATGATTTCTGTTCAACTTCAAAAAGCCCCACAAGGAGAGCAACAGAACCAAATTATCTGGGCACAGGGGTCTTTTTTGAGACTGATACTCCAATCAAGGACCATTGATGGATATAACCTAGGACCCCTGCTAAGATGTAGCCTTTGGCATCTCATTCTCCAAGTGGGTTCCATAGTAAGGGGAACAGGGACATGTACTCAGTGGCCTGCTCTTTGACCACCTCTCCCCTCATGAGGAGGGAACAGCCTTACCAGGCCACAGAGGAGGACATTGCAGCCAGTCCTGATGAGACCTGATAAGCTAGGGTCAGATGGAAGGGGAGGAGGACCTCCCCTGTCAGTGGACTTGGAGAGGGGAATGGGAGGAAAAGAGAGAGGGAGGGTGGGATTGGGAGGAGATGAGGAAGGAGGCCACAGCTGGGATACAAAGTGAATAAACTGTAATTAATATAAAAAATAAAAAAATAATTTAAAAAAAGTCCCCATAGACTGTAATAGTCAACCCTGTTTAATAGTCCAAAGTTCAAAGTCTTTTCTGAGACTCCTGGCAATCATTAGCTATAACATTCTGTAAGATCAAAGTTCAAAATGGTACCACATACTTCCAGCATAAAACAACACAGATTAAACATTATGACTCCAACAGGGAGGTAAGAGAGCATAGTGAGGAAATACTGTAACAAAACAAAATTGAAAACCAGTTGGACAAACTAAACTCTGCATCTCCATGTCTGATGTCAAAACACTCTACAGATCTTCACCTCCTTTCAGCTTCGTTGACTGCAACAAATTTATTTTTTTAATTAAATTTTTATTTTTTAATATTAGTTACAGTTTGTTTACTTTTTATCCCAGCTGTAGCTCCCTTCCTCATTCCCTCACAATCCCATCCTCCCTCCCTCATCTCTTCCCTCTCTGTCCACTAATTAAAGAGGACCTCCTCCCCTTCCATCTGACCCTAGCTTATCAGGTATCTTCAGGACTGGCTGCAATGTCCTCCTCTGTGGAGTAGTAAGGCTGCTCCTCCCTTGGGATGGGGGAGGTTAAAGAGCCGGCCATTGAGTTCATGTAGGAGACAGTCCCTGTTCCCCTTACTAGGCTTTCCCACTTGGATACTGAGCTGCCATGGACTACATCCAAACAGGGGTTCTTGGTTGGAGAAACAGTTTCAGAAAAGACCCCTGTGCCCTGATATGAGAGGTCAGGAGCAACATTTTTTTATTTTTTATTTTTTTTTTTTTTTTTTTATCTTAGGCTGGGTCTACTTCCCTTTACCAGCTTTCCTTAGCATGAATCCCACTAGTCTCACACTTACAACATTTTGGAGTCTCCAATATGACCCAGGCTTCACCTTTAAATGCTTCTCACAGTGGCCTCTCTGGACCTCCACACAGGAACACCTCTGACACATACCAGGTCTCAGCAGCTTTCCTTATCCAAGAAGAAAAAAAATCCATAACTCCTGCTTGTATCCTTGACTCTAGAGCCAGAACTAAATGGCCAAGTTCTGCTGCTTACTGGAACCCTCATTCAAATACATTTTCACTGGCTTTCTGTTTTCAATATTTCCCTACACTGCCTAACTTTGTCTGACCTAGAACTTGCTCTGTAGACCAGGCTGGCCTTGAACTCAGAGATCTGTCAGCCTCTGCCTTTCCAGTGCTAGGATTGAAGGTTTACACCACCGTGAACAGCCCTAAGCATTTCTTTATTACCTTTTCAATTTTCCTTAATTTCTTTTCACAAAATGGAAGCCTACCTGGGTGGGGTCTTGCTATGAAGTCACCACTCCCTTTATTCCATTTAGTATCAGGCTTTTCCTTAATCTGTTGATACTTCCTGTTGTTCCTTTTCTCCTCAGTGTACATCTTGTATTTTTTTCCTCTCAGGTTTCTCTTTTCGTTTTAGATCTGCATAACATTGGCCATAAATAACCTCAGGACACAGTCCACACTAGGCTGCTTTGAAATCTCTGCAAATGTATCTACAATGCATTCAAAATTCTTCAATTTAGCAGACTTTTTGGACAAGGGCAAGAAGCAGCCACATTCTTCACCAAACTATCAAAAGAACAATCTCTGGGTCACATACTAATATTCTCCTTTTCTGAAAGCTTTTGAGCTGGCTCTGTAAAGTGAAAGTCACCCTTAGACACACTGGTCTTACATGCCCTTATTAAAATGTCCCATTAAAGCCCATTTAAAGCATTCAGCTACTTTGGTCATCCAAAGTCCCAAGGTCCAAATTTCTCTAAGCAAAAGTATGGTTAGGCCTAGCATAGCAATACTCTAGTCCATGGTACCAATTTTTGTCTTGGAATTTTGATTGCTAAGAAGGGACACCATGTCACAGAAACTCTTATAAAGTATAACATTTAATTCATAGGAAGACCCCACTCAGGTAGGCTTCCATTTTGTGAAAAGAAATTAAGGAAAATTGAAACAGTCAAAAAGAAATGCTTAGGGCTGTTCACGGTGTTGTAAACCTTCAATGATAGCACTGGAAAGCCAAACTTGGGCTGAGCACAGGGAGCCTTGTAGTACAGTGGCAGGAAAAGGATCTCCACAAGAAGATCTACAGAGCCAACTAACCTGGGCCCAGAGGAGCTTGCAGAGCCTGAAACACCAACCAAAGACCATATATGAACTGGACCTAGGTTCCCAACACATATGTATGCAATGGGCAGTTAAGTCTTCATGTGGGTTCCCCAGCAAGGGGCAGAATCATTCTCTGAAAATTACTCTCTTGCATGATTTTCAGTCACTTACCCTTGGTGGGGCTTTCTGGCCAGGCCACTGTGGTAGAGGATTTGCTCAGTCCTGACAAGCCTTGATGTGCTGGGATGGGTTGGGGTGGGACTGTCCCCTTTTCTGAGTAGGTTGTGAAGGGGGATAAGGGAAAGAGGGAAAGAGGTTGGAACTTGGAGGAGAGATAGGAGGTGTACAGTGAATAAATAAATTAATTAAAGAAAATGATGTTGCAATTTAATGACCGAGTATATGATTTTTGCATGACATAGAAATTGAGTACATAGCATTTAAGTTATACTCACAGTGGTGAATTTGAACTTTGTGACATGATATTTGAGGCAACAGGATTCCTAGCTTTGAATTTATTTGTGCTTTGACTTTGCAGACACTCAGAATATAGCCACTTTAATGTTCAATGCTAGTCAAACCCTCAGGTCAATGTAACAACCCCAAATGGCTTTTATTTAAAATTTCAATCTCTTTTGAAAGGAAGCATAGGTCCACAACACTGGTCTATAATCTTATTGCTAGGCTCAGTTATAAAATGGAAATAATATAGTAGTCTGAATAAATTTTGCAGCTAAATAAAATTAAAACCCTGTAATTACATCACATGTTTTGTGCTTAACATTCTAATTATCTGAAAGAATGACATTCAATTATCTGTCTCTTTTCTAATGTGTATGAAAGTGTCCTTACTATGTCACTCAAATCCTATTTATCTGAATAATGAACTATTTGGAATAATCAGTAGCTGTGTATTTTTCTGATTAACACTGATTCATCTGCTTCTACCTCTGTAGGCTATTTGCAAGGCAGAGAAATTGCAAAGCAGATTAATGACAACTGATAATCCAAATACAATCCTGAAAAAGAATGAGGTTACCCATGTTAATTTTTTAGTAATCCATGCTTAATAAGCCATCAAAGAACAAATTACATGATCATAATACGTTTGCCTGATCTCTATTCAGAAAGGCTCAGTAACTACTTAAATTAGTATATAATCATGAGGTGTTTACTCTATTTTAATCACAAATTCTTGGCAATTTTATATTGTCCCCTTAAAATCATTTCACTTCATGGTCATCTATGAATATATATGAATGAAAATTTATAGTATTACACTGTTTCTGGTAACAACACAATATGTATACGCTGGTATTTGTTTCTGCAAAGTTCTCATACCTAAATACTTTATAGTGGTTTGTAAAAATGCATATGATGTCTACACAATGATGATTTTTTTCTAAGATATTAGTTGTGTGAATATACTGATAGTGCTGAGTTACATGATTATATATGCGTATGTATGGAATTATGAAAATATGCTATCTACGTTTCTATTTACCATGTGAAATATTTCTCTATTTATTCCAATTTAAATTAAATCATGGTATGGGCTAGTAATGAGGAAACATGATATTCTCGACAACCTATTTATGAAATAAAATTAGAAAAGCATCATACTGGAATATTGTATCTTAATGTAATTGAAAAGTGTTTTGTTGATGCATTATTTCAATGCTTTTTCTCATTGTGGTTTTAGTTACCTTTAGTAAACTGTTATACGAAAACTTTAAATGAAAATTTCAAATTCCATAGCATATTTTAATCATCACTGTACTTTACTCTTAGTTATTGAGATAAATCTAGTATTATACCTGCTTTATAAATTACCCTTTGTTCTCAGTATGTAGGAATAGGAATAACCAGACTACATTTTAATATTATCTGTCTTTCAAGATCCTCTAATGTAGATAATGTGTGATAACAATGCAGACAATGAGTTTAAAGAATCAATCGTTCAATAAAGATTAAAATTAATATTGACTAATGTTAATCTTGGTTCTTCAGAGAACCAGAGCTGATAATATATATTACATTAATATACATAAATAGGCAGCAAATAGTTATTCTTTTATTCTATTATTTTCATACACACATATAAGTTTTTTATATAAATCGTAATAGAAACATATTTTAATGTTCTCTTTTTCTATATTTTTATATGTATAGGAATTAAGAATCATTAAGAAAATTAAATTCATCCATCTAAAGGAATCTAGTCTGAGAAATTGCTCCTTTGCTTATGAAGCTCATAGAGCCTATGTCCAACCCTTTATAAAAGAACAGTTCATGAAAAAGATACTATTACATTCTAAATATGATGGCTTAGTACATGAGTAATGGAAGGCTGCTTCTTTGTTCAAGAGGTAAATTCCAACCTCCCCAAATCTGTTCTACTCAGGTCACATGTTGAGCGTTACACAACCACTTTAAGAACATAATTTTACTCAGACTGCTTCAATTACACATATACCACTCAGAAATTCCCACACAGAAATAAATTCTCCAATATAAGGTGGAGAATGTATGTCGATAGAAAGAAATGAGGAAAATAGCTTAGAAGGTGCTAATAAAAGCTGTCTGAGACATGTATTTTCCAAGGCCCTGATATATGGACATTGAGTTTGACAGGAACAAAAATATCTTGTTTCTACGTTAATAACACCATAGTCTTGATTCCAGCAGCAACTATCTTCTGTCTAGAGTTTAGATTTTAGGGAAATTTAGCTTACACAAACACAGCTTTTCATTTTCTTTCTCTGGATATATTCAAAGTTATGTTTAGTTGTTTCTCTCTTACTCAGATTAAGTCTTTCTGGGACAAGAAAAGAATCTTCAGTTGGGATCACCTTAACCTCCTTTCGCATATTGTTTAGCACTATAAAAGTGGCAAACAACAGTGAGGGGAACAGAAAGTAAAGGAGCCAGTATAGTACACTTTCAGGAATAAGTGGGTGCTTTCCCTCAGTTTTGCTCACTATCAGTCTTTGTTTCTTTGAATCCCTTGCAGTATGCTACTGAGCTGAATACCAAGTATAAATTCAGCAATCTGCTTTTCATTTTGAACATTATTTTTATTTATTTTTTCATTTATTACAATTTATTCACTTCGTATCCTGGCTGCAACCCCCTCCCTCATCTCTCCCAGTCCCACTGATACCTCAGCCTATTAGATCTCATTAAGGACTGCAGTAGCATCTTCCTCTTTGGCCTGGTAAGGTTGCAACCCCCGGGGGGGGGGTGTGATCAAAGAGCAGGCACTGAGTTCATGTCAGAGACAGACCCTGCTCCCATTACTAGGGTATTCCATTTGGAAAATGAGCCATCTATTGGTTTCCTCTGAGCGGAGGTCTAGGTCCTCTCCATGCGTGGTCCTTTGTTGGACCATTGGTTTCTGCAGGCCACCCTGGTCACAAGTTGTTTGGCTATGTTGGTCTCCTTGTGGAGTTCCTGTCTCCTCAAGGTCTTTCTGTCTCTCCCTTCTTCTATAATTTTTCCTGCACTCTGCTCAAAGTTTGACTGTGAGTCTCAGTATCTCCTTTGATACTCTGGTAAAGTCTTTCAGAAGGCTCCTGTCCTATTCCTTTTCTTCTCTTACTTCTGATATCTATCCTGTTTGCTCTTGTGAGTGAGGTTTCAGCCTCTTCCCGAGGGTCCTCCTTGTTTAGTTTCATTAGAACTATAGATTTTAGTATGTCTATTCTATATTTTATGGCTAATATCCACCTTTTCTAATCTTTTAAAAAATTCTTTATTAATTACAATTTATTCTCTTTGTATCCCCCCTGTGGTTCCCTCCCTCCTTCTGTTCCAATCCCTCCCTTCCTCCACCCTCTGCATGCCCTTCCCAAGTCCACTGATAGGGGAGGTCTTCTTTTCCTTCCTTCTGATCCTAGTCAATTAGGTCTCATCAGGAGTGGCTGCATTGTCTTCTTCTGTGGCCTGGTAATGCTGCTTCCCCCTCAGGGGGAGGTAATTAAAGAGCAGGCCAATCAGTTCATGTCAGAGACAGTCCCAGTTCCTATTACATTGGAACACACTTGGATACTGAACTTCCATGGGCTAATCTGTGCAGGGGTCTTAGGTTATCTCCATGCATAATCCTTCTTGGTTGGGGTCTCAGGCTCAGGAAAGACCCCTGTGCTCAGATTTTTTGGTTCTTTTGCTCTCCTGCGGAGTTCCTGTCCTCTCCAGATCTTACAGTTTCCCACTTATTTCCTAAGATTCCCTGCGCTCTGCCCAAAGGTTGCCCATAAGTCTCACCATCTGCATTGAGAGTCTGCAAGCCAGAGCATTTCAGAGGTCCTCTGTGTCAGGCTCCTGACTTGTTCCCTCTTTTCTTCTTCTTCTGATGTCTATCTTCTTTACCTTTCTGGATAGGAATTGAGCATTTTAGCAAGAGTCCTCCCTCTTGATTAGTTTCTTTAGGTGTACAGATTTTAGTAGGTTTATCTATATGAGTGAGTATATACCATGTGCATCTTTCTGCTTCTGGGATAGCTCACTCAGGATGATCTTTTCCAAATCCCACCATTTACCTGCAAATTTCATGATTTCTTTGAATGAACGTTGCGGAAAGAAAAAAAAAAAGACATTGACTGCAGGTGGTCATTTCATTGACTCTAATATTCTGAGAACTCTGTCTGAAATACTATTTTACCTTATTTTTAAATTGCTCACATTTATAAGGATGTAGAGTCTATACTAAGAACTATTAAACTAATAAACAAATAAACACATGTTGGAAATGCATATTTCTCTTTGTTTGAAGCAGCTGTATGTTCAGCACTGTAAAACCCACAACATTATTACATGTGTAAGCTTTAAATATTCTATGATTACAAAATGGCAAAATAGCCAAAACTTGCCTTTTCCATTTGACATCTGAAAATGCTGAATGCTTTCAAGAACTTATCAGAATCAATAATAAGTATATTTTTTAGGAAAACGTTATTATTCCTTATCTACAAAGATATTGACATTTTACTTCAAAATCAAGCTTGAAATATGGCATGGACATTGTAAAATAGATTTTATTTGAAGAGCAAATCTGCATATAATGTAGTAAGACACAGATCTACTGTAAAAGAATAAGAACACTTGATTTTGTATTTTTATAGGAAACTTATTTCTTAATTGTTGAGGCATTCACATATGACCTCAACCTATAAGAGCACACCAATTGATTATCCAATATTAAATGGTTAGACGTGAAACTACTAACAATTGTAAAATTATAAAGACTGAGCAGAATGTTTAAGAGGCTATGAATTTGAAAGAGAGAAGGAAGAACTATATGGAAAGTTTATTAGAAAAGAAAGGGAGGTGGGAAAGATGTAATTATATTCTATTATCAAAAATAAAAATAATTAAAAAATTAATAAAGAAGTTGTGAATCCAAGTATATTTTTTCTAGAAATTTAATGAGAACAAAATTTATTATGTTTATATTATGATGTTCATATTATTATTAAGTAATAAGTTTTTTAAAACCCACTTTTTTGTGTGTGTTCTCTTTTTTTAATTATTATTTTTATTTTAAGAAAAATACATATTTAACAATTGTGTAAAATTTAGACTTAACAATCAAAGTGAGGAAAATAACTTTCAAAATAGCAGAGAAACTTTAAAATGATTGAAAAGTTAGAAAACTTAGATAATGTATTGTTCTTACAGCTGTGTACTCTCTAACCTTTTTCTACCAGGTTGAGAAGCTTAGATTTCCCTTACTTATACTTTGTAGTTTCTGCACTTTGAGAATTGTAAATAGTGAATATGTCATGGGTTCATGTAGAGTTTAAACAAAGCAATATTTGAAGTCTCTTAAAACTGAGGACTGCATCTGGCCATTTCAAAAAGAAGCCATGTTGTCGTAACACTGACACTGAATGAATGGATTTCTTTTCCTTTTTTTTTTTTTTACATGCATATAGAGATTTTAATTTTTTCTTTATTGTTATTTTTTATTACAATTTATTCACTATGTATCCCAGCTGTAGTCCCCTCTCTTGTCTCCTTCCAATCACCCTATGTCCCTCCCCTCCTCCTCTGATAAGAGAGGTCCTCCTCCCTTTCTGTTTGACCCTAGCCTATCAGAACTCACCAGGACTGTCTGCATTGTCTTCCTCTGTGGTCTGGTAAGGTCTGTTTCTTTTCTTTTTTTTTTTTTTAATTTTATTTTTTTCTTATCAGTTACATTTTATTAACTCTGTATCCCAGCCATGTCCTGATCCCTCATTCCCTCCCAGTCCCTCCCTCCCTCCCTCATCTCCACCGTGCCCCTTGCCAAGTCCACTAACAGGGGGGACCTCCTCCCCATTCATCTGATCCTGTTTGATCAGGTATCTTCAGGACTGGCTGCAAAGCTCTCCTCTGTGGCCTAACAGGACTGCTCCTCCCTTGGGGGGTGGGGAGGCCAAAGAGCCAGTCATTGAGTTCCTGTTAGAAACAGTCCTTGTTCCCCTCACTATGGGAAACCAATTGGTTACTGAGCTACCACAGGCTACATCTGAGCAGAGGTTCTAGGTTACATTCATACATGGTCCTTGGTTGCATGTCAGTCTCAGAAAAGACCCTGTGCCCAGATATATTTGGTCCTTGTGGAGCTCCTATCCTTTCCTCATCAGACTAACTCCCCTTCTTTCTTATGATTCCCTGTACTCTGCCAAAGGTTTGGTCATGAGTCTTTGCTTTGAAAACACTGCTAGTTAGAGTCTTTCAAATGCGCTCAGTAGACTCCTGTCATATGTTCAATGCGCATCCCATCTGTCTTTCTAAACGAGGATTGATCATCTTACCTCATGTCCGTTCTCTTGATTATCTTTTTTAGGTGTATAGATTTCATTATGTTTATCA
>NW_026594082.1:0-2117 GCF_907164565.1 Psammomys obesus | reverse complement strand
CAAACCAAAACAAAACATTAACCAGCTGGCCAAATTTATTGAAAATACTGATGAAGTTAGGGGCATCCCCCTGAACTTCGGCAGCTGTGACCACCTCGATCACGTCTTGCTACCCAGATACAGGCACCTCGAGCTCTGAGGAATTTTTAGAACAGAGAACTGAAGGTACTACACGCACAAACATTGCACAGAAACATTTAGACACTTACAGCCGCACACAAAAACAAAACACAGAGACAAAGACAAAAAACAACCACGGTACCTGCTTTTTAAACATTTAAATATATATACAGAGCATAACCATGATTTTAAGTCAGAACTAGAAAAATTCAGAATTTATCAATGAACACAATTTAATCTTTAAAACTAGAAGTGGCTCCATCTTTCTGGTTTCTGTTCGAGAGCTGGCTGAAGCTGACACTGTCTGAAGCCGATAAGAGGGGGCAGAGTAAATTGCAGTCCTGCTAAGCTCTGCAGCTGGCAGAGGCAGGTCTTAGGCCTCTGAGGGTTTGGGCGTTCTCATCCACCCAGTTCTCCGCAAGCCTGGCCCTCGGTAGGAGAGTGGGAAGGAGACAAGTAGAGTCTCCGTTCCTCCTGCTCACCATACTACGGCTCTGGCTCTGATCCATGCCCTTTGCCCCAGCCCACCTAGGGGCCTTCTTTGGGAAAAACGGGGAAAGCTAGGGAATTAACAGTAATAACGGGGGACAATTATTATCTTTATCGCGACCTCTTTCTCTAAGGTCCTTGAGAGGGCAGGCTCCAACCTGATCCCATTTTTTGGCATATCTATGGCTCATCAATAACAAACCATGGACAAATGTCCGACACAAAAACCAAGAACTTAATTAAGTCCTTTTTCTGAACTCTAATTCTTCTCTCCCTGAGCACAACTGTTGGCCCATTTTTATGGGATGGAGAAAGACTTACCCGATGTATCTTTTTCCTGTGAGTGGCAGGAATGTACATCTTTACAAGTCGCGAGCCGCCAATCTTACTCTCGGTTCGTCCTGGTGTTTTCCGAGCGATCCGGATCCATCCATGCAAACCTCCATCCGGCAGTGGTCTGTGCTTCGGCCTCAGGTTGGGCGCCACTTGTACCCGCCTGCGGGACTAGTAATTCGTGGGGTCTCCAAAGAGGACCATGCCTGAAAGAAAAACTGGCGAGAGAGAAGAACGGACTCAAGCAAATGTGCACTTGTCAAGAGTCAAATTTTATTGAACCGGAGCAGGCTTTTAAGGCCATCTTTACATAGGGGCAGGGTGAGGGAGGAGCACAGTGTAGAACACTCAGGGAGGGGTAGGTTGGAAAGTCTCACTCTAGAGTTTCTAAACTCAGGGAGGGCAGGTTGGAAAGTCTCACTCTAGAGTTTCTAAACTCAGGGAGGGCAAGGTGGAAGTTCCAGAATCTTCTTGGCCCAGGGCCCGGAACACTTTGCAGTTATCTCGGGAAGTCATGGTACAGTTAGCACCTTTCTGCAACTGTCAAGCAGGATGTTGGTCAACCAGGTGCAGCAGGGTGGGGGGAATGAGAAAAGGTCAGAAATTAATTAGGGCTTGTCTCCAACAAAACTATACAAATCAACAAAATCAGAAACAAAAAGGAGGCCATAATGACAGACACTGAAGAAATTCAAAGACTCGTTAGGTCTAACTTCAAAAGTCAATACACCATAAAGTTTGAAATTCTAAATGAAATGGACAATTTTCTTGAAAGATCATTTACCAAAGTTTGAGGATACTTAATCTAAACTAATAATCTCAGGATGATGTATTCTTTGTAAATAATTTTAAAGTCTATCATCCTATTTTATAGAGATTCATCATAGTCTAAAGGCATAACAAAGAGATATCTAAAGTCAGCATGACACCATAAGCTTCACTGATGCTTCTTGCTTGTACTGTATCCTCTCAGTGCAAAGCCACTACTTCTAAATCTCTTAACTTAGCTTCTTTTTATCGATACACACCAGTGTTGCCAAAAATATGGAAGAAAGGAGGCTATCTCTTAATTAATTTTCTACTGAAGATTTCATCAATTAGTCATGCATAGCAGATATTAGGCAGAAAGGGGAAGTGTGCCGGTGTGTGGTGCAAGCAGCTGGTGAGACTCTCAA
>NW_026594081.1:2216-2650 GCF_907164565.1 Psammomys obesus | reverse complement strand
TAAACATTTAAACATTTTTTAAAACCCGTTTTTGCAATATCAAAGCACAGTACCCCTTTTGTAGGAGAGAAGTCACAAGGCATAACCCTAATCCTAACAAAACCAGATTTTAAAACCAGAATTTACCAATGTAAACAGCTTAATTTTCAAAGCCAATGCCAATTTAAAATAACTCATTCTTTTAACCTAGAAGGAAATGAGAATTATTTTTATCCCATACCAAGATGGCAGTTAAATTATAACCCACATGTTAAAGTCAAGATGGCGGTGAGGCACTGAGGTACCTCATACACCACGTGGTAACCTATGTGTTCATAGATCTAATGAACACATAGGCACACATTTTAAACAAGTTTCATGAGGCCTTTTAGAACAGAAAACAGAAGGTACAAATACTGCACAGAGACATTGAGACAAAAAAAAAAAAAAAAAAC
>NW_026594081.1:0-2116 GCF_907164565.1 Psammomys obesus | reverse complement strand
AAAAAAAAAAAAAAAAAAACTAACCAGCTG
This sequence comes from Psammomys obesus, assembly GCF_907164565.1. Taxonomy (NCBI): domain Eukaryota; kingdom Metazoa; phylum Chordata; class Mammalia; order Rodentia; family Muridae; genus Psammomys; species Psammomys obesus. The sequence goes on along the minus strand of NW_026594081.1, from coordinate 2,086 downwards.
GCCAAATTTATTGAAAATACTGATGAAGTTAGGGGCATCCCCCTGAACTTCGGCAGCTGTGACCACCTCGATCACGTCTTGCTACCCAGATACAGGCACCTCGAGCTCTGAGGAATTTTTAGAACAGAGAACTGAAGGTACTACACGCACAAACATTGCACAGAAACATTTAGACACTTACAGCCGCACACAAAAACAAAACACAGAGACAAAGACAAAAAACAACCACGGTACCTGCTTTTTAAACATTTAAATATATATACAGAGCATAACCATGATTTTAAGTCAGAACTAGAAAAATTCAGAATTTATCAATGAACACAATTTAATCTTTAAAACTAGAAGTGGCTCCATCTTTCTGGTTTCTGTTCGAGAGCTGGCTGAAGCTGACACTGTCTGAAGCCGATAAGAGGGGGCAGAGTAAATTGCAGTCCTGCTAAGCTCTGCAGCTGGCAGAGGCAGGTCTTAGGCCTCTGAGGGTTTGGGCGTTCTCATCCACCCAGTTCTCCGCAAGCCTGGCCCTCGGTAGGAGAGTGGGAAGGAGACAAGTAGAGTCTCCGTTCCTCCTGCTCACCATACTACGGCTCTGGCTCTGATCCATGCCCTTTGCCCCAGCCCACCTAGGGGCCTTCTTTGGGAAAAACGGGGAAAGCTAGGGAATTAACAGTAATAACGGGGGACAATTATTATCTTTATCGCGACCTCTTTCTCTAAGGTCCTTGAGAGGGCAGGCTCCAACCTGATCCCATTTTTTGGCATATCTATGGCTCATCAATAACAAACCATGGACAAATGTCCGACACAAAAACCAAGAACTTAATTAAGTCCTTTTTCTGAACTCTAATTCTTCTCTCCCTGAGCACAACTGTTGGCCCATTTTTATGGGATGGAGAAAGACTTACCCGACGTATCTTTTTCCTGTGAGTGACAGGAATGTACGTCTTTACGAGTCGCGAGCGGCCAATCTTACTCTCCGTTCGTCGCGGTGTTTTCCGAGCGATCCGGATCCATCCATGCAAACCTCCATCCAGCAGTGGTCCGTGCTTCGGCCTCAGGTTGGGCGCCACTTGTACCCGCCTGCGGGACTAGTAATTCGTGGGGTCTCCAAAGAGGACCATGCCTGAAAGAAAAACGGGCGAGAGAGAAGAACGGACTCAAGCAAATGTGCACTTGTCAAGAGTCAAATTTTATTGAACCGGAGCAGGCTTTTAAGGCCAACCTTAGATAGGGGCAGGGTGAGGGAGGAGCACAGTGTAGAACACTCAGGGAGGGGTAGGTTGGAAAGTCTCACTCTAGAGTTTCTAAACTCAGGGAGGGCAGGTTGGAAAGTCTCACTCTAGAGTTTCTAAACTCAGGGAGGGCAAGGTGGAAGTTCCAGAATCTTCTTGGCCCAGGGCCCGGAACACTTTGCGGTTATCTCGGGAAGTCATGGTACAGTTAGCACCTTTCTGCAACTGTCAAGCAGGATGTTGGTCAACCAGGTGCAGCAGGGTGGGGGGGAATGAGAAAAGGTCAGAAATTTCTTAGGGCTTGTCTCCAACAAAACTATACAAATCAACAAAATCAGAAACAAAAAGGAGGCCATAATGACAGACACTGAAGAAATTCAAAGACTTGTTAGATCTAACTTCAAAAGTCAATACACCATAAAGTTTGAAATTCTAAATGAAATGGACATTTTTCTTGAAAGATCATTTACCAAAGTTTGAGGCTACTTAATCTAAACTAATAATCTCAGGATGATGTATTCTTTGTAAATAATTTTGAAGTCTATCATCCTATTTTATAGAGATTCATCATAGTCTAAAGGCATAACAAAGAGATATCTAAAGTCAGCATGACACCATAAACTTCACTGATGCTTCTTGCTTGTACTGTATCCTCTCAGTGCAAAGCCACAACTTCTAAATCTCTTAACTTAGCTTCTTTTTATCTATACACACCAGTGTTGCCAAAAATATGGAAGAAAGGAGGCCACCTCTTAATTTTCTACTGAAGGTTGCATCAATTAGTCATTCATAGCAGATATTAGGCAGAAGGGGGAAGTGTGCCGGTGTGTGGTGCAAGCAGCTGGTGAGACTCTCAA
>NW_026594080.1:0-2397 GCF_907164565.1 Psammomys obesus | reverse complement strand
AAATAAGACAATGCTGCTAACTACCATCATATCTCTTCAATATAGTACTTGAATTCCTAGCTATAGCAATAAGATGATTAAAGGAGATCAAGGGATCTCAAATCAGAAATGAAGAAATGAAAGTATCACTAGTAGCAGAAAATAACATAGTATATATGAGTGACCCAAAAGATTCTACCAGGGAACTCCTACAGATGATAAACAGCTTCAGAAATGTGGCTGGACACAAAATTGACTCAAAAGAATCAGTAGCTTTCCTGTACACACACACACACACAAAAAAAAAAATGAGCTGAGAAAATAATTAGGGAAACCATACTCTTCACAATAGACACAAAAAACATTAAAGTACCTTGGTATAACTCTAACTGAGAATGTAAAATACTTGTAAAAGAAAAAAAAAAAAAAAACAACTTCAAGTCTCTGAAAAGAAATTGAAGATACAAGAAGATAGAAAGATACCCCAAGCTCATGGCTTGGTAGGATTAACATAGAAAAAAAATGATCATCTTAAAAAAAAATCAATCTACACATGCAATGCAATTCCAACACAATTTACCAACACAATTCATTAGAGATCTTGAAAGAAAAATTCTGAGCTTATGTGGAAAACCAAAAAAAAAAACCCAGACTAGCTAAACAATCCTCTACAATAAAAGATCTTCTGGAGGTATCTCCATCTCTAATCTCAAGCTACACTATAGAGCAACAGAAATAAAAACTGCATCATTATGGCACAGAAACAGACTGGTGGGTCAATGAAATCAAATCAACGTCCGAGGAATATATCCAAACCCACCACCTATGGACACCTGATTTTTGACAAGATGCCAAAAAAAATGATAGCATCTTCAACAAATGGTGCTGGTATAACTGGATGTCTACATGTAGAAAAATGCAAATAGACCCATATCTATCAAGCTGAAAAAAACTAAAGGGTAAATGGATCAAAGACCTCAACATAAAATTAGACACACTAAATGTGTTGGAAGAAAAAGAGGGGAAGAGCCTCAAACTCATTGACACTGGAAACAACTTCCTGAACAGACCACTGGCATCTCAGGCTTTAAGATCAACAATTAATAAAAAGGACCTAATGGACCTGAAAAGCTTTTTTGAAGAAAAGGACACTGTCAATAGAAAAAATAAACAAACAAACAAACAAAAACATCAGTCTACAGCCTGGAGAAAGATCATTAACAATTCTACATTTGACAAAGGCCTAATATATATATATATATATATATATATATATATAAAGATCTCAAGAAATGAGACACCAACAAACCAAATATCCAATTAGAAAATGAGGTACAGAGCTAAGTAGAGAATTCTCAACAGTGGAATATTTCACCAAACAAAGATGGAGGCAAAACTACAGCTCCACACACTCTCTATCCCTGAACAATCACGGCGGCTCGCCACGTGTTAGGCTACCACAGACTGACAATACCAAACATAGCCATTAGGTGCTGATGATGATACAGCAAACACTGTGGAGCATCCACAACCTAACTCTCAGGGTTTTTATAATACATTTACTAACCTTTTGCAACATTCTGTATACCTTCAGGTTCCTAGCTTTCTTTTTCTGGCTTAACTAGACATTCTTACTTTTTTGCTCTTTTTCTCTTGCTTTTCAGACAACACAAAAACTCTCATCCTGCTGGAGCCCAGCGTCTACGTTTTGCTTTTTAAAGGCAAAGCAAAAACAAGTTACATTATTACAAAAAGTTCTGAAACTGCCAATTTTTTTCTATAAACAAAGCAGCTTAACAAACAAACAGCTCTCCACAAGATACATTTTAAAAACTGCGATTTTCTCAATTAGCACAAACAATACGGCAGGGTTTCATTTAGTAAAATTGATAAAATAAATACCCAAAATCATTGTCATACCCAAATGCCTGATAAACTTTAAACATTTTATAGCCTTAAACATTTAAACATTTTTTAAAACCCGTTTTTGCAATATCAAAGCAAAGTACCCCTTTTGTAGGAGAGAAGTCACAAGGCATAACCCTAATCCTAACAAAACCAGATTTTAAAACCAGAATTTACCAATGTAAACAACTTAATTTTCAAAACCAATGCCAATTTAAAATAACTCATTCTTTTAACCTAGAAGGAAATGAGAATTATTTTTAACCCATACCAAGATGGTGGTTAAATTATAACCCACATGTTAAAGTCAAGATGGCGGTGAGGCACTGAGGTACCTCATACACCACGTGGTAACCTACGCATTCATAGATCTAATGAACACATAGGCACACATTTTAAACAAGTTTCATGAGGCCTTTTAGAACAGAAAACAGAAGGTACAAATACTGCATAGAGACATTGAGACAAAAAAAAAAAAAAAAAAAAAAAAAAAAAAAAAAAAAAAAAAAAAAA
>NW_026594079.1:0-24537 GCF_907164565.1 Psammomys obesus | reverse complement strand
TTCTCTTCAAACTATTCCACAAAATAGAAACAGAAGGAACATTACCAAACTCATTCTATGAAGCCACAGTCACCTTGGTACCTAAACCTCACAAAGACTCAACAAAGAAAGAGAATTTCAGGACAATATCCCTTATGAACATTTATTCAAAAATACTCAATAAAATACTTGCAAACCAAATCCAAGAACATATCAAAGATATTATCCACTATGACCAAGTAGGCTTCATCCCAGGTATGCAGGGGTAGTTCAATATTTGGAAATCCATCAATGTGATCCACCATATTAACAAACTGAAAGAAAAAAAACCACATGATAATCTCCCTAGATGCTGAAAAAGCATTTGACAAAATCCAACATCCATTCATGTTTAAAGTACTGGAGAGATCAGGGATACAAGGCACATATCTAAACATAGTAAAGGCGATAGACAGCAAGCCTATAGCCAACATCAAACTGAACCGAGAGAAACTTAAAGCAATCCCACTGAAATCAGGGACAAGACAAGGCTGCCCACTCTCTCCATATCTCTTCAACATAGTGCTGGAAGTCCTTGCTAGAGCAATAAGACAGTTGAAGGAGATCAAGGGGATAAAGATTGGAAAGGAAGAAGTCAAATTATCACTATTTGTAGATGATATGATAGTAAAGGTGAGTGACCCCAAAAACTCCACCAGGGAACTCCTACAGCTGATAAACACCTTCAGCAAAGTGGCTGGATACAAAATTAACTCAAAAAAAAAAAATAGTAGCCCTCCTGTATACAAGAGACAAAAGGGCTGAGAAAGAAATTAGAGAAACAAGACCATTCACAATAGCCACAAATGACATAAAGTACCTTGGTGTAACCCTAACCAAGCAAGTCAAAGGCTTGTATGAAAAAAATTTCAAGTCTCTGAAGAAAGAATTAGAGGAAGATATGAGAAGATGGAAAGATCTCCCATGCTCATGGCTTGGCAGGATTAACATAATAAAAATGGCCATCTTACCAAAAGCAATCTACAGATTTAATGCAATTCCCATCAAATTGCCAACACAATTCTTTACAGACCTGGAAAGAAAAATTCTCAACTTCATATGGAATAACAAGAAACCCAGAATTGCTAAAACAATCCTCTACAATAAAAGATCTTCTGGAGGTATCTCCATCCCTGATCTCAAGCTGTACTATAGAGCAACAGTTATAAAAACTGCCTGGTACTGGCATAGAAACAGAATAGTGGATCAATGGAATTGAACAGAAGACCCAGAAATAAACCCACACACTTACGGACACCTGATTTTTGAAGATGCCAAAACCATACAATGGAAAAAAGATAGCATCTTCAACAAATGGTGCTGGTCCAACTGGATGTCTACATGTAGAAAAATGCAAATAGATCCATACTTATCACCCTGCACAAAACTGAAGTCCAAGTGGATCAAAGACCTCAACATAAAACCAGACACATTAAATCGGCTAGAAAAAAAGTGGGGAATACCCTAGAACTCATTGGTACAGGAGAAAACTTCCTGAATAGAACACCAACAGCACAGGCTCTACAAGCAACAATCAATAAATGGGACCTCATGAAACTGAAAAGCTTTTGTAAAGCAAAGGACACCGTCATCAAAACAAAGTGACTGCCTAAAGTTTGGGAAAGAATCATCACCAACCCTTTATCTGACAGAGGACTCATATCCAATATATATAAAGAACTAAACAAGCTGAAAAGCAACAAAACAAGTAATCCACTTAAAAAATGGGGAACAGAGCGAAAGAGAGAATTCTCTGTACAGGAATATCGAATGGCAGAGAAGCACTTAAAGAAATGCTCAACCTCATTAGCCATTAGGGAAATGCAAATCAAAACAACCCTGAGATTTCACCTTACACCCATCAGAATGGCCAAGATCAAAAATTCAAGGGACAACACATGCTGGAGAGGTTGTGGAGAAAGGGGAACCCTTCTCCACTGCTGGTGGGAATGTAAACTTGTACAACCACTCTGGAAATCAATCTGGCGCTTTCTCAGACGACTAGGAATAGTGCTTCCTCAAGATCCAGCCATACCACTCCTAGGCATATACCCAAAAGAGGTGCAAGTACACAAAAAGGACATTTGCTCAACCATATTTGTAGCAGCTTTATTTGTAATAGCCTGAAGCTTGAAACAGCCCAGATGCCCCTCAACTGAAGAATGGATGCAGAAACTGTGGTACATCTATACAATGGAGTATTGCTCAGCAATGAAAAATAAGGAAATCATGAAATTTGCAGGTAAATAGTGGGACCTGGAAAGGATCATCCTGAGTGAGTTGTCCCAGAAGGAAAAAGACACACATGGTATATACTCACTCATATAAACATATAACATAGAATAAACCCACTAAAATCTGTACATCTAAACAAACTAAGCAAAACTAACTAAAGTGTTCAATCCCCATCCTGAAAGGCAAAGAGGATGGACATCAGAAGAAAATGAAAATAGGAAACAACCTCGGAACCTGCTACAGAGGGCCTCTGAAAGCCAGAAGAAAACAGGAAACAACCTGGGAACCTGCCACAGAGGGCCTCTGAAAGCCTCTGCAGTATAGACTGTCAAAGCAGATGCTGAGCCTGATGGCCAACTGATGGGCAGAGTGAATGGAATTTTATGTAAGAAGTGGGAAATAGTAAGAGCTGGAGGGGTCGGGAACTCCACAAGCAGAGCAACAGAACAAAATAATTTGAACACAGGGAACTTCCCAGAGACTCATACTCCAACCAAGGACTATTCCTGGAGATAACCTAGAACCCCTGCACAGATGTAGCCCATGGCAGGTCAGTGTCCAAGTGGGTTACCTAGTCATGGGAAGAGGGACTGCCTCTGACATGATCTGATTGGCCTGCACGTTGATCACTGCCCCCTGATGGGGGAGCAGCCTTACCAGGCCACAGTAGAGGACAATGCAGCCAGTTTTGATGAGAACTGATAGACTAAGATCAGAAAGGAGAGGAGAACCTCCCCTATCAGTGGACTTGGGGAGTGGCATGCATGCAGAAAGGGGAGGGAGGGTGGGATCGGCAGGGGAGGAGGGAGGGGCTTATGGGGGGATACAAAATGAATAAAGTGTAATTAATAAAATAAAAAATGCAAAAAAATAGACTTTTTCTGATATAATATGTCCTGATTATGGTTTTTCCCTCCCTCTACTCTGTCCAGTTCCTTCCTACCACTTATCTCATCCAGATTCATCCCCTTTATGTCACTCTTTAGAAAGCAAACTTCTAAAGGAATAATGCAATGTAATATAATATAAGAAATATATATTATATATAATATAGTATATAATTAATATACTATATTATATAAGCTAACACCTCAAAATAGGACAAAACAACAAACAAAAGATAAAGATTCCAAGTAAAGGCACAATAAACAGGTATAGACTCAACTACTCACTTGTTTGAACACTCTGTAATCCCATAAAAATACTAAACTGAAAGCCATATATATAAATGTTTGTATATATATATATATATATTTATCCTGTAGGATTAAAAAGAGAGAAAAATACAAATAAAAGAAGAGTTTAAAAACCAGCAGTGTATCAAAGCCAAGACTCAAAACCAAACTTTGGACAGAGTGCAGGGAATCTTATGAAAGAAGTAGGAAATATTAAGACCTGGAGGGAACAGGATCTCCTCAAGGAGAGCAACTGAACCAAAAAATCTGGACCCAAGGGTCTTTTCTGACCTGGTACTCCAACCAAGGACCATTCATGGATATAACCTACAACCCCTGCACAGATGTATCCCATGGCAGGTCAGTATCTAAGTGGGTATCCTAGTAATGGAAAAAGGGACTGTCTCTGACATGAACTCAATGGCTGGCTCTTTGATCATCTCCCTCTGAGGGGGGTGCAGCATTGCCAGGCCACAGAGGAGGACATTGCAGCCAGTCCTGATGGGACCTGATAGGCTAGGGTCAGATTGAAAGGAGGTGGACCTCCCCTATCAGTGGACTTGGAGAGGGGCAGGGAGGAGAAGAGGGAGACAGGGTAGGCTTGGGAGGGAATGAGGAAGGAGGCTACAGCTGGAATACAAAGTGCATAAACTGTAATTAATATAAAAATTAAAAAATAGCATAATTAAAACAACTGGTATTACAGTGTGATACAAGAAAGCTTCAAAGAATTGAGTTCCTTTTTTGTTGGCATCCACTGCTGGGCATGTAGCCTATATTTAAAAGGAGTTTGTTTCCCTAGTGAAACTTCCTTGGGGAAAACTAAGTGTTCATTTGAAACTGGCTGTCAATTCAAGACAGTGCCAGGTTAAGGATAGGGGCATGTCTCCACTTCTCTTTTCAGCTCTAAGACCCCACCTTGTGCAGAATCAGTTCAGGCCCTGTGCATGCTACTTCAGTCTTCATGGGTTCATGTTTATTGAGCCTCTTGACTTAAAGGGCTTTGTTTCCTTGGTGTCCTCCATTCCCTATGTCTCTTCCACTCTCTCTGCTTTGCCTTCAGCAAGTTTCCCAAAGCCCAGAGGGGAGGAATTTGATGGAGACATTGCATTTAGGACAGAGTGTTCCAAGATGTCTTATTTTCTGCATAATACATAGCAGGAGGACTCTGTATTTGTTCCCATCTTCTGCAGGAGGAAGGGTTTATGGTGATGGCTGAGCAAGGCACTGATCTATGAGTATAGTAGAATGTCATCAGGAGTCATTAATTTTATTGCTATGTTCTTTTAGTAGAACAGTAGTATTTGGTTTTACTCCAGGTCCCTGGGCTGTCTAGTCTCAGGTTCTTGGTCACTCAAACAGTGTTAAGTATGGACTCTACCTCCTGGAGTGGGCCTTAAGTTAATTCAGATATTGAGTAGTGTGCCACCACTTGTGCCACCATTACACTAGAGGGCTAGCCAGTCTAAGTCATAATTCTTCAGCTCTGCCACTGTAGTGTAGTATCACAGACAATATGAACAAGTGAAAAAAGTTCTGTTTCAATAAGACTATCTACATATAAGACAGTATAGGACTGTCCCATGGCTTTAATTTGCTGATAGATGCCAGACACAGATGACAGATCACAACTCTCACCTCAAAGAGTATAAGAGATCATCTATTCTAGAGCCAAATATGAGTTATCATGACTAGGTAATATAGATTCGGGTTACCCCAAATTCTATTTCTCGATGTAGCAACAGTTTCATGAAGTGTTCACAATGAAGAAAAGCATAAATGAAACATGTTTCAAATACATTGTTGGAAACATCAGGTAGATATGTCATTGACAGTCAGGGGAACACATTATAGGTCTCAGATCCTATCTGATGGTGTTGTTTTTCTGAAGTTGGGGGTGGGTCATTGTTTGTCAAGCTAGTATGGGGCAAAAGACCTCATCAGTTAGCCACAAGGCCGTTAGAACAGACATGGAGGTAGGCAAGGAATGACAATTCAAACAAACACAGAAGTGGGGCAAGGGATGGCTACTAAAGGGGCTAAAGATAGCCCAAAGGGCTAGAGAGATGGCTTGGAGGTTAAGAGCACTGGCAGGGGAACTAGTTTTGTGCCTAGAATTCACATTGTAGCTCACAATGGTCTGTAACCCCAGTTCCAGAAGGTTCAAAATGTTTCCCTAGCCTCTGTGGCCACTCGGCATGTACACAGTGCACAAACAGACATGCAGGGAAAACACTTACACATCTAAAATAAAAATGCTAAGACATAGCCTCATGGAAATTGTAATTAGTCTCTATGTGGGGACCTAGTAAGGGGAACAGGGGCTGTCTCTGACATGCACTTGGTTGCCTGCTCTTTGGTCATTTTCCCCTGGGTTGGGGGCATTGCCAGGCCATAGAAGAAGAGGATCCACGCAGTCTTGTTGAGACTTGATAGTCTGGGGTCAGATGGTAACAAAGGACAGAGGTAGGGGGAGACTAGAGGGGGGTGGTGGAATCAGGAGGAGACAAGGAAGGGGGCTACAATTGGGATATCAAGTGAATAATTTGTAAAATTAATAAATAATTTATATGCAGCAAATTCAAATCGAAAGCACAAACTTTATTGCCATTTTCTAAAGTTAAAGAATAATTCTAATACATGCATATTCAAGTTTATGTGGTACTTTTGAAGCAGCCCTCCTTATGATATAACTTTACTCTTTAGAAATATTTGACACATGCTGGATTGCACTTTAACTACTTTACGTGTTACTTTATGTGTTCCTTTATCCTAAGTACAACCAGCGCTTTAAAAGCTGTATAGAAATCATTACCACCCAGTTTAAAAATCATACCCTGGTGTTCTGGCTAGTTTTACATCAACTTGGCCCAGACTAGCCTCATTTGGAAGAGAGAACCTCAGTTAAGAAAATGCCTCTACCAGATTGGTTTGTGGGCAAGACTCTGGTACTTTTTTTTTTAAACCACTGATCTATGTGTGGATAGGAAGGGGGGGGGTGTCCAGCTTACTGTGACTGGTACCATGCCTGTGCAGGTGGCCCTGGGTGCTATAAGAAAGCAGGTTGAACAAACCATAATGAGCAAGCCAGTACTCCTCCATGGCCTCTGCCTCAGTTCCTGTCTCCAGACTCCTCCTTTGAGTTCCTGCTCTGATTACTCTGGATGTTAAATTATAAGCTACAAGAGGAAATAAACTCTTTCCTCCACAAATTGAATTTTGTCATGGTGTTTTATCACAACAATAGAAACCTAAGTAAAGACACCTGGATTTAACTCATTTCTTCCTTGTTCCCCATAAATTGGCTTGCAGTATCTGAGTGTTCAGTACTAGTCAGGAAAAAGCACAGATGGAAAGAAAAAAAAAACACATTATTTAAAAATTGCCTATTGTGATATCATCCCAAATTATCTTGCAAATAGCATATTGGGCACAATGTACAGTGAAGTTCATTTCCCCTTTGCATGGAAAATTGAGAATGGACCAAAATTACATGTTTATAAAAGACAACTTTGTGAATCAGAAGGAGAATGCCCTCTTTCCTGCCAAGTTCAGGGAAGAACATCTTTCTCCCAAGTCATAACGTTCCATCTGCTGATTCTACTGTCTGCCCCACTTGCACTCTATAGGAATTCTAACATCTAGGATGTAACATGAGGACCAGCTGAGAGCTCAAATCCTGAACAGATCTAACCTTCCTGTCCTAACACACAGCTGATAAGTAAGGGTAAAATACCCTTCTGCAAGAAGAAGAAAATAAAAAAGCTGAAAGCACATGAAACACAAGGATGTAATGCCATAGTTAGAAGGGAGAGAAAAAACAGTGGATGAAAACTCAAGATTCTTCTTAGACTCTGAGACTGAAGGATACAGATCCCCCTGCCTTGTGAACACCCAACTTAGCATCTGGCTACATATGGGTACAGAGCTGTGGGAATGAGAGGGTTTCTGTGTCAATCAGTAGGAAACAAAATGATCCAGATCATAATAGGGGCTTGAAAAGAACAGACTCCACTGAGATGAAGCAAGGAATATAGAAAATTTTAACTATTAGAATTGAGAACCTCAGCTGGGCATGGTGGCACATGCCTTTAATCCTTGCACTTAGGGAGGCAGAGATAGGCAGATCTCTGTGAGTTTGAGGCCAGCCTGGTCTACAAATCAAGTCCAGGACAGCCAAGACTACACAGAGAAACCCTGTCTTGAAAAGGGGGTGGGGGGAAGAACTCATGAAACTGAGAAGCTTCTGTAAGCCAAAGGACACTGTCAGTAAAACAAAACATTGGGAAAAGATCTACACCAATCCTATATCAGACAAAGAACTAATATCTAAAATATACAAAGAACTTAAGAAATTAAACAACAATCCAATTAAAAATAGGGCACAGAGCTAAACTAAGAATTCACAACCAAGGAATCTCTAATGACTGAGATGAAATGCTCAGTGTCCTTAGCCATCAGAGAAATGCAAATCAAAACTGCCCTAAGATTTCATCTTAGACCAGTGAGAAGAGCTAAGATAAACTCAAGTAACAGCACATGCTGGCAAGATGTTGAAAAAGGAGAACCCTCCTCCATGGCTGGTAGAGTGCAAACTTGTACAACCTCTCTGGAAATCAATTGGGCACATTCTCAGAAAATTGGCAACAGTTTTACCTCAAGATCCAGCTATACTATTCCTGGGCATATACCCAAAAGATGCTCCACCATAAAACAAGGAAATTTGCTCAACTATGTTCATAGTGGCTTTAATTGTAATAGTCAGAAACTGGAAACGACCTAGATGTCCGTCAACTGAAGAATGAATACAGAAATTGTGGTACATTTACACAATGGAATACTACCTAGCTATTAAAAACAAAGAAATCATGAAATTTTCAGGCAAATTAATGGAACTAGAAATAATCATCATAAATGAGGTAATTCAGACCCAGAAAGATGCACACGGTGTATAATCACTTATAAGCAGATACTTAGACATATAGTACAGGATAACCGTACTGCTATCTACAGATTCAAAGAAGCTAAGTAACAAGGAAGGCCCAGGGGAGGGTGCTGGAATGTCTCTCAGAAGGGGAAATAGAACAGACAGCAGGCTTAGATAAAGAGAAGGAACTGGGCAGGAGATGGAATGGGGAGAGAAACAAAAGTGGGGGTCAGAGGAGGGGAGAATGAGGGTGGGAAGTGAGAACTCTGGGAACAAGAAGGGAGCTGGAGGGAGGACATCTCTTGGTCAAATTGGAGGCCTGTGACAGGGTAGGCTCCAGGGAGGATATGGGTGTGACTCTAGCTGAGACTCCTTATAGGGGAAGATAGGAAGACTGAAGTGATCATTTCCTAATCAGACAGGCCTAGTGGAAGGAGGGGAACAACAACCCACTGACAAAACCTGTGATCCAAAAGTTACCCTGCCTACAAGAAGTACAGGGATAATAAGGAAACAAAGATTGAGGGAAAGTCCAACCAATAATTAGACCAACCTGAGGCCCACCCCACAGTAGAGAGCCAGCCCTGATACTAATAATGATACTTTGCTGTGTTTTCAGACAGGAATCTAATTTGACTGTCGTCTGGGAGGTTCCAAGGAGCAGCAGATCTGGACAGATGCAGGGACTTGCAGCCAAGCATAGGGTGGAAACTGGGTACTGTGGAAGTGTTGTGGGAAAGATAGAAGGACCTGGAGGGAACAGGAACCTCAGAAGAAGATCAACAGAGACAAGTAGCCCCGTCCCATGAGATCTTTCTGAGACTGAGACATCAACTAAGGCGCATGCATGATCTGGACCTAGTCCCCCTGCACACATGTAGCTGATGGTAAGCTTGGTCTTCATACGGGCTGCCTGGTGAGTGGAGGAGGGCAGCTGTTTCTAACATGGATCGTGTTGTCTGCTTTTGGATCACTTACACCTGGAAGGGCTGTCTTGCCTGGCCTCAGAGAATGAAGACATACTCAGTCCTGATGTGACTTGATATGTGGGGAAAGGTTGGTACGGGGGTAGAGAGCTCCTCCTTTCTGTTTATAAGCCAAATTGTCTATGATATTTTGTAATACCAACTTGAAAAAAATGAACTAAAATAACCCTATAGTTATTGATGGAGCAGTTCATTGAAACAGAAACATAAAAACTAAGCATTTAGAATTGAAGCTTGGAACTGAGCTGTTATGGCTACTACTACAACTGTTTCCTCCAAGTGGCTTTATGAATTTTAACCACATTTGTTTACTGATACTGTACCCCAAAGATAATAGTTATACTTCATCTAAGGTGTTTATGGACTCAAAAAGGAAGGACCTATTCTGAAATAAGTATACATAGAACTGAATGTATTTTTTTTTCCTGCCAAAAATAGCTAAAGAGGTGAGAAGGGTTTTGTTCATTGTTGTTTTTTATTTGTCTTTTTAAATTGTGACATAAAGAAGAAATAAAGGTTGAAATTTTTCCTTCTCATGGAAGAAGGAAGGAAAATATTTTGAATATAAGGTCTAATTAGTTAATTTAAAATATTTTAAACTTCTAAAACAAAATGAAAATATCTGGTTTAATTAGGAGTTGACAAGTTGTAAAAAGTAGTCATAACAAACAAAAGGAAAGATACTGCTGTTTTCAACAACTTATATGACTATATACTTCACCAGACAATTTGCATATTGCATCACTGAATTAATTATCTTGTATGTCCTAGCCTCTCTATTGACTAAAACATAAGAGCCTTCAATGGTTAGATAACTGATTTTAGAAATCACTTTTTTAAAATTTATTTTTTTATAAATTACATTTTATTCACTTTGTATCCCAACTGTAGCCCCTTCCCTCATCCTCTCCCAATCCCACCCTCCCTCCCTCTTCTCCACCCATACCCCTCCCCAGTCCACTGATAGGGGAGGTCCTCCTCTTCTTCTCTCTGATCCTAGTCTATCAGGTCTTATGATGAGTTGCTGCATTGTCTTCCTCTGTGGCCTGGTAAGGCTGCATCCCCCTCAGGGCAAGGTGATCAAAGAGCAGGCCCCTGAGTTGATGTCAGAGACAGTCCCTGTTTTCATTACTAGGGAACCCACTTGTAGACTGAACTGCCATGGACTACATCTGTGCAGAGGTTCTAGGTTATCTCCAGAATTGTCCTTGGTTGGAATATCAGTCTCAGAAATATCCCTGTGCTAAGATAAAAAGTCAAGTGACAATACATGCTGGAAAGGATGTGGAGAAAGGGGAACACTCCTCCATTACTGGTGGGAATGTAAACTTGTACAACCACTCTGGAAATCAATCTGGCGCTTTCTCAGACACTTAGAAATAGTGCTACCTCAAGATCCAGCTATACCACTCCTAGCCATATATCCACAATATGCTCAAGTATACAAGGACATTTGCTCAACCACGTTTATAGCAGCTTTATTCGTAATAGCCAGAATCTGGAAACAACCCAGATGTCCCTCAGTGGAGGAATGCATAAAGAAATTGTGATACATTTACACAATGGAATACTACTCAGCAATTAAAAACAAGGAAATCATGAAATTTTCAGGCAAATGGTGGGGAATAGAAAAGATCATCCTGAGTGAGGTATCACAGAAGCAGAAAGACACACATGGTATATACTCACTTATACATGGATATTAGACATATAATATTGAATAATCATGCTAAAATCTGTACACCTAAAGAAGCTAAGCAAGAAGGAGGACTCTGGGTAAGATGATCAATCCTAACTCAGAAAGGCAAATGGGATGGACATCAGAAGAGGGAGAAAACAGGAAATCAGACAGGAGCCTACCACAGAGGGCCTCTAAAAGACTCTACCCAGCAGGGTATCAGAGCAGAGGCTGAAACTTATAACCAAACTTTGGGCAGAGTGCAGGGAGTCTTATGAAAGAAGGAGGAGATAGAAATACCTGGAGGGGACAGGAACTCTACTAGGAGAGCCCCCCCCCTCAAAAAATAAAAATCACTTATAAAACATCAGAATTTATTAGACTGAAATTCAATTTACAGCAGGTATTTTAGATCTCGTTCACCATTATCTGTTCTTTATCTTAATTCTGAGTTTAAATTGTGTGAAAATGGTTGAGATTTGAAACTAAAATGGTATTCTTTTCATGGAAGTAATTCTTGTTTTCCTAGAAGTCAGATGCATAGTGGTCAGGAACTGCCCATAAGAACATGGCCTTGTGCTGACTGAATATCCCCATATTTATGACAAATGACATTTTTAGAGAAGTTTTGTTCTCCTGTGCAGATTAAACCATGTGTTTCACCTTAATGTTCAGAAAACATAGGCATTACACAGATTATAGAGTTTGCCAATTTTTACTTGGAAAGCTTAGGGCAAATTGGTTAAGATGAGAAAACTGTCACACACTGAAAAGTTACTTAAAGAACATGAGGCACGTGTCTAAAATGGACACAGCAGTTAGTTGCTGGGCTACATCTACCATTCAGCTTATTAGAATGCAGATTGGGCTAAAGAAAAATCATTGCAAAAGGCAGTTCTCTGTGGGTGGGGAAACTCACAAATCACTAACTCTCAAAGAGACACCGGCTGAAAGGTAATTTAAAATACCCATGAGTGTACTAGATATGCAGAATTCTTCAGACAGAATCAGACATGACTGTTAAAAGGCTTCAAGAAGGTCATTTTGTCTGAGCTGTGTCTGCAAAGACAGCTCTCTTAGGTATGGCAAAAGACAGCAGCTGGTGAGATCTACCTGCTTTAATACAAAGATGTCTCAGGAGGTAAGTAGAACAACAGGCCAGCAAGGTACAAATGGCTTTCTTCCTCCTAGGACACCCCCTTTCCTTGGTTTCACTTTTAATCAGCACAGGAATAGTGTTTTCCATCACCAGATTTCATGTCCCACCAGAATCAGAGATAGCATCTTGACAAATCTAAGCAAAGACTTTGGAACACATCTTGACAGACGTAGGCAAAGACTTTGGAACAAAAATATCCTAAATTTACAGTGGGCTCCAAATGAATTGCCTAGCATCCTTATTTACAAGGCAATAACACAGAGATGCTGAAAAGATGTATAAACAAAATCAGAGATTGGAGTTAGGATGCTAGAAACCAGTCTGAGGAGCCACTGTAAGCTAGAAGAAGGTAACTCTTCCCAGGAGTCTTCAAAGCAAATGTGGTCCTTTTCTACCCTGGGTTTAGACTTCTAACCTCCAGACTGGAATATGAAGGGGTTATGTACTGTTAAGCCATTAATGTTTTTCAGTAATTTGCAGTTTGTTACATATGTAGAAAACTGAGTGTCAGCAACTCAACTGCCTGTGACAGTGACAAGTTCCTATCAGCCACAGCATCTGACTAAATGTAGAAAGACTTCCTCAGATTCATTGGCAACAACTCATTTGTCAGTAGAGCAAGATCCAGAGCAGATAGTCACTGCATGAGAGACATAAAATTAATCAAGTGAAGAACTCATTATGTTCTCATATGGAGAACATCATATGGGGAAACATTGAAACAGAAATTGAGTGTCAGTTCTCCAGAAGACAACTGGCTCCCACAGGTATTTGACTTATATATTTAAAAATGAAAGTTATGAAAAACACATATGCTATATACTCACTTATAAGTGGATATTAGACAAATAAAATAGGATAAACATACCAAAATTTGTACACCTAAAGAAGCTAAGCCAGAAGGAGGACCCTGGGTAAGATGCTCATTCATCATTCAGAAAGACAAACGGGATGAGCATTGGAAGAAGGAGAAAATAAGAAACAGGACAGAAGCCTACCACAAAAGGACTCTGAAAGACTCTACTCAACAGTGTATCAAAGCAGATGCTGAGATTCATAAGCAAACTTTTGGCAGAGTGCAAGAAATCTTATGAAAGAAGGGGGAGATAGTAAGACCTGGAGAGTACAGGAGCTCCACAAGGATAGCAACAGAACCAAAATATCTGAGCACAGGGGTCTTTTCTCATGTCATGTTCTTTATACAATGTTCTTTAAATTTGAATTCAAGTGCATTACTTATTTAAGTCTCTTCCTTCTTCGTATGCTTTTTTCTACCTCCTCTGGGGATAATTCTTTGCCATTATATGACCAGATCACTTACTACACAGTTAAATCTATAGTAATGCTTTGTACATTGTTGGTGTGTCTGTGTGTTGCTCTTTAGTGAGTGGGCACTCCTACCATTAAGATCAAGTACATGCCTAGAAAGTATTCTATAAATGTTGAATGCAGTTTGACTACTACAATGAACTATTTATACTTTCTCATGAATTTTCAGCTATTTATAACAAAACATTTGGGCCAATGTATTTCCAATAAATATATTGGTACTGACTTAATTGAAGGATCCATAACTTTTGACTTTAGTGAGTTTTAACATGGTTCTTCTAAGTACATAATATGGTTGATGAAGTGTCCTTTGTGTAACTATTTGATGTCATGGTCCAGACCATCCATATTTACTTGGATGTCCTACTAATTGAGTGGATCTCCATAATGAGTGGTTGCTTTTGAGAAGGCAGGCTCAGAGGAAAGCAGAAGTGAAAAAGTGGCCCCCTCGGAGACCAAAAGAATAACCCTGAATGTGGCTCTTAGATTGAAACACCCATTCCTGGTGCCTATGTAATGAGCCCTGACCTTGCTGTTTTCTTAAGATCTGTCTTAATGTAGGCTTAAAACCGTCTTCTGTAGACCAACAATTTCTTTTGTTCAGGTTCCAGAGTTTTCTATCATACATATGTTTCTTTTCTGTGAAGACTCTGAGTAAGTTGGCTGAGATTTTCACTAGGAAAAAAAAAAAAGGCACAGGGAAGCTCTAAAATAGAGAAATGGTGTGGAATCGAGAACCCTCTTCTTGTGAATATGACAAAATGGAAAGCTAAGATAACATTGAGACTGGAAAATAATCTTTGGGTTACATTGAAAAATGAAAATTTAAACACATGTAGAAGGTTCTGTCTGACTGTGGGCCATATGGCTCATTGATATTTACATTCTGGGCATGAGTAAATATCTAGTGGAAACTTGTAGGTTTGATTCAAATTGCATTGTCTTTTCTTAGCAAATGCTTCCTAAGTCACCTGCCATTCTGTTACTGACTTAAATGATTACTCATCCAGTAGCTCATGTATTGCATCTGAAACACAGATCTTGTTTGTCTTCAGGATAGTTCAAATGTGTTCTTTCACCTGAAAAAATACTAATGAGTTATAAAAATTTGTCTTCTTCAGGTGACAGGATAAAAATACAGCTGCTATATAATAGTCATAATGACAATAGTAATTATTGTTTCTGTTTACAGCTGGTTTTATCTTAAAAAGTAAAAATTAGTGAGAGCTAAAATTACTGGAAAAAATAAGAAAATTAAAAAAAAGGAGAAAAAAACCTCAGTGAAAACTTTTTTTTTTTTTTTTAAATCAGGACCATTCAAATGACTTCCCTACTTTTTCTATGAGCCAGAAATCATGGTGAAGCCTTTTTGGATATTTTATTCTTTCAAAGAAGCAGGCACTTTATTGCCTACAAAGAACCTCCAGAATCCACAGCTTTGCAGAAAGGATTAGCTTAAAAGAAAACACTATTATCTAGCTTTGCAGAGACTTTCTGCTTTGCTTCAAGTCATGTGGTTTTTTTCTACCCAAAAGTAAACAGAAAAAGCATAAAGGCAGATAGCTAGAAGGTCAAATACATTATTAAAAGTTGGACAGATCAACTTTCTCCATTAGTTTGTGGTATAGTTAGGTGATTAGATATTGAATGGGAGTTCTGGCAAAGATGAGTATCAAGATTATGGGATGCAATGGGGCATGTTATGGAGGAAGATACTCTGATTCAGATAAAACTTCACTGATGAGACAGAATAAGATAGAGAATAAGGATGAAGAAGAAGAAAAGAGGAGGAGAGGAGGACAGAAGAAGGGGAAAAAATTCATGATGAACATGAACAAGAGCTCTAAGGGTGGGGAGAGAGACAGAGAGAATGTCTCACTTACGTACACAGACTAAGTAAGAAAAGCCTACTTGGAGAGTAATGGTGAGAGAAATAAGAAACATGTTGAGAGGTAAGCTGACATTGAAAAGATTCTAAACTTCTTAAAACTTGTTGCAGTGTAATGGAAAATAACTGAAGGATTCTGCATGTGAAAATTTTGATCAAACTTGCCTATTGGGTAGATGTACCACAATTTCTGCATCCATTCTTCAGTTGAGGGACATCTGGGCTGTTTCCAGCTTCTGGCTATTACAAATAAAGCTGCTACAAACATGGTTGAACAAATGTCAACCATGTGTTGACATTATTATTGTGTACTTGAGCCTCTTTTGGACATATGCCTAGGAGTGGTATGGCTGGGTCTTGAGAGTTGTCTGAGAAAGAACCAGATTGATTTCCAGAGTGGTTATAACAGTTTACATTCCCACCAGCAGTGGAGGAGGGTTCCCCTTTCTCCACAACCTCTCCAGAATGTGTTGTCACTTGAATTTTTTATCTTTGCCATTCTGATGGGTGTAAGCTGAAATCTCAGGGTCATTTTGATTTGCATTTCCCTAATGGCTAATGACATTGAGCATTTCTTTGAGTGTTTCTCTGCCATTTGATATTCCTCTATCAAGAATTCTCTGTTTAGCTCTGTTCCCATTTTTAAGTGGATTACTTGGTTTGCTGCTTTTCAGCTTCTTTAGTTCTTTATATATACTGGATATGAGTCCTCTGTCAGATAAAGGGTTGGTGAAGATTCTTTCCCAATCTGTTGGCAGTTGTTTTGTTTTGATGACGGTGTCCTTTGCTTTAAAGAAGCTTTTCAGTTTCATGAGGTCCCATTTATTAATTGTTGCTCTTAGAGCCTGCGCTGTTGGTGTTCTGTTCAGGAAGTTTTCTCCTGTACCAATGAGTTCTAGGGTATTCCCCACTTTTTCTTCTAACCGATTTAATGTGTCAGATTTTATGTTGAGGTCTTTGATTCACTTGGACTTTAGTTTTGTGCAAGGTGATAGGTATGGATCTATTTTCATTTTTCTACATGTAGTCATCCAGTTGGACCAGCACCATTTGTTCTATCTTTTCCGTTATATGGTTTTGGCTTCTTTGTCAAAGATCAGGTGTCCATAAGTGTGTGAGTTTATTTCTGGGTCTTCTGTTCGGTTCCATTAATCCACCATTCTGTTTCTACGCCAGTACCATTCAGTTTTTATTACTGTTGCTCTATAGTACAGCTTAAGATAAGGGCCTCTGACATAAACTGATTGGCCTGCCCTTTGTCCTTTGATCACCTCCCCCTGAGGGGAGGAGCAGCCTTACCAGGCCACAGAAGATGACAATGCAGCCATTCCTGATGAGATCTGAGAGACTAAGATCAGAAGGAAGGAGAGGAGGACCTCCCCTATCAGTGGACTTGGGGAGGGGCATATGTAAAGAAGGGGGAGGGAAGGTTGAATTGGGAGGGGAGAAGGGAGGGGCTTATAGGGGATACAAAGTGAATAAAGTATAATTAATAAAAGTTTACAAAATTAATAAAAAGAGATGGGGAAGGACTCTTCATACTCATCAAAGAAAAATTCCACCAGGAAGACATCACAATCCTGAACATCTATGCCCCAAGTACAAGAGCTCCCACATTTGTTAAAGAAACATTGATAAAATTTAAACCACATACAGATCCTCACACATTAATAATGGGAGACTTCAACACCCCACTCTCAACAAAGGACAGGTCAACAAAACAGAAATTAAACAAAGAAACAATGTCTCTGACAGAGGTCATGAATCAAATGGACCTAACAGACATTTACAGAACTTTACACCCAAACACAAAAGAATTTACCTTCTTCTCAGCACCTCATGGAACCTTCTCCAAAATAGACCATATAGTTGGTCACAAAGCGAGCTTCAACAGATACAAGAAGACTTAAATAATCCCTTGTATCTTGTCTGATCACCATGGAATAAAGGTGGACTTCAACAATAACAGAAATAGCAAGAAGCCTACACACACATGGAAACTGAACAACTTGTTACTAAATGACAGCTGGGTCAGGGAAGAAATAAAGAAAGAAATTAAAGCCTTTCTAGAACTCAATGAAAATGAAGACACAACATACCCAAACTTGTGGGACACAATGAAAGCAGTGCTAAGAGGAAAGTTCATAGCACTAAGTGCCTTCAAGAAGAAATTCGAGACAGCTCATTCAAACAACTTAATGGCCCACTTAAAAACCCTAGAAAAAGAAGAAGCACACACCAAGAAGGAGTAGACGGCTGGAAATAATCAAACTTAGGGCTGAAATCAATCAATTAGAAACAAATAAAACAATTCAAAGAATCAATGAAACCAAGAGCTGGTTCTTTGAGAAAAATCAAGAAGATAGACAAACCCTTAGCCAAGCTAACTAAAAGGCAGAGAGACACCACCCAAATCAACAAAATCAGAAATGAAAAGGGGGACATAACTACAGACACTGAGGAAATCCAAACAATCGTTAGGACTTACTTCAAAAGTCTATATGCCACAAAATTTGAAAATCTAAATGAAATGGACAATTTTCTTGATCGATTTGACTTACCAAAGCTGAATCAGGACCAGGTAAATCAATTAAATAGTCCTATATCCCCCAAAGAAATAGAAGAAGTCATCAAATTCTCCCATCCAAAAAATCCCAGGACCAGATGGCTTCAGCGCAGAATTCTATCAGACCTTCAAAGAAGAGCTAACTCCAATTCTCTTCAAACTATTCCACAAAATAGAAACAGAAGGAACATTACCAAACTCATTCTATGAAGCCACAGTCACCTTGGTACCTAAACCTCACAAAGACTCAACAAAGAAAGAGAATTTCAGGACAATATCCCTTATGAACATTTATTCAAAAATACTCAATAAAATACTTGCAAACCAAATCCAAGAACATATCAAAGATATTATCCACTATGACCAAGTAGGCTTCATCCCAGGTATGCAGGGGTAGTTCAATATTTGGAAATCCATCAATGTGATCCACCATATTAACAAACTGAAAGAAAAAAAACCACATGATAATCTCCCTAGATGCTGAAAAAGCATTTGACAAAATCCAACATCCATTCATGTTTAAAGTACTGGAGAGATCAGGGATACAAGGCACATATCTAAACATAGTAAAGGCGATAGACAGCAAGCCTATAGCCAACATCAAACTGAACCGAGAGAAACTTAAAGCAATCCCACTGAAATCAGGGACAAGACAAGGCTGCCCACTCTCTCCATATCTCTTCAACATAGTGCTGGAAGTCCTTGCTAGAGCAATAAGACAGTTGAAGGAGATCAAGGGGATAAAGATTGGAAAGGAAGAAGTCAAATTATCACTATTTGTAGATGATATGATAGTAAAGGTGAGTGACCCCAAAAACTCCACCAGGGAACTCCTACAGCTGATAAACACCTTCAGCAAAGTGGCTGGATACAAAATTAACTCAAAAAAAAAAAATAGTAGCCCTCCTGTATACAAGAGACAAAAGGGCTGAGAAAGAAATTAGAGAAACAAGACCATTCACAATAGCCACAAATGACATAAAGTACCTTGGTGTAACCCTAACCAAGCAAGTCAAAGGCTTGTATGAAAAAAATTTCAAGTCTCTGAAGAAAGAATTAGAGGAAGATATGAGAAGATGGAAAGATCTCCCATGCTCATGGCTTGGCAGGATTAACATAATAAAAATGGCCATCTTACCAAAAGCAATCTACAGATTTAATGCAATTCCCATCAAATTGCCAACACAATTCTTTACAGACCTGGAAAGAAAAATTCTCAACTTCATATGGAATAACAAGAAACCCAGAATTGCTAAAACAATCCTCTACAATAAAAGATCTTCTGGAGGTATCTCCATCCCTGATCTCAAGCTGTACTATAGAGCAACAGTTATAAAAACTGCCTGGTACTGGCATAGAAACAGAATAGTGGATCAATGGAATTGAACAGAAGACCCAGAAATAAACCCACACACTTACGGACACCTGATTTTTGAAGATGCCAAAACCATACAATGGAAAAAAGATAGCATCTTCAACAAATGGTGCTGGTCCAACTGGATGTCTACATGTAGAAAAATGCAAATAGATCCATACTTATCACCCTGCACAAAACTGAAGTCCAAGTGGATCAAAGACCTCAACATAAAACCAGACACATTAAATCGGCTAGAAAAAAAGTGGGGAATACCCTAGAACTCATTGGTACAGGAGAAAACTTCCTGAATAGAACACCAACAGCACAGGCTCTACAAGCAACAATCAATAAATGGGACCTCATGAAACTGAAAAGCTTTTGTAAAGCAAAGGACACCGTCATCAAAACAAAGTGACTGCCTAAAGTTTGGGAAAGAATCATCACCAACCCTTTATCTGACAGAGGACTCATATCCAATATATATAAAGAACTAAACAAGCTGAAAAGCAACAAAACAAGTAATCCACTTAAAAAATGGGGAACAGAGCGAAAGAGAGAATTCTCTGTACAGGAATATCGAATGGCAGAGAAGCACTTAAAGAAATGCTCAACCTCATTAGCCATTAGGGAAATGCAAATCAAAACAACCCTGAGATTTCACCTTACACCCATCAGAATGGCCAAGATCAAAAATTCAAGGGACAACACATGCTGGAGAGGTTGTGGAGAAAGGGGAACCCTTCTCCACTGCTGGTGGGAATGTAAACTTGTACAACCACTCTGGAAATCAATCTGGCGCTTTCTCAGACGACTAGGAATAGTGCTTCCTCAAGATCCAGCCATACCACTCCTAGGCATATACCCAAAAGAGGTGCAAGTACACAAAAAGGACATTTGCTCAACCATATTTGTAGCAGCTTTATTTGTAATAGCCTGAAGCTTGAAACAGCCCAGATGCCCCTCAACTGAAGAATGGATGCAGAAACTGTGGTACATCTATACAATGGAGTATTGCTCAGCAATGAAAAATAAGGAAATCATGAAATTTGCAGGTAAATAGTGGGACCTGGAAAGGATCATCCTGAGTGAGTTGTCCCAGAAGGAAAAAGACACACATGGTATATACTCACTCATATAAACATATAACATAGAATAAACCCACTAAAATCTGTACATCTAAACAAACTAAGCAAAACTAACTAAAGTGTTCAATCCCCATCCTGAAAGGCAAAGAGGATGGACATCAGAAGAAAATGAAAATAGGAAACAACCTCGGAACCTGCTACAGAGGGCCTCTGAAAGCCAGAAGAAAACAGGAAACAACCTGGGAACCTGCCACAGAGGGCCTCTGAAAGCCTCTGCAGTATAGACTGTCAAAGCAGATGCTGAGCCTGATGGCCAACTGATGGGCAGAGTGAATGGAATTTTATGTAAGAAGTGGGAAATAGTAAGAGCTGGAGGGGTCGGGAACTCCACAAGCAGAGCAACAGAACAAAATAATTTGAACACAGGGAACTTCCCAGAGACTCATACTCCAACCAAGGACTATTCCTGGAGATAACCTAGAACCCCTGCACAGATGTAGCCCATGGCAGGTCAGTGTCCAAGTGGGTTACCTAGTCATGGGAAGAGGGACTGCCTCTGACATGATCTGATTGGCCTGCACGTTGATCACTGCCCCCTGATGGGGGAGCAGCCTTACCAGGCCACAGTAGAGGACAATGCAGCCAGTTTTGATGAGAACTGATAGACTAAGATCAGAAAGGAGAGGAGAACCTCCCCTATCAGTGGACTTGGGGAGTGGCATGCATGCAGAAAGGGGAGGGAGGGTGGGATCGGCAGGGGAGGAGGGAGGGGCTTATGGGGGGATACAAAATGAATAAAGTGTAATTAATAAAATAAAAAATGCAAAAAAATAGACTTTTTCTGATATAATATGTCCTGATTATGGTTTTTCCCTCCCTCTACTCTGTCCAGTTCCTTCCTACCACTTATCTCATCCAGATTCATCCCCTTTATGTCACTCTTTAGAAAGCAAACTTCTAAAGGAATAATGCAATGTAATATAATATAAGAAATATATATTATATATAATATAGTATATAATTAATATACTATATTATATAAGCTAACACCTCAAAATAGGACAAAACAACAAACAAAAGATAAAGATTCCAAGTAAAGGCACAATAAACAGGTATAGACTCAACTACTCACTTGTTTGAACACTCTGTAATCCCATAAAAATACTAAACTGAAAGCCATATATATAAATGTTTGTATATATATATATATATATTTATCCTGTAGGATTAAAAAGAGAGAAAAATACAAATAAAAGAAGAGTTTAAAAACCAGCAGTGTATCAAAGCCAAGACTCAAAACCAAACTTTGGACAGAGTGCAGGGAATCTTATGAAAGAAGTAGGAAATATTAAGACCTGGAGGGAACAGGATCTCCTCAAGGAGAGCAACTGAACCAAAAAATCTGGACCCAAGGGTCTTTTCTGACCTGGTACTCCAACCAAGGACCATTCATGGATATAACCTACAACCCCTGCACAGATGTATCCCATGGCAGGTCAGTATCTAAGTGGGTATCCTAGTAATGGAAAAAGGGACTGTCTCTGACATGAACTCAATGGCTGGCTCTTTGATCATCTCCCTCTGAGGGGGGTGCAGCATTGCCAGGCCACAGAGGAGGACATTGCAGCCAGTCCTGATGGGACCTGATAGGCTAGGGTCAGATTGAAAGGAGGTGGACCTCCCCTATCAGTGGACTTGGAGAGGGGCAGGGAGGAGAAGAGGGAGACAGGGTAGGCTTGGGAGGGAATGAGGAAGGAGGCTACAGCTGGAATACAAAGTGCATAAACTGTAATTAATATAAAAATTAAAAAATAGCATAATTAAAACAACTGGTATTACAGTGTGATACAAGAAAGCTTCAAAGAATTGAGTTCCTTTTTTGTTGGCATCCACTGCTGGGCATGTAGCCTATATTTAAAAGGAGTTTGTTTCCCTAGTGAAACTTCCTTGGGGAAAACTAAGTGTTCATTTGAAACTGGCTGTCAATTCAAGACAGTGCCAGGTTAAGGATAGGGGCATGTCTCCACTTCTCTTTTCAGCTCTAAGACCCCACCTTGTGCAGAATCAGTTCAGGCCCTGTGCATGCTACTTCAGTCTTCATGGGTTCATGTTTATTGAGCCTCTTGACTTAAAGGGCTTTGTTTCCTTGGTGTCCTCCATTCCCTATGTCTCTTCCACTCTCTCTGCTTTGCCTTCAGCAAGTTTCCCAAAGCCCAGAGGGGAGGAATTTGATGGAGACATTGCATTTAGGACAGAGTGTTCCAAGATGTCTTATTTTCTGCATAATACATAGCAGGAGGACTCTGTATTTGTTCCCATCTTCTGCAGGAGGAAGGGTTTATGGTGATGGCTGAGCAAGGCACTGATCTATGAGTATAGTAGAATGTCATCAGGAGTCATTAATTTTATTGCTATGTTCTTTTAGTAGAACAGTAGTATTTGGTTTTACTCCAGGTCCCTGGGCTGTCTAGTCTCAGGTTCTTGGTCACTCAAACAGTGTTAAGTATGGACTCTACCTCCTGGAGTGGGCCTTAAGTTAATTCAGATATTGAGTAGTGTGCCACCACTTGTGCCACCATTACACTAGAGGGCTAGCCAGTCTAAGTCATAATTCTTCAGCTCTGCCACTGTAGTGTAGTATCACAGACAATATGAACAAGTGAAAAAAGTTCTGTTTCAATAAGACTATCTACATATAAGACAGTATAGGACTGTCCCATGGCTTTAATTTGCTGATAGATGCCAGACACAGATGACAGATCACAACTCTCACCTCAAAGAGTATAAGAGATCATCTATTCTAGAGCCAAATATGAGTTATCATGACTAGGTAATATAGATTCGGGTTACCCCAAATTCTATTTCTCGATGTAGCAACAGTTTCATGAAGTGTTCACAATGAAGAAAAGCATAAATGAAACATGTTTCAAATACATTGTTGGAAACATCAGGTAGATATGTCATTGACAGTCAGGGGAACACATTATAGGTCTCAGATCCTATCTGATGGTGTTGTTTTTCTGAAGTTGGGGGTGGGTCATTGTTTGTCAAGCTAGTATGGGGCAAAAGACCTCATCAGTTAGCCACAAGGCCGTTAGAACAGACATGGAGGTAGGCAAGGAATGACAATTCAAACAAACACAGAAGTGGGGCAAGGGATGGCTACTAAAGGGGCTAAAGATAGCCCAAAGGGCTAGAGAGATGGCTTGGAGGTTAAGAGCACTGGCAGGGGAACTAGTTTTGTGCCTAGAATTCACATTGTAGCTCACAATGGTCTGTAACCCCAGTTCCAGAAGGTTCAAAATGTTTCCCTAGCCTCTGTGGCCACTCGGCATGTACACAGTGCACAAACAGACATGCAGGGAAAACACTTACACATCTAAAATAAAAATGCTAAGACATAGCCTCATGGAAATTGTAATTAGTCTCTATGTGGGGACCTAGTAAGGGGAACAGGGGCTGTCTCTGACATGCACTTGGTTGCCTGCTCTTTGGTCATTTTCCCCTGGGTTGGGGGCATTGCCAGGCCATAGAAGAAGAGGATCCACGCAGTCTTGTTGAGACTTGATAGTCTGGGGTCAGATGGTAACAAAGGACAGAGGTAGGGGGAGACTAGAGGGGGGTGGTGGAATCAGGAGGAGACAAGGAAGGGGGCTACAATTGGGATATCAAGTGAATAATTTGTAAAATTAATAAATAATTTATATGCAGCAAATTCAAATCGAAAGCACAAACTTTATTGCCATTTTCTAAAGTTAAAGAATAATTCTAATACATGCATATTCAAGTTTATGTGGTACTTTTGAAGCAGCCCTCCTTATGATATAACTTTACTCTTTAGAAATATTTGACACATGCTGGATTGCACTTTAACTACTTTACGTGTTACTTTATGTGTTCCTTTATCCTAAGTACAACCAGCGCTTTAAAAGCTGTATAGAAATCATTACCACCCAGTTTAAAAATCATACCCTGGTGTTCTGGCTAGTTTTACATCAACTTGGCCCAGACTAGCCTCATTTGGAAGAGAGAACCTCAGTTAAGAAAATGCCTCTACCAGATTGGTTTGTGGGCAAGACTCTGGTACTTTTTTTTTTAAACCACTGATCTATGTGTGGATAGGAAGGGGGGGGG
>NW_026594078.1:0-6536 GCF_907164565.1 Psammomys obesus | reverse complement strand
AAGCCCTGGTTTACCTTCGTCTGCTGATGAAGCCCTGGTTTACCTTCATCTGTTCATGAAGTCCTGGTTTACCTTCGTCTGCTGATGAAGCCCTGGTTTACCTTCATCTGCTGATGAAGCCCTGGTTTACACCTTCATCTGCTGATGAAGCCCTGGTTTACCTTCGTCTGCTGATGAAGCCCTGGTTTACCTTCATGAAGCCCTGGTTTACCTTCGTCTGCTGATGAAGCCCTGGTTTACCTTCATCTGCTGATGAAGCCCTGGTTTACCTTCGTCTGCTGATGAAGCCCTGGTTTACCTTCGTCTGCTGATGAAGCCCTGGTTCACCTTCGTCTGCTGATGAAGCCCTGGTTCACCTTCCTCTGCTGATGAAGTCCTGGTTTACCTTCGTCTGCTGATGAAGTCCTGGTTTACCTTCGTCTGCTGATGAAGCCCTGGTTTACCTTCATCTGTTGATGAAGCCCTGGTTTACCTTCATCTGTTGATGAAGCCCTGGTTTACCTTCGTCTGCTGATGAAGCCCTGGTTTACCTTCGTCTGCTGATGAAGCCCTGGTTTACCTTCGTCTGTTGATGAAGCCCTGGTTTACCTTCGTCTGCTGATGAAGTCCTGGTTTACCTTCATCTGCTGATGAAGTCCTGGTTTACCTTCGTCTGCTGATGAAGCCCTGGTTTACCTTCGTCTGCTGATGAAGCCCTGGTTTACCTTCGTCTGCTGATGAAGCCCTGGTTTACCTTCATGAAGCCCTGGTTTACCTTCGTCTGTTGATGAAGCCCTGGTTTACCTTCATCTGTTGATGAAGTCCTGGTTTACACCTTCTACCTTTCGGCTACTGCGAATAGTGACGCTACACGCATAGGTGTGCAGAGACCTCAAGTTCCTGCTTCCACACTCAGAAGCAGATTTGCTGGTGCCATGGTAACCCTCGTCAGAACTTTCCAAGGGACCTCTACAATATGCTCCACAGCTGCTCCATTCTCAGCCACAGGCCACCGGAATCCCTGTTTCTCCATAGCCTCAACACTTGCCAGTTTCTGCTCCTTTCAAACAGTAGCCATTGTAACTAGTATAAAGTAACAACTCACAACCATTCGGAAACTTCGTCTTTTTTTTCCCCTTTCTTTTCTTTTGAGATAGACTGACTTTAAGCTTTCATCTCTCCTATCTTTATCTCCCAAGTTGTGGGATGATCATCTTGAAACATTTTTAGGTGTAAATATAAAAGCATGATGGACGCTGGGCAGGGTGGCAAATGTCTATAATCTTAGCACTCAGGAAGCAGACACAAGAATTCACTGTAACCCTGAGCCAGCCAGGACTACCCAGGGACCCTGCATCAAAAACAGATAACAAAAAAAAAAACCCAAATAGAAACAAAACCAAATCCACAAATGAAGAAACCCAAAACAAAATGAAATGACACCAACAACGCAGTTATATACCAGTACTAGGGAATGAACACACGGCCTCAGTTCATAGGTGCTAGGCAAGCACTACCATCGGCCTTTATCCCCAAGACAGGCTCTTACCATATTGCTCGGGCTGGCCTCAGATTCAACCCTGCCACAGCCTCCCAAGTGTCTGGGGTTACAGGTCTGTACCAAGAGCAACGCAAAGCATCCATGGTTCCAACAGTGGATATGTCTCAACAATGATAAAGATTTCCAGTCTCCGACCTTTTAAATTCAGGTCTAGAGACAGGAAGAAGGGAAATACAGAATGAATGTTTTTTGATGATCACATTTTGATCCATCTTTCCAATGAGAAGCCATAGAATTGTGGGGGCGTTATTATTAGTAAGCCCTATTCATTTCTTTGTTCCTAGAAGGAGACCTCTCTGAGGTAGTGAGTGTTGGGGGAAGGCTTCCTCTTTTTCCTGGACTCTTTGATGTTTTCAAATTGAAAATTAGAGAGACTGCTAGAGACTTTGGCTGTATGGGTGCCTGGAGGAAATCTTTGAAGTCCCTTTTCCTGGAAAAGAGTGGAGAAATGGCAAGATGGCAGCTACGCATTCGGGAGACCATCACTCTGCACAGGCTCGCACACGGTGCCCGCCACCTCAGTTCTCAGGGCTGTGCTTGTAGTCATCCCCTGCCAGCCTCGTTCAGTATTTGTGTGAGCTATACCAACAAAGTGCCCCATTATTCTTTTATTTTCCCTGCTTTTATATTAGCCATTCCCTTTTACAGCCTGGGAGACAGGTTAGTGTTTTTATTTCCCACGTTAGAGGAAAAGCATTCAAGAGTGGGCACAAAGTAAGAAACGGAAACAGCTGTGATGACAGGGTCATGGCTGGGGCTCCCAGCCCGAGCTGCAGCTTCACCTACTGAACTACGCTGTTCTCTTACCTCACCGGGTGGTTGGCACAGGGCAGAGATGAAAGAATCCAAAGCAGCAAGCCTTGGCAGCGACTACCACCTTCTCTCTGCCACCAGGCCAACTACACAACTTGCTGGTGGTGAGGGCTCTGTGGCAGGGTGAAGGAAGGGAGTTGGGAGCCCCCTTGAGACAGGAGGTAGTGGAAGCAGCTCCTAGGGCCTCAGTTCTGAGCATTTGTCTGGCCCTCCCCTTTAATTGCTGTGTCTGCTCTCCAGAGAGAAAGATGATGGTTGCTTCAGGAGCTCTGTAACTTAAAACAAAAGAGGAAGCCTTGGCTGTGACAGCTCACAGGAGTCATTTCCGCTCCCTCATTAAAGCTACTTCCAGGAGAAAGAGAAGCTTCTAGAGGCCCTGGGACCCAGAGACCCCTCAGCAATTCTAAAAGCCCACTGCAGTACTTGGATCCAAGCCATTTGTTTCTAGAGAAAATCATGTTGGGTGGGAGCTCCCCTTTTCCATTTGCAATGGTTTATTAAGTATAAGCATCTCTCTTCTCTCTGTTCACTGAGTGATTAGGTCTCCCTCCAACTGACCCTGCCAGAGGAGACAGCCAAAGCAGATCCTTAACACACAGTTATCCTGCAAAATGTCCTTCTCATAAACCTGGGGACCACAGCCAAGACTGTTTACTTCCTTTTGGTGTCTTGTTTGCAAGGCCATCAGTGAAAATGTCCATTGACAGATGATGGGACAAATGCCACCCAGGTTTACAGGCTCCATTCTAGCTGCATGCAGAGAGTGGCGCCTCCTCAGAAAGAGGCAAGTGTCTAGTGAGCCTGGTTGGGAGGCCTCCTCCAGGCCCCATCACTGTCACTGAACCTTTTCCAAGTGATGCAGTTGTCCTGACCATGAAAGACTGACCTTCCTGTCCTGGTGAGACGGAACACAGGTGGAAAATGACAGTGCTCTACCCCACCTGGCAGGCAGTGGGAAACATCTGGGAACAGGGAAACAGGAAGTATTCACCAGGTACAGGCTATTTAGTCATTGGCCACAGGGCTGATCTGACTTTAGCCTGGTATAAAGAGAGGCCAGCTGTATTAGCAGACCCAGCATCCATCAGCCCTGCTCAAAGGTCATGGTGGAAACAAAATCATGCAATTTACTCAAATTTCAGAGGTTGAATTCAATTGTAGGGCTTCGTCTGGAAATGAGGATGAATTATTTCCAACTAAGTGGATTCTTTCTCCTTGCTGCCAGTTTCTTTACTGTGACACAGGGAACACCTAAGGTACACCACTGACATTGCTAGATACAGTCAGCGCACATATCCTATCACAGACTGAATGACATGACTCAGTCAGTTCCCACCTCTTGCATATCTTCAATGGGCGCTCAGCACTCTAACTCTGTGCTGTGTTTTCATAATAAGCCTGGCCATCAGACACTTTGTATGAGTCTGATAATACCTCAGCCTTGGTAGAATATGAGCCCGGGAAAAGCCCTGTTTATAGGAGTTGTAAGCTTGCCAAAGGGTTGGGATTATT
The DNA here is from genome assembly GCF_907164565.1 of Psammomys obesus. NCBI lineage: Eukaryota > Metazoa > Chordata > Mammalia > Rodentia > Muridae > Psammomys > Psammomys obesus. The sequence continues at coordinate 2,671 of NW_026594078.1, read as the reverse complement.
TAATTTGTCAGTCGCCCCGTCCTTACTATCTCCTTGTAAAAAAAATAAACTAATAGAGAATTCCTGAACCATCCCAAGATTCACTATACAATATCTTAAGATTTGTGGGAGTGCACACACAATATCATACTCATCATACATGGCACACTTGACACAACACACTTCCAGTCCATATGACACACTTGAGACACCATAATATGGTACACACACAACACACAAATAACACATACTATCTGCATACAATACAATGTACACTATATACCCATATAACATATAAATAACATACAATATACATAGACCCAAACCACACAAAATAAAATATACTCACCTGACACAGCACACACATGGCTTATACACAGCAAATAACACATAAAAATTATATATAAGCCACCTCAACAATGCAGACACACACATAACATATTTAACACACAATGGATAGCCATCATACAGCTAAAGCCCGAAGCACACATATAGCTCACAGTTCATTCAACACAGCTCACAATACACAGAGCAATTACGCACAATAGACATATGCCTAACACATGCATACAATACTGTAACACACAGAGGGGTATGTAGAGGAGAGGCAGGAATGTGGAAAGGAGCCAGTGCCTCAGGCACCCTGGATTCGACCAGAGTTTCCTCCTCCTGAGGTAATCAAGAGACCAGAGCCTATAAAAGGCATGGCTTCCAAATGTCACCAGTCTTCAGGTCTGCTGAGAGTTTGTGGATGAGGCCAGAAAATTTGCTTTTCCCATTCCCTGTACTTAGTATTCTATTTGTTCTATCTTTATTTTCCCTTTTTTCTTGTTGTTTGTTTGTTTGGGGGCTTTTTTTTTCTGAGACAGGGTTTCTCTGTGTATCCTGGCTGTCCTGAAACTCACATTGTTGACTTGCCTCTGCCTCTGCCTCTTCCTCGAGTGCTGGAATCAAAGGTGTCTTCCACCAAGCCCAGCTCTTTATTTTTCTTTTCTAGTAGTTTTTGTCCTCCACTCTCCACCCCCAACAAAAAAAGTATACCTGTTTCAGCTAAGCTAAGAGAAAACACTAGAAGCCACAGTTCCCGGTGTTTAAGTCAGTGGCTGCTTCGTCCTCTGCATGTGGAGTTGTGAGCAGTTGAGGCACACAAGTCTCAAAGCAGCTGCCATTCTCCTTCCTCACCAGGAAGCTGAAGTTCAAGGTTGAATTCAGCTCCAGTCTGTAAGCCACAGTAAGAGGATGTGAGGCTGGAAGACAGAGAAGAAGCTGTTTCATGAGTGAAGCTGGTGCATCTTCCCGGTGCATCCTTTCCTTCAGGAATCCTGGGGGAGAACGTTGAGGAACTCAGCGGAGAATGTCAGGCTCTGCATTTACACAGAAACAATTACAGGTCTATTACATAGGAGAATACAAAAATCATCATACAATTGGGAAAAAAAACCCAAGGTTCTGAATATGCTTCGTGACTGTTTAGGGTGGCGCTGGGCCAATACCTGTCCCTTCTTATTCAGGCACATGCGGTTTCTCCTCACGTTAGTGATATTTCCGTGGAGAATTTTGGGAATGCTACCTTCTAGTTTATTCCTCCCCCTTTCTGTGGTTCAGATTTATGTTTCAGGACATTATATTTTCAGATTCATCCTCCCTCTTGCCTTCATCCCCTCCCCACACAGACAGATTTAGGGCCACCTGTTCTCTTCAGAGCCAGGAGAATTGAAGAGGTGCCTAATGGCAGACTTCCTTCCATCCTGCCACCATCAAGCACCCTCTCCAATGTTGCAGGAGAAGGTTCCCTTGGGCTTCACGTCCAGGATCTGTGCACGGAAGGCTGCTGTACAAACACTTACTTGGCCATGGGAGACTCAGTGTTTCAGGGGCATCCCTGAGGCCCCAGCTGTCCAAATTTCCTGCCTAGTACCCCACCTGTCTGTTTCCAATAGGCTGATAGGTTGTGACATTTGTGCTTATTGCTGGGGACTGTGTCCCTGGAAGTATTCCCATGAGTCTAGTCATATTATTTTTTTCAGGCCGAGCCATCAAAACTGTTCTGATCTATTTGCTTCTCCATAACAAGGAAGAAGGGGCAGAGCACAGAAGAGAGGAGCCCTCTTGTTCTGACCTCCGTGTTGCCTCTTGGAGAGACTGTGTTGCTGGCCTAGTCCTTCATGAATTTCTTGGATGCATTCCTTTGGCAATGCCTGTCAGTACCTGTCACCTCTTTTGGGGTTAACAGTTAGGATTAAGATATGTTTAATTTAGGGAGGGTTTGGACAAAATTCTGTTACATAAACTCATGAACTGCTACTCTTTCTCCTGAGGCAGGGGTCTCTGAATTAGACTTGGTTTATTACTAAATTTCTCTGAAGAGTCAGTGAGGCAAAGGTGTGTATCAAAAAACAACTTATTTCATTAATAGGGTACAAATATCATCTCTCATATTTTTCAAATTGTTTTCAAATGAGGGAAAACGGTTTATTTCAAACACAACCTTCTTTTAACTGTGCTGTATCTTCGTATGTAAAATAGTTATGTGCGCACACACACACACATACACACACACACACACACACATTTCTTCCTTTTAAAACTGGCATTTCAGCTGGCTGCCTTGGCTTTCTTCAGGTGTAACATTATGTGTGTTCATAAAAAAAAAAAAAACCAACAGATTTTCTTGAATTTAGTAAAATAATCT
>NW_026594077.1:0-3580 GCF_907164565.1 Psammomys obesus | reverse complement strand
GTGTGTGTGTGTGTGTGTGTGTGTGTGTGTGTGTGTGTGTGTGTGTGTGTGATAGAACTGAAGATGCGTGGCTATCTTACGTGCTGAAATCAGTAAAGAAAATGTTAACACAGAAAGACCGGCCTTGCTAGTGAGATCAAGAGTCTGATCAAGTTCACTTTTACCTTCGCTGGAAGAGGGTCACCGGCTGAGGGCGAAAGCTCCGGGGATTTGAAGAGCGACCGGGCTAGCAGCCTGGGCTCCAGGGCTTTCTCCCAGCGCTCTCTCCAGCACCCGGCTTCTGAGAACTTTGCAGGGTGCCCAGAACCGTCTAGCTTCCCGGGGCTATCCTGGTCCCTTGATGGCCGGTGCCCTGGACTCACCCCCGAAGGCCGGGTCTACTCCACACAGCTGGAAACAGGTCTCGAGCGCGCCAACGCTGGAAGCTACTTCTCAACACCGCCGGGCTTGCCTAGCTCTAGGCTGCACCAGCCCGCGCCCTGAAGCCCCCGGGGGTGGGGGCGGGGAGGCCCCAGAGAACCGCAGCCTCCAGCTGGGTTGCGGCTTTCTTATGGAAATGACCCGCGCCCGCCTGCTGGACCTAAGCGGGTTCCCCAGCCCCTGGCTTTCTCTCCGCCAAGCTTTTCCTCCCGCGAACCCTCTTGCTCCTCATCCTACACTGGCGGGATGGGTGGCGGGTGAGCTAGCGGTGCGCCGGGCGGCAGAGCACCGCCCGGTCTCTCCTCGGCCGACGGGCTTCAGCTCCGCTTTAAATATTCATAGCAATCGCTGCTATCTTAAAGGGAACCCACGGCGCGGCAAAGTTCCCAGCCAAGCAGGCTCACAAAAGAAGGCTCCCTTTCGTCCTAGGGGTGGCCGGGCGGGCGCGCAGCTTCTGAGCGCTCCGTCGGACAGGAAAGGGAAAGGCCAGAGTCCCAGCTCGCTTAAGGCCAAGACATTGATTAAGAATGTGAGGGAAGAGACGAACTTGGAAAGCTATAAGCCGTGTCCAGGGCCTTTCATTATTTTCTTTCATTTCGTGATTTTGAATGGTGGTGGTTTGACTTCACCGGGGCGTCATCGGCCCGAGGACGAGAAAGTTTGCCCAGCGTTGTTGGAAACAAGACACTCATCCAACCTAAGAAACGTCACACGCAGAAACCATTTCACTGGAGAGCCTAAAACCAAACCTGCACCTGCCCCAAGCTCGGAAAGAGAGGCCCAGGCTGCTACGCAGAGCTGGGGCTTGAGAGCTCAGAACTCATGTGGGGCGCGCGTGGGAGGATTGCCCGGCACCCCAGCTCCGCCGCTCAGTTCAGGCCCCGCTCTTCCGGAGCACAGAGGGCTTCCCGAGGCCGAAACCCCTCAGCGGGGCTCCTCAGCAGGCCCAGGAGAACACCGGGGTGGGCAGGGGCGAGGAAGCAGTGAAAGTTCTGGGCCGGCTGCGGAGGCCCTGCCTGGGAGGCACCCCCACCCGGGGCCAGCTGACCCGTGACCGCTCCTCGCGGTGCCAGGCGACGCCCGCGCCTTGATGCCCCCCCCCCCCCCCATCACTCTCGCTAAGGCTCTTTTTGTTCCGGGCCAGGAGCACTTTCACAAATGGTTAGAAAGTCTTGAGCGCCATCTAACGGGAGCAGCAAAAACTTGAAAGTGGGTGGAGGTTAGGACCCATGAGGTGCCCAGGCTGGGCCTGGGAGAGTCCTTTCCCCAGCTCTACTGCGCTCTGAGGCTTCACACCCCTTCTCTTACTCCCACGCTCCAGCACTCTGGAACTCTAGACTTGACCCTCGCTCCCAAGCTCACTTTGCCAGAGTTCTGAGGCAGGTGTGGGCTGCTGGCTTGGGGCCGTCTCCTCCACTCCTGGCTGGATTGCCTGCCTGGTTCCCTGGGGACCTATCAGCTTGAATAAGGCCTTTAGAGCTTTCTTTTGGGCCTGGGATGGAAACTCCCATGAATTCGGATGAGGTGCACTGGTTTTCTGAGGTGAAAGCTATGATCCTAAGCTTCTGCAGACAGAAGGAAGTACGAGGCAAGTGAATAAAGATAGTAGCAACCAATTAAAGAAAGCGTGCCACCAGAAAGTTAGCCTTCAAGCGGGTCTACAAGAGCTAAGGCCTGTCTGGGGGAGAAAGGTGGATCCTGAAGAGCTGCTCTGGGGTTCGACAGGGGCCCGTCAGGTGGAGTCTCAAAGTGACCCAGGTCGGGAAGAATGTTGGGCGTCCTGGGCAAGGGATCCTGCCCCAGCCAGGTGGTGAAGCTGCGACAAGGTTGTGTAATTGGCTTTTCCTGGGCGATGCAACATTCCAGAAGAGAATCCAAGACAGACCGCAGCAATGATTGCCCCAATGTCCAATTTGGTGAATCGATTAGTTTCTTTTTTAAATTGGGTTACTAACAGGAGTGTAGGCTAGGTGTTGATTACAAGGAGCAGGGAACTAAGAAGCAGCGACATCGCGGGAAGCCCATCACAAGAGAGGCCTGAAGGCTGCAACCTTGGAGCTCTCGCTGCCTTTTCAGGCACAGCCACAGCGGGGACTTCGCTTTCTCCTAAGTTTGGGGGTCCGAGTCCTCCAGGTTTGCGTCCTCCTCCGCTGTGTCCTTTTGTTTACCTCCTGATGCTTGTGAGGGAACATGCCATACAACAGGGGCACCTGGTCGCTCCCCCCCCCCCCCCGCGCCATAGTTCCTAGCCAATGTGAAAGTCATGGGATGTTCAAGCTGGGGCCCTCCTACTCACGACAGAGCACCCTGGAATGTGTCCTGGAGGATGTGTAGGTGGATGCCCAGCTGAGCAATCAGGAAGAGAAGAGAGAAGAGGTGATCGTCAGGTCCAAAAGCCTCCTCCAGTCTCAATAGCTGCTGTGACCCCTGAGGTTTAACAGCATAGGGACCTGTCTCCACACCTCAGCTGGTTCTGGGCTGAGGTCTGAGCTGCAGAGGTGGTGAGGACTAAAGCTTTCTGGAGTACAAAGGTCATTAGAAAATCTGTTTCTCCTCCTCCGTGGATGCCATAAAGCTGGAAGATGCTATTATGGAGGTAAAATATAGGTGGCATAAACATTTGCCATCTTGATTCTTTTGAGTATACCTATGGCAGTTCAGTTAGAGTACGCACATTGACATTGCTGAGCTACATCATCAACACACATTTCCAGAAGTCACCTTGCCAACATGACATCTGTATTCGTCACAGTGTAATTCCCATATCACTCTCTCCCAGCCCCAGCAAGGTCTATAAATTCCCCCCATGTTAGTGGGACCATACAACATCATCTTTCTGATTTATTTGACTTTGTGTAATGTCTTCAAGTTTCATCCATGTCATAGCATGTCCCTGCATTTCCTTCCCTTTTAAAACCCATTTCCCACATTTGTGCATCTGTTGATGAAGTCCTGGTTTACCTTCATCTGCTGATGAAGCCCTGGTTTACCTTCATCTGCTGATGCAGCCCTGGTTTACCTTCATCTGTTGATGAAGTCCTGGTTTACCTTCATCTGTTGATGAAGCCCTGGTTTACTTTCGTCTGCTGATGAAGCCCTGGTTTACACCTTCATCTGCTGATGAAGCCCTGGTTTACCTTCGTCTGCTGATGAAGCCCTG
>NW_026594076.1:0-6449 GCF_907164565.1 Psammomys obesus | reverse complement strand
GGATTTTCCTTCTGCTTTGGAAACATTGTTGGCTTTTTGAAAAAAAAAGGGGGCAGTTGCCTGTTTCTTAAAAAAGTAGCCAGTGCCTGATCAGTTTCTTTCTGTGGACACATTAACCACTAAGAAATAACCTTCTAAACACACGGGAAGAGACTCTTTTTTCTCTTTGACTCTTCGGTTGTGTGTTAGCTGTCAGTGGAGTGGCCGGTGGGGAAGGCAGGGAAGCATGACCCTCTGCACGTGTGCTTTTGGTGGGAACACACGAATACTTAAATAACTTGGATTAGCTAAGAATGGGGGTGCAGGAGTCTGGGGGCAGCATCTGGAACGTGCTTCTTGGACTGCCTCCTTCCTACAGGGACGGAAAGCAAGTGATTGAGTCACTTACAGAGGTGACTGATCTCTTTTTAATTTGCAGTTTCCTCTGAGTGACCCCCACTAGTGAGAATGGTCCAGGGAAGGCAGAATCCAGTGTAACTTCTCCATGTGACTAGGACATAAGGCACACCTGAATTGTGGCTGTTCTTTAAGCTCCTAGCACTAGACAAGATACAAAGGGCGTTGCTACAAAGTCATGGGGCAGAGGCTGCATGAGAGAATCACAAACATCCTTTATTCTTATTTTTATCTTAATGAATGAGAGTTTTCTTTCTTTCTTTTTCTTTTTCTGAAGTACTTCCAAAGGCACAGGAGTGAGTTGTGCCCCCCAGGACTGGCTCTCAGCAGAAGCCCCTCCTCCCCCCAAATCAGCTCAAACTTTGCACATTGAAACAAAACAGATACTGACTTCCAAAGGCTCCCACGTCAGCACTGAAATGAAAAGTGTCAATTCTCCTCTTTCTGCCCAGGTCAGACACAGTGCCCACCTCTGTGAGCTGGCATACCCTCAAGGAGTCCCAGAATATGCTGTCAGGGAAGGAGTTAACTTTTCGTTTACATTTTCAAGTCTGAAAACCCACCTGCAGAGTTACAGACAAAGTCAGTAGATCTAATCAGAAAGCGAGTGGGCCAGCACCCCAAAACCTCGCTCACGGAAAATGAAAGTCTCAGTGGCCTGGCTTTGAGACTCTCCAGACTTACCATGGGAATAGGCAAACAAAATACCATCTAAAAACCATTTTCAGTGAACAGTTTTAAGAGGAGAGATCTTTCAATTTTTAAAATTGCACAAGTAAGTACAATTTCTGTGTTGTATCCCCTGAAGATTTCTACCCAAAAGGGCTTTTAAAATTTCTCAACCTCGAGAGGAAGACCTTTAACCTGTTCCAAGAGCTATTTAATAGCTGTCCCATGTGTTTTTTGTTTTCTGTGGTGATGAGAATACAGGACCTTGCAAATGCTAGGTAAGCCCACCAAGAGGAGCCAGCTTTGAGGCTGGGGGAGGGGTCCTTCACGTGCTTTACCTTGGAGAGGAATCATCAGACCTTGTCCGGCCGCTTTGCTTTCTAACAGTGGTGTGTGAAGGGGAGTGAAAGTGTAGGTACCAGAAGGCACTGAGCTGCTAGCACCTGAAATGGGCTTTTAGCTTCTCAAGAAGAAGGAGCCAGCAAGGTCAGCAGTAGTTACACATGGACCTGATCCCCACCCCAACCCAGGCTTTTCTCAGGGTCTCAAAGTGGAAGCCTGCAGAGAAGAGGTGGAAGTGCAGGGCCTGGAGACCAAAAGAGAAATCACTTACCTCACCCCTTTGTTCTGGAGTGTGAGCTGGGGCATCAGAGGCAAACAAAAGCCCCTAGAGAACAAGCCTCCACTTCATTTGTCTCTCCCAACCCTTGCTAGAAAAACAAGATAGCCAACTGGGAACAAAAATAAATAAATAAACCATATTTACGATATCCCAATGTTAATGCCTTACCTTACAGGCAGGCCATATGCAGGGAGAGGTACCTACACTTGATTTTTTTTTTTTCCAAGTGACTATGTGTGCAGGTAGAAAGGCCTGGAAAAGAGACAGAAAGACAAATGAAATAGGAAAGTTTGGGGTATACAGAACACTGTACGTGCAAGCTGGTGCATGTGTGTTTCTACCCTCTTTGTGGCAGAATTTAAATCTAAGGTGGGGACTGAGTGAAAAGCAATTGTATCTACAAACCCGGCAACCTGGCTGTCATGTGGAAAGTGCAAGCCAGGTAGTACAGAGCTTGGCATCCTCAGCTAGATCTCTGTCATAATCCTTACTAGGGGAGGTCAGGTGTCTTCCTCCCTTTTGAGCCCCATGAGTATCAGCCTGCCATGCTAGTAGAACTTACTCCTTGCCCAGGCTTCGAGGCCATAATGTGCTGCAGCATCGGGAGGTCACTTTCAGAATGCCTACATTTAGGGATGGGCATGGGGAGCCTGGCCCCAAAGCCTGCAGGAACTGTGTTCATGTGCCCAAACCTGGGGGAGAGATTTTAAGTGCAGAGCAAGCGTTTGGTAGTAAGACATTTGGAGCAGAGCAGTGGACCCCAGGCAGATTCTCCTCTGCAGGGGTGGGGAAAGATAGTGAAGGGTTTGTAAGAGCTGTTAAAGGCTCCTCTAACAAAGGCTTTCCTGCAAACCTGCTGTCAAGGCTCTTTAAAACACACACACACACACACACACACACACACACACACACACACACTAGGTGTGTCTCCAACTCCCAGGGTATAGAGCAGATTGATTGTTCTGAGAGGGAAAGATGTCAATGGTGTGGATGGCTGCCCAGGGCCTTAGCCTGGGGCCCTGCTGTCCCACAAGCCTATAGGGGCTCTGGAGCATGATTGTGATTAGGTCCTTAGGGGCTTTTAGCTGATCTCCCTGGCAGCTCAGCAAGGCCCAGGTCCTGCTGAGAAACATGACTTGTTCTTGGTTGGCTTGATAAGGTTGGAGGTTGCAGTCTGACTTGGAGAAGCAAGCCTCCCTGCTAAGGAAGAAGAAGAAGGGCTCATAGATGGAGATGGCCCCTTAGGTTAGATAGGTGTCTGAGTGGTATGGCCTTTGTAAAGAAAGAGCAGGCTGCTGTGGAAAGGGTGCCCTCCATACCATGGGGCAGGGCCCGCGGAGACTAGGTAAGCATTTCCAAGACACCAAGCTCACTCCGTGTCCATTGCTTTAGCACTGGGAGGCTGGCAGAGCTGAAATCTACTTGGGACAGGTGAAAGGAAAAAAAGAAAGAAACAGCAACAACAAACCACCTTAACGACCACGGCCAAACATCTCTACAGGGCAGAGTAAGCTCCAGGCCCAGCTCCCATCCTCCCCTCCAAGTCAGTGGCAAAAGTGCCACTTTGGGAACTATAGAGTGAAGCTCAGTGCACAACAAACAGATAATGCAAAGCCCAGAGCTGGAGTTCAAGGCCAAGGCCAGGTACAAAAGCTCCACAGACATCACTCCTCACAGGGTAGGTGGGAAGGATACAACTTTAGGAAAAGTTTTGACAGGTGTATGTGAAATACAGTCAGCGACTGTCCCCAGACTTCAAGGTGTGCCTTTTTCTAAGTCAGCCCAAACAGAAGCCCAGAGAGACTGCCACAGAATTTCTGTGCAGCTGAATCTACCAGCTCCCTGAGGTGCAGAGAGGACCCCCCCCCCTTGTTCCCTACACTAGCCCCTCAGACTTCTTACTCCTTCCCTTCACAGGCCTGGACTGCTCTGGCCTACCTCAGAAATGACCTCAGCAGGATCTTCTTCTAGAAATTTCTGCCAGTCAGACAGACTTGGTGAGATTTCAGGAGGCAGTGAATGACATAGCATCCTACCCTTGGCTATGCCCAAATGCAAATGAGATGCATTTTGGATGATCAGTCTAATGTAGTTCATGCAACTTAATGTGTCTATGTCTTGTCAATTTTTCTAGTCAAAACGAATAGCAGGGGGAAAAAAAGGTAAAGATCTTACATGTGTAATTTCCAACAGTGGTTCCATAGAAAGAGCCAAGTAAGGACAGGGACAGAGGAACTAGCTGCAACCAACATCCAACCGACCCCCCAAAATGCAACCCCAGAGAAGGAGGTGAAGAACACTGATAAGAGCAGATGGGCTCTAGCTAGGGAAAACTGAAGCTGTAAGAAGTTTTGTTCATTTGTTTACTTAATTACTTAAAAACACTCATTTTCATATGCTTGGGTTGCTGGGAACAAGGTCACTCTCTCCCCTAGCTTACCTGACACCCTGAACAATGAGTAGGGACCACCTATGAGTATGGCAAGGATGCTCTAGCAGTGGATATGTTTTCTGTCCTTTAAGAGACCTAATCTGAAAGAAGGAGGCTTCTTTACTATTTCCAAATCAAATTATAGGTTGGAAAAAAAGCAAAAACAAAACAAACAAACAAACAAACAAAAAACAGGTTCTACACCAGGTGTCTTGAGAGGCAGATCCTTTCAGACCCCAGTGCTGTGAACCTTTTTGGGATAGGGGCAGGTGTAAGGACCAGTTTTCCTGGTCACTTTGGGAGATCTCTGGTCTTTCCTTTACTGTGGAATTCTCAGAACAAGTGGATTAGACCACAGAACCATAAGACCTAGGGCCAGCATCACCTTCCTGTCCTTAGGATATTCCCGGTTTCCAGCTTGTCCAAAGCTACCCTACTTCTGAAAGAGCAAGCCACTGGTCTTTTCCTGTCTGTTCCCAAGCCCTGCCCAACTCCACCATGGACTTGGTAGGGGAAGCTCTAGAGTCCTGCCTTGGCCTTTCCTTCACTCTTTCATGGCATCAACAGGAGTTTTGTTCTCAGGATACTTAGGAACAGAGGACATTTGCTACTGAGCTGGAAGCTCTCCTATTAAGATGTACCACTGGAGTGAGCTACCCACTGAAGGCAACATTGGTTTTACTTTCAGGACCTCACACACGATGCCAACAGCCTGGGCTAGGCAAAAAAAAAAAAAAAAAAAAAAAAAAAGTTTGTGCCTAGGGAACCACTAAAGAGAAATTGAGCACCATCCCATTCGGAGGAAGTTTCAGTTTCAGGACCCTTTGGATGTCAAAGAGAAAGAGAATTCTATGCCATTCTCTTACCTGTGGAGGACACTTCCCTGCAGCGTAGGCCGTCCCACCATGAGAGACATCCACTGCAGGGCAATTAACTCCGATATAATAGAAGCTGGGAGGAGGTCCATGGGCTTCTCTTAGGGAAAAGGCCACCCAGTGCTCCGAAATCATCAAACTCTACAGTGCAGCAGAAGACTTGCTGATGCAAGCAGGTCAAGTGTGGGCCACACATAGACATGTATGTCCATACCTGGCAGGAAGCAGGACACGCTAGGGGCCATCCAGGAGCTGAAGTGCTGGTCACAGGACAGACACTCCATTGCTCTAGAAAGCCAGGATGAGGAGCCTGTGAGCAGAGCTGACTTACGAAATAAACTGGCCCCCTCCAACTGCTCAGCTTGCCTGCTTCCTAGAGGTGGAAGAGCCTTTGTAAGTTGCTTTTTCTTACTGTGGACTTGAACAGCAATTTAATTTCTTCCTTTGCTCCATGCCTCCCCACACCCACAACCAAGCATGGATTTCCACTTTGGGATGATAACAAGAGGCTGGCGAAGAGACAGAGAGAAGTGGCAGATGGCCTCCTGGAGGAAGCAGGCCCAGCTTAGCCTGGAAACTGATAAAATCCTGATACTCTCCCCTCTTCAGACAGCCACACTGCTTGTGTATGACTCACCATTGCCATTTCAACTTGAGAGCAAAAAGGATGCTTAAAACATAGAGCCAACTCTTTATGTTCTCCTTTGCTGTGTACTTGCAGCATCTTTCATTCTCCTGTCCCCCTCACCTCCACCCCGGTAGCCAATGCTCTGTAGTAGACGTTAAAACAATCTGTTCTTCTAAGTAGTCTTGGATTTCCACCATTACACATCACAGGAAGAGAGTGTTCCCTCACCTTGTCCCAGTTCCACTTCCAAACCAAGTCAGCTGAAACCAACACCATCAATTATGCTCTGCATTACTTGACAGAATCAGAAATCAAGGAGTCACTGTTTACCAGAAGTAGCAACAAACGTTACTGAAAGAAACAAATTCCACATCAACCAGGAATATATATAAACTCCTTGAAACACTGTCTTTAGTGGGCTCACTTCTGGGCTGGGCGGTGAGCAGGGATGCCCAAAAACTCTTAGGCAGCCGATTTTAAAAAGAACTTGATTATATTGAGTTTGAAGTTCTCAACTATAATCATAAGTAATAAAGTCGTTAGTAGTCATAATTAGTATTTCATTGTTCCATGTAACTGGTGTTTTATTGGTGAACCAACTTAGTTTTGTGGCAAAATACAGGTGGTTCAGAATCCGTAAAGGGAAGCTGGTCATTTTCAGGAAACCTAGCAGAAGACGAAGTGTAGACCTCTGCCTCACACATTGACTCCTCTGCTTTCTGGTACACCAAGAATAAACACTACAGATCGAGGTTCTAATTTCTCTAGATGAGGCCATAAAGTGTGTGTGTGTGTGTGTGTGTGTGTGTGTGTGTGTGTGTGTGTGTG
>NW_026594075.1:0-3074 GCF_907164565.1 Psammomys obesus | reverse complement strand
ATGGAATAGGACTTTGGTTACTGACTTTTGAATATTCATTTTTTTTTTCCTACTTCTGTTGTAGTGGTGGTTATTATTTGTTCTAGGCTCCATAAAGAGTGGCTCATTACATGAACTTATGGGCTAATTTTCATGGGATCATTTCCTCACTCTGTCACTTCCTAGTGTATAATTTTGAATAAGTTACTAGACCTCCCTGCGCCTTGGTTTCTATCCATGTAAAAGGTGGACTACAGTGAGTGGTATAGGGACTAAATGAGTTAATAGTCTAGCCTCTTAGAACTCTGTTTGACAGCATAAGCATTATACAAACACAAGCTCCTTTTATTGTAAGTTGCCATTACTGCTACCGTTGACATCTGGAAGGTGGGCTGAAGAGCATGTCCTGCATGAAAATATGATAATGGCTCTTATGTTTGCAACTAGTATCTATTAATTAAGAAACCATCATTTGTGCTCTGTAATTATATTTATTAAACCCTAACTCCTATCATAACAATAATTAGTTCTTGCTAATTAAATTTATCAAATTCCCCCTGGATTCATATCTTAGGTAAATATTTAGTAGCCCCACACTAATTATTTTAATCAACATGGAGTGTGTTTCAAATGACTACAAATAGTTCTAACTAATTAGATTGAGTACAAAATAATATCTTATGTAGTAAATTTGCAGGTGCTACAAAAGAAGGGGAAGGAACCACAGCATAATGTCTTAGCGACCTAACCATTGTCTGACTTAGCTGTGACAGCATTTTTGAAGCCCTCTAATATATTAGAGGAAGTAGCTTTAGAAATTTTATTATAACTATTCTGATTTGTGTTTTACTGCCAATGTTTTGACCGCAGACCAAACACTGTATGACTCAAAAAAAAGTGCTGTATGATTTGCAATTGGACTTACTCGTATACCAGTAATTGGTACAAAATCAAGAAGCAAACCACAGTATTGGCTGGATTAGCAGTCATGGACGCAGAGGGATGGATCTCTGTTTGAAAGAGCTTGAAGGCAAAAATGAATTCCTTCTTGGTTCTGTCCTCCGCAGGCTTGATCTCCACATCCTTAGACCATACTTTATCCATTATACTAATGCTAAGAACTACTCCTATGTTCCTTCCTTATCCAGCTTCTTCATAGCAAAGAGAATAAAACCTTGAATTATGAATGTCTGATTGTCATCCTGTTGCTTGGAAACTGTGAAATCAATGCATCATATTTTATGACAAAAATGTCTCTGGCCCATCTCTCTACAAAGATGTGCATGTTGCCTCGTGGCTCCCTTGTGATTGGTTGGTCCATGTTGCCCATACATTTCTCCTTTGCTGTGTTTACTGTAAGAGCTATACTGTGAGATTCATGCCTCTCAGTCACAGTGATCAATCTCTAGCTATGTTCACAGGCAGATATGTGGCCTGGTGGTGTGAGGGACTGTCTTTTGAGCCAAGCCACTGCAATGGTGGGGAGTTCAGCTATGTCCCCTTCTAAGAGGAGAATTTCATGTGGACTTGTTGACTCTTCACATGCCTCATGGATGGGTGGAAGGGTCATGTGAACCTCATCTGAGTATCTAACATCTCTCTACCACCTGTCGTATGAAACTCTACCTTAATGTCATGTGTGCACAGTTCCAGGAAAAGCAGAGTAGGGGCACTCTATCTCTACTGTTATAGGTAGGCTGTCATGCCTGTTGGGGGAGAAACATCCTCACTTCACTTCGGTATTTGTCATATATGTTCTGTAAGGAGGCCCAGTGAAGTCACTGGTGTCCCAGAATGAACTGTAGTGGAATCATGTCTGAGTTTGTCCTTGGGAATGTTAAGAGGTGTAAGCTGCTGCTGATGTCCCCTAAGGAAGGAATTTTAGCAGAACCTGGATTATGGTTCTGTCTATGGTGAAGCAGCTATCTATGCCTGGAATAGGACTCAATTTACAAAGCACATCCATAGACTCCTCTGTGGGCAGATGAGCTTCAGTCTGTATTTGCAGCTAGACTGTGGGTTCATATTCTTTTTAAGTGCCATTAAGGAGATAAAAGAATAAAACGATCATGACTGTTGGAGTATTGACAGTTGGATTACATTATAATAAAGGTGTTCCATTTTAGAACTAAGAGTGGAGGCTGAAATATTAAGCCATCCAGGTAGAGAGGAAAATCTTGTCAGAGCTGTCTCCAGCCCTGGCAGGTGGAGAGCCATTCACAAGCAGCCATCAGTGGATGCCCGTGGTGTGGCGTCCAAGACCACCCCAGGCTATCCCAGCTTTCATTTTCACCAACCGGCTGTTTGAGGACGTGGCTGCTTCTTTACAGCTTATAAATTACATTCTATTTTTATGATAAAGTCTCCAGTGTGCAAGGGAGACATATTTGACAGTGGGATCTGCACTTGGGTCTCTCAGAAATGTACACGCGCACATGAGAATTACTGAAAATGCACGAGCTTTATTTCCCCCCCTCATTAAGCTGTCATCTTCTTTCAGTGCCAATCTATCTCTTGTTTTGAATATTGCTTCTCTCCCTCCTGGCTCTCCTTGGAGTATCTGTGATCTCACACAGCCACCTTTATGATAGATGAATCATTCCTATGGCAACTGCAGTCATCATGAATCCTCAGAATGAGCTGGCAGAAGGAAAAAGCCTCCATGAGA
The DNA here is from genome assembly GCF_907164565.1 of Psammomys obesus. Classification (NCBI taxonomy): domain Eukaryota; kingdom Metazoa; phylum Chordata; class Mammalia; order Rodentia; family Muridae; genus Psammomys; species Psammomys obesus. The sequence goes on along the minus strand of NW_026594075.1, from coordinate 427 downwards.
ACAGAGATTCAAGGGTGCCATGGGGTAGCAAGGAGAACTGGGGATTCTGGAGTGATGGAGTGAGGAGGAGCAGACCATGTGGAACTAGAAGGGGATGACAGAAGTCCAGAAGTGCCTGACGTGGCACAGCATGACACAGAAATGAACACACACACACTTGCTATTGGTCTTCAAAGTCACATAACCTTATAAAAGAATCATTATATATTTTTCATATGAACCAATCAGAGCTAAGATTTGGGGCACATATCTGTATCTGGACTCAAGATTTGCTATCTCTGAAGATCTTATTTTCTTCATGTAACGTTTGCTTCCTTCCTTCCATCCTTTCTTTCTTTCTTCCTCCCTTCCTCCCTCCTTCCCTCCCTCCCTTCCTCTTTCTTCCTTCCTTCCTTCCTTCCTTCCTTCCTTCCTTCCTTCCTTCCTT
>NW_026594074.1:0-14573 GCF_907164565.1 Psammomys obesus | reverse complement strand
TCTTTCTTTCTTTCTTTCTTTCTTTCTTTCTTTCTTTCTTTCTTTCTCAGGGTAAAGCAATGCTGTGTGGAGTCTGCAGCTACTGAATGTAACTGTAGCAGCGGGAAAACTTCTAGGAGATTAGCTCTTAAATAGTAGAAGTAGATAATGCAACTTTGCTCTTTCTGAATTTTATAAGATCTGCTTATATTATTTAAATAATTATTTCTGAGAGATGGGCCATTTTAACTAAAAATATATCTTTTAGAATAAGTTTAAGATCAGGGCTGATATACACACAGCTTTGCTTCTGGGTTTCCCATGAGTGCCTGTTTACCTGTTCTGACCCATTGGTCTGAAGGTTAGCATTGGCAGCTTCATGCATGAAGATTATTTCTGTTTAATCCTTCCAAAAATGTCCATGAAATCATGTTAAAAGAAGGAAATGATATTATTTTTATTTCAAATAAGGAAAAAAAAACCTTATCATTTTAAAGAAGACACTGTGCTTTGTGTACTAGAAGGAATCAGGATGGGTGATTTTTTTTTTTTTCTATGCCTTGCAAAAGAGTCTCCTGGGAGATGCTACCATTTAGCTTGCCTTTGGTCCTCTTTTCTGTTAATTGGTTACATCAAAGAGATCCAAACTCTGTGGCAGTCTGTAGGCAGAGAGCTACATGATCTCAGCACATTACTACTCAGACTAAAAAAAATGGGGATAGAAAATTCACTTTCCTGTGTAATTGCTCCAAAGTTTTCTACATCACTAAGTCCAACGCATTTTTTTATATTTACATTTTATTCTGTGTATATGAGTGTTTTGCTTGCATGTATGTGTATGTTTTACATGTATACCTGCTACCCGCAAAGACCAGAAGAGGGAATCAGACCCCTGGGATGTAGATTTTACATGGTTGTGAGCCTCTAGGTGGGTGTTGAGAATTGGTCAGCAAGTCAATTCTAAACCGGTGGACCATCTCTTTAGCCCTAATTGTATACTTTTAAGTCTCCAACTTTTACCAGTTTGGCATAATTGACAACATATTTTTACTCTATTCTCTTTGCTCTCCTATTTATACAATTTTTTAAATAAAAATTCTTTTGGCCAATTGTAGTTTATTTTGTTGGATATTTTTAGTCTTTAATTAATTAATTAATTAATTTTAATTTTTAATTTTTTTCTTCACAATTTTATTCATTATATATCCTGACTGAAGCCCCCTCCCTCCCTCTTCTCCCCATTCACTTTCTCTAGTCCACTGAAAGGGGGTTCTCCACCATCGACATCTGTCCACAACTTGTTAAGTCTCATCAGGACTGCCTGGATCCCCTTCCTCCGTGGTCTGGAAAGGCCATATCACCAGGGGCGAATGATTAAAGATAGAGGCAGTCCCTGTTCCCCACACTCAGAGATCCACATGGAGACTGAGCTGCCAATCAGCCACATCTGAGCAGGGGGTCTAGGTCCTCTCCATGCATGGTCCTCCATTGGTGCATCAGTCTCTGCAGGACACCCTGGGCTCAAATCCTTTGTTGGTCTCCTTGTGAGGCTCCTTTCCCATCCATGTCCCTCTATCCCCACCCTTTTCTTCTGTAAGACTCCCTGTGCTCTGCCCAAAGTTTGGCCATGAGTCTCAGCATCTGCCTCAATCCCCTGTTGGGTGGATCCTTTCAGAGGACCCTCTATACTTTAACAATTATTTATGTGTTTTAAAAACTTTGATGATATCGCATTTCTGTGTTGTCTGTCATGGTACATGTTGCCCAAATGTATCTCTTAAGTGCTTGGAATTGAAAGGCAAGTATATGAATTGGGATCTGATCTAAGTACAAACATGTATAGCATATTCTAAATGTATGTAAAAAGCAACAGGAGAAATAAAATTATTTAAATATTTTTGTATTGGCTACATGCTAAATGGTAATATTTTGACTACACTGGAGGTAAAAAAAAAATCAATAATTAAAAGCGATGTTTTGTGTCCAGATTGGACAGTAGCGCCCTGTGCGACAGACATATCCAAACTCATCTCTGGTTCAGACCTTTCCTGCTGGCATCAGACACCATAGCCAATTGCTCCCTCACTCCTTCTATTAGGCTATCATTCACACACTTAAGCTCAGCAAAATGAAATATGAAATGTCTCCTCTTAACTTCAATTCTATTTCAGTGGCTGATCCCACCATCATTTTCATTTATTTCTCCGTCTTCATAGAAGATCCTCCTTTCAGAGATCCTATTGCAGAATATTTAGATGCGAATATTTTTGAATACTATGCTGGTCCTTCTCATGTGAAGGCCAGAAGCTTGGAAAGCCTGATTCCTTATAAAACAGCCTGTTCCAATTATGAATAGCTCTGCTGTCAAAAACTTTTTTGAATACAATGAATTTGACTTAGAATTTCTAGTCAGGTTCTAATTCTGTCTTCTGAATGCATTCCAAACCAAAACCAATTCCATTTCTATTTGGGAAGATTGCTTAATATCTTGACTTTATTGATGCTTTTTCTCTAACACGTTTCTTCTTAAACATGTCTTGTATCATAGACATGGTTTCTCCTCACTCATTCTAACTGATCGTTTTTGATAATTTTTTTTTTCCTATTTAAAATTAAATGGCTTACCCATTTCAATATTCAACTCAGAAGAAAGAAAGGGCCTCATGGTTGCCTTTAGTTCTCTATCTCTCGATATCATTTGGGTATGTCTGCGTACTTAAGACTTGTGATGGCTAATCTTGGTTGTCAACTTGCCAAACTTGAAGAAGGCATCTTCAACGAGGAACTGCCTCCACTAGATCAGCCTATGTGTATTTCTGTACAACATCCTCTTAACGGTTAATTGATAGAGGAGGGTGCTGCCCTCTGAGAGTAGGACTACTCTTTAGCAGATGTGTTTCTGAGAGTTGCACAGGGAAGTTAGGTGAGCTATCTAACTCACCTAACTTCCCTTAGGGGAAGCAAGCCAGTAAGCAATGTTCCTTGGTGGTCTCTGCTTCCAGTTCCTGTCTCCAAGGTTCTGCCTTATGTTTTGATTTGACTTCCTTAGATGACAGTCTGTAGCCTCTAAGCCAAATAAAGCCATTCTTCTCCCAGGTTGCTTTTGATTGTGGTTTTTATCACAACAGCGCAGGAGTCATATAAAATATAAGTATTATTTGAATTAGACTTTTTAATGTAAATCCACAGCATCATGCCATGTAATGTAGATAAGTCATACATTACCCATACTGTGTTTGGATCACATATTTATGTTTTGTGATGACATTTGAAGCTTTATTTATTGCACAAAGAAGCCCGTTACACACTATGGATTCTAATTCTTTCATTCATTGTGTTTCTTTTCATTCAGTTTGATGCCATAGAATTGTTTAGTAAACCTATATTTTTCACACAGGTATCAAAATGAATCATAAAAATATATAAATATATAAAGAATTGGGAAGTCATAATGAATTTATGTCTTAACTTATTTTGTAATTGTGTCTTGTGTTAATGTGCACACATGCATGCTATAATACACTTGTCAAGTACAGCTTGTGGGAACTGGCTCACTCCTCTCAGCTGTGTGTGATTTCTGGGGAGTGAATGAAGTGGTCACACCTGGAAAGGAGCACCTTCCTCCACTGAGCCAGCTCATTGGCTCAATACTACTGAATTTAAGAAGGCAAAACTGAGAACGGAGTCTAAGCACCTGTGTATTTTGTCTCGTTTTGTTTTTTTTTTTTTTTAAACTTCCTGGCTTCTGGTAACTGATATTTTCTCTATAGGTTCTTTTAAATTATACATCAGTGATTCAAAGATATATTATGGAGTCTTTCTAGAAATTGATGTCAAAAGAACCTACTCATAGATTCCAGAGTTAATCTTATTTGCTCTCAATCTCAAATAATATTTGCCCTATGTTTTCCTTACATTATCTGGGGTTGAAAGTGGTTTCTACAATTATACATTTGGATTTCCTCCTCTCTTAAGTTCTCCTAATTTGGCCTAGTTTTCTTCTATTCACACCTATACACTGTACTGCCCAAAGATCACTTAAGCTTATATTAAGACCATAGGTAGTTACATTTTTAATTTATTCATTCCATAAAAGTATTTTTAGTATATAATATATATTAAGTTTTACTTTAAATACTCAGGAAACAAGTTTGAACAAAATGTATTAAAGTTGAGAACAGATTTGGGAGGTATTTTGACAGTAGTTTATGATAAAAGCTGTAAAAAGAAATGGTAGGAAAATAGGACAAGAATTGAGAAGGGGCATTCTGGAAGTTTGGTAGGCTGGGCTGGGTGTCACACATCTGTAATCTTAGCACTTCTGAGGTTAACACATGGTGATTAGCCCTAGCTACAGGGTAAGAACCTGCTTTGATCAATCAATTGATCAATCTATCAATCAATCATAAAGGCATTCAGACAATTTTAATAACTTATGCAAATCAGTGGAAGTCAAAAGTACCATTGTGTTTGTCTTTGCATATATTTCAAGTTGACTGTCAATGTCTTGCTTGCACATTCATAAATTTGGACTTCATTCTATAGATGATTAGGACTAATTGAAGGAGTTTGAGCACAGTTATCACATAGTGAGATTTACATCTTCAAGTGTACATGCATTTTGGCTAGTATTGAAAAAGCCTCATTGTCTGGGCTTTGCAAAGGCCTACTCACTACTTAAAAAATGGGGAAGAAGAAATATTGGCTTCATAATTAGAAAGCTGTCAAATCAAAGTAGGAATTATTAGGCAGGGTGTGTGACAGAGTATGCAGCTTACATAAGACCCTAGGTTCAATCCTTGACACACACACACACACACACACACACACACACACACACACACACACAGTTAGTTACTTAGACTGTCTCCAGGTTAAGTCTAGTTTCATTCAAATTGCAGTGACTAGGAGAGGTTTGTGAAATACACTCATCAATATTTCTGTTTCTTCAAGCCCATTCTTTGGGTTAGGTACTTTCTCTTTAGACAGATATATGGAAAGCTCCATGATGTCCCTAGGGAATCTTTAGGAATTCAAGGTCTTATGATAATTTTAAGGACTATTCCCCAGTCCAGTAATTACAATGGCTGTTCTCATTAATCAAAACTACACACTCATTGAAAGTAAACGTTTCTTCTCTCTTTGCATGGAAGTGCTTTTGGACTGTTGGTCAGGGTGAAGAAACATTTGTTCAGTTTCTTTTGTGTTCACATTTGAGATATTTATCTTTTTTGCCACCTGTCAGACTGCTGTCTCTGGGGTTAAGGTTGAAAGGGGAAGGTGGAGAAAGAAAAGAGGGATAAAACTGATGAAAAATGGCAATTTAGAAAAGTGTTATAAAGCAACATTGGGAAGCCATGGAGGAAGGACACAAATACACCCTAGCAACTAATTAAAATTGTGAGTGAGGGAAGGAAAGCCTTTCTAGGGACCTGTACTTTGTGTGGCATGCTAAGGCCGGTACCTCAAATGGGACAAAACTCTGCATTTCCTTGTTCAAGAGGTATTAAGTGCATACTTTACTCTTACATCCATATGAATAGATATTTGCAATCTGTGAACAGCTCACATTCCGTTGGGGAGAGTATAAACAAACAATTAGAATGTGCTTTGGTAAGAATGCTAACAACATCATGCCTTGGAAATTACAGGAGCTCAAAGGAAAAGCCGTGTGTGGCTCCTGTAAAAGAGGATGTGACAGCCTGTGGATACTCAGTCTCCAATCTGGACCGAGCTTGGTGAGTAAGAACTGATTATGTTGTCTGTGATGTGAAAAGTGTTGTTAATCCTGTAGAGCAAAAGCGGTCAGGAAGGGGTTTGCTTTGATGCAAGAGTTTAGACTTGTTAGTTGATTGGAACAGGGGTATACTGGGTAGCTCCCATGCTATTGTAATGACCCTGAGGAATGCTTACCACCTAATGATGTTGCAGCCAATCATTGTATCATGATGAATTTCTCAGATACTGCTGATGATGCCAGTGTAAACAGACTAACTCTGCTGATGCTCTTATAAAAGCCTAGCTCATACAATGATGGACAGTAAGTAACACTTGATAATGTCAATAAGCAACTACATTATTGGTTGATGTATTTAGTAGACTGTTCGTTATTACTTTAGAGTCTATTCTAATTATTTTTGAAGGAGTTTGCTCTACAACAATATGTCATGCTTCCAGAAGCATCACAGATGTCCTGTCTATTGAGCCTCTTTGCTGCATCATTTTCTGCTGTGCTTGATTTAATCTTTAATCTCATCTTGTTTTGTACATCCTATTCCTAGTAGTCATCAAGCTACTAAATATTATGTTATACACAAAAATGACAAAACTATCAAAGGATGCATTCATTCCTCAGAACATATTCACACTATAAGCAGACTGGGATGAGGTAGGTCAGCTGGGATAAATCACTCGAGAAGGTAACTCTTTGGTCAGCATATTTATGGGGTGGGAAATGCAGGCATGGGGATTGAGTTAGGTACTGGAGCAAAATTTCTAATGTCATCTGCACTCTAATGATGTCACGTGAATATGACATCATCTCAATCTGTATATAGTTATATTTCCAAAAACAATTTTAAACTAAGTTTTAAACACATGACTATAACCCCTATCCCAAAGTTAAGAATATCAAAGGACAATCCTAAAATAAACTTTTATTTTCAAGTATAGTTAGTCTGTAATTCCAAACTCTACTAATTCTGCCTTCTGCATGCCAGCTTCTAGCACCATCATTAATATCGACCAAAAGAAAAATCTGGGCTTGCAAATTTGCAAAAGGAAATAAAATGAGATAATTTGCAAGACCTAAAACCGGGAAAGTCATTCCCAGTTATTCTCATATGTCACGTAAAAATGCAGCTGACAAAAATCAAATAATTAAAGCATTAAAATATGCAATCATTTATTGCATTTAATAATCGCATTTAGTAGTCACCACAAATTAGGCCAGGAAATTATTACTTTTACTGCATCACAGATGAAGGAAGTAGTGATCCAAAAATAAGCAAAATAAAATGAACAAAAGAAACCCAGGCTACGTATTGGCACAGCTAGGAGGCCAGGGCTGGGCATGGCATTCCTCCCTTGGTTTCTGCAGCTTTTGAGTGGGGAAAGTCTAGTAGTTCACCTTCTATTGATTTATGTAATCTCTATGTATGAACTTGAAGGGGAAGTTTAATCCATCAAGGTGAGGAAAATACTTTCTAGGGGAAGATTCATAAGAGTAACATTATCGTGAGGCATTGTGAACAGTTGGTGGGGCTTGGTTAGAAATCAAGTAAGATGTGAGAAGGGTTAATTGTAACCCTCAATACAAAAGCTAATACATGCCATAAATGGTTTCTTCGTTTCGACTTTGTTTCGATTTTCATGACACTCTGCAAGGTAAGTAATAGCATTCATATTTTATAGATGAGAAATTGAGGTGGAGAGAAGTTAATAAATTATCCAGGTTGACACAGAAAATTCACCAGAGTTGTCTCTTTCATTCTTGGTTTTATGCCTGGAACAGTGAACATTCTCCATAAATATTTTTGAATGAATGAATGACTGAATGAAGTGATAAAGTGACCTCGTCCAGATGTGCCTGATTCTAAAGGTCATTTTTGTTCTTTGCCTTACTCTGTATCAGTAAATGTATTACTGTCTTCTTTCATAGAGAAAATGTCCCTCACAGGCATCCATCTTAAGTAAAAATTATGATGCCCTAAATTGGATGAGGAGGACGGCTCACTGGGTAAGGTGCTTGCCATACAAACATGAGGACATGAAATTGGATCTCTAGCACCCATGGGAAAGTTGGGTGCAGAGGCAAATGTCTGTAACCCCCCCGGCATTGAGGGGGCCAAGACAGGAAGAGCCCAGGGCCTCACTGGCTAGGTAGCCTAGCTTAAACAGCAAGCTGCAGACTCAGCGAGAGGCACTATAAAATAAAGTAGACAGCAACAGACGACAGCTGATGTTCTCGTCTGGTCCCCACATGTACATGTGCACACAGAAGCACACACTGTGCACATAAACTCACAATAAGAACATACAATTTCAGGTGATCTGCTTTGTGAAGTGAGGGGGAATAAAAGGTTATAAAATGCTCTCCACAGTGGCACTCAGAGCACCCAGAATCTGAGCTCCACTTGTCTTTCATCAGCCAGTTTTCTTGTTTGGATATGGGTGGGGTTTTAAGCTGGTCAGTTAGTAAGCCATTCTGAACGTTCTCCTTTATGGCTCATCTGACTCCACTACCTCTCTTGAATTTCTCCCTAATTTTCTAGGCTCCTAGAGGGGAAAAAAAAAAAAAACTATTCAAACAAATGCACCTGTAGAGATCATAGGCAGCTTCAAGAAGACTTTTATTTTGAACAAGGATCAAAAAAATATACAATTCCTCCTATCATAGGAAGGACAAAAGTACTGCTCACTCATCATGAAGAGAACAAAGACGGGCATAAAATGCCCTTGCCATAATAGTGGATTCCCAAAGAAAACTTTAAATGGAAGGTAAAACAGGACCCTTTTCATAGGGAGAAGTTTACTTCCATATCTTCAGGGCAAAGACAAACTCACAAACCAAGAGGAATGGAAAGAGGAAGGAAAGTCAGTGTAAGGGGATCATCACTTGACAGCTTGTCCCCCTGCTAGGCTGCCCAGGAGGTAATCCTGGTTCTGACTAGTGTCTGCTAAGGTTCTTCAAGTCATTATTGCAAAGGATGCTGAATCTATAGACACTATTTCCTCACTCTATATGTTGCCAGGAGTCAAAGAAGTCAGTACACTGGAAAGGCCCATATGAGGGTGAATAAAAGGCAAAGAGAAGAAAGATGTTATTATAGAAATAGCACAATGGAAAGGACACAGAGACAGTAAGGCGTGGAATAAAAACTATAGCACAAAGTTATGCTTTTTGTGGGTAAGCCTTTGGCCTAACACTTATTATTATATCATAAACGTCTCTAACAGAAGCCCATATTTGAACAGTTTGTCCCAGCCATTGGTACTATTTTGGAAGGTTATGGAAAGCTTTAGGAGGTGGGGTGATAGCTGGAGAAGGAGTTTCCCTGGAATGTTTGCCTTGAAACTACAGTTCAGCCTGCTTCCCTCTTGAGCTCTCTCCTTCCTTATCAGTACTATGTAATAAGGACATGCTTAACACAACCATTCACTACAGGCCAATGTCCTTCCAGCCATGACTTCCATACCATGACAGATTATCTGTGCATCGAAATGAACCTTTGCTCCCTTAGGTCATTCCTATCAGCTATTCCTTTGCAGTAACAGCCAAAGTAACCAATACAATTGTGCCCTACAAAGGCCTTTCACTGTTGCCCATCTCCAACAGCATAGAAGCACAGCCTACATTGCCGTCATGAATTGGGTGTTCTCTAGATAGAAAAAAAAAAAAAAGAAAAGCATCAGTGCAGTCTGGTGTTTGGATAGAAAGCACAGCAGGAGAGACAGAGAGGGAGGGAGGTACACATCAGAACACCTGCTCCAAGATACCACCTGAGAAACAGCCTCATGCTCACAGGACGGAAACATCTGTGCACAGCTCCAGATTCCAAGAACCTTGAATGGCAGGAGGGAGGAAACTGGAGTAGGAGTGGAGCAAGAAGGAATCAGGGCTAAAAAGAAGTACAAAGCTAAATGATTCAGATAATGTGAAAGGAGGTGTTGAGAATAAAGATGTCTGTGAAGGTTAGGAGAAGAAGGTGGGCTGTGGACACACTGTTCAGAAGTAGATGACTCTGACAACAAATGATGACTACTTCTCTTCTAGAGGATGAATCAGCACTTTGTGCTCTGACATGATAAGACTGTACATAAAAAGCCATAGCCTTCTACTGGATGCTTTGGTAACCCAAAGCTATGTTTTACGAGCAGTTTGAAAGCATCCACCTCTTTGGCCAATGAATATGCTGGGGCCACAGCCCACATGCCAGGTCTTTGCAACATTTACAGTATGAATTGTTTCTCATTTGATATTTCTTCTTTTGCTTCTATAACTCCACTCAACCCTAGGTTTTCCCATTCTGTTTCCAGTGGCCTGTAGCATACATTTTTTTTAGTTTTACTTTATCTCTATACCTATATGAATCACTCTTGGGTGATTGTTGTATATTTGGGTGTTGTTGTATATTTAATTTTGGGCTTTGTTTATGGTTACTTTTAAATGACTCCTGTAACACCTTTTATAGGTAGGATCTCTATAAAGAAAATGTAAAAGATTCTAGTCAAAACTATAGCCATTCCATTTACAAGCCTGCTCTGTCTGTTTGTTGTGAGCATTTGGCATTGAGGTTGGAGCTGCACAATGGGAAGTTGTAGGTGTTTACCAATGAAACAAACATGTGACCACTTTAGAAGAAGGGTCCTGGAGCCTTGGCAGCTGGTCTGAGTACAGGGAGTATATTAAATTAGAAAGACCTGCGACTCAGAAAGAAGTTCACTTCTTGTGCTTGGCTGTCGAGTTTCGGCAGATTCTGATAGAGAAATGTGTGTTTTAGAGGAGCAGTTGTTGCAAAGCATGCTGTTCCTTCTACAGATACTTGATGGATACACTTTCTGATGGACACAGGCTGCTTGGTTACTACACAGGAGGGACTACAGTTTCTTTACAAAAGATTGCACTGTTATGTTAAGCTTGCTGATGAGTTAATGTTTACGAAGGATTCCTTCTGCCTGGGGAAGTCATACTTAATGTGTCTCATCCATTAATTTGTGGTAATGTTAAACCATATGTTTTTTTTTTTAACTTGTGGGCCAGGAATGTGCCTGTCCTCTTAAGAGTGCCAGGCAGCATGAATAAAACCAGTTAGCTCTGCAGTGGGGCCCAGGAGAGGACAGGAAGTGAAGTTGACAAGGTATGAACTGATTGGGGTCCTCACAGGGATCTTGCTGGTAGGAATAAAGAATGCTGCAGACATCGCAAGCAAGAAAGCAGAATGCTAACTTTCGTTTCAGAAGCAGATGGACATAAAGAACATTGTATTACTGTTAAACAGGGACTTCAGCATAAACTGTTTCAAGGGCAGAGAGTCAGCCATGGACAACAGGGACACCTCATTGTATGGCACAAAGGCTTGAACTCACCTAAAGTCATAGAAATCCAAAAGAAAGGTGTTTTCAAAAGTCAGGTGTCCTTGGTCCCAGCAAATGGCAACAGAGTAAATGTAGAAAGCAAAGAAAAGTGGATCCCCGGCAAATCCATCAGTTTCTTGGCTGCCAGGACCCAGCAGGGAACGACACTGCTCAATGCTCTCTTGTTGTTAATCATTTTTCTCATTTTCCCTAGTTGTTAACCCCGGGACCATACTAATCAACTCCTCGTTTCCCCAGTATCAGCCGCCTGCCCGTGGCTTACATGGTTCTCTGGTTATTACATGGGAGTTTAATCATTGTCCAAACCCAGCTCCATGTCTTCCTTGCAATTTCACCCTTGATTCAGTTTGTGTTTTCCAAGGAAATGTAGCTGCATAGAAGTGGAAAGAATCTATTTAGGGAGAGGATGGATGGGGATGGAAAGCCTCATCAAGAAAAAGATGGGACATGGGGGGTGATGTATGGAAGATTTTCTTTTTCCTGATCCTTGAGATATAAATGAAAAAAACATTCCAGAAAAAATAAAGGAAAATCGATGTTACTCTCACAACTCTCTGCGTTCCCTCTTCATTTCATTGCATGAGAAAGAAGCCTGAGATGGAAACTGGAAAGCAGAAAAGTGATTAAATGGAAAAAAACCTCAGAACGTAGAAACTTGACATTTCAAAAAGGAATTATCTGAAAGTCACATTTCCCTTCCCCTCTTCCCTTCTCAGTGCTGCCTGCCTCTGACTATAGGAAGGACTCCTTCACATTCAGACATAGAGCAGGGGATGCCAGCCTGAGTCAATCATGAGCTCTTTAGTTATAGGGACCTGTCATGCTGGTCAAGTCAGTTGAGGCTGAGACATCAGAGATGTTGTTCATATCTTGTCTAATTTGTAGATGGCAAAGATTAAAATCAGCTCCTTGGGGACCAGCTCCCAAAATCTTAAGGGAATTTACAAATTTATGATTTGGGTGTATTTATATTTTCTAAAAGCAACAACAAAAATTCTACCAGATACCCTCATCGCCTAAACAATATTTGATAGTAATGAGATGGCTATTTTCAATTAGCATAAAACTATTCTATTCTTTTCCTCATCTCTAAATACAAGCATGTGTATGTTCACTGCGTTTTCCGTGTCAACAATCATCTCATATTACCCCCCTTGAAGCCAATCAACCAGCGTATGGTTTTCCTGACATACACTGTTCTTAAGATTTCTTTTCTTCCCTACCCCCCTTGAAACACCCAAATTAGGTTTTTACCTCAACAACTTCAATGAAAATGCCCTTGACAAGATCACCAACAAGTATTCCTGTTTTATAACTCCAATAATTACATCCTCCTTCTTGCCCTTTTGGCCTCTGCGTAGCATTTGAGGTAGCCTTTTATCTTTCCCCATTGCACACACTGTCTTAATTTGGTTTCTAAGTAAAACGCTTTCTTCCCGATTCTCACTGACTTTACAGGGTTCTCTTCAGCCCTGATCAACGGTCCCCTCCTAGTGGTTTTTATTTGTTAGTTTGTTTGGTTGTTATATTTTTTAAATCTCTGCTCTCTCAGTATGTGTGTGTGTGTGTGTGTGTGTATACATGGATATGAATCTGTCATAATGCACAAGTGGAGATCAGAGAACAAACTCAGATTTTGCTCCTTCCCTTTCACCCTGAGGCAAGATATCTCAGTGCTGTGTATGCCAGGCTGGCTGCCCCATAAGCATTCAGGTACTCTCTTGTCTCTAGCTTCTGTCTCATAGTAGGAACTCTGGGGCTACAGGCAGATGCTACCATGTCCAGCTTTATTCTAGTTCTGCAGTTTCTAACACAGAGCTTATGATTGTGCTGCAAATGCTTAACACACTGAACCATCTCCTCAGCCCTGGTCTTTTGACTATTTGCTTGTTTGAGACAGGACCTCACTCTAGATGTAGCCCTGTAGCCTATATTGGCTTTGAACTAATAGAATCCATTCCTACTTCCGCCTTCTAATGTAGGAATTATAGGTGTGAGCTAGTATACAGACTGACATGTTCTTTTCTGTGTGCTTAATGCTGGGATGTCCCACTCATCAGAACTTGTAGCTTTTTTGCTCATCAACCAAAAACATAATTTTTCATAGCGTCCACAAAATCCTGTTTGTAAATGTTGACTGTGGCAAGACTACTGTTCCTATGCATAGGCCAAGAGGTTCCAGGGACTCTACTCTTGAAATACATCCAGAATCAGACCACTTACAGCTACCTTGCATCCAAGTCATCATCTTAGGTTTGAATTATTGTGCTACAACCTATATTTCTAAGTAACTGAGAGGAGACACATATAACTGTGATTCCAGGAGGCAAAGGCATTTGCAGATAACTTAGCTGTTGTTTCAGTTAACTGAGAATAAAGCAGAAAATGCGCAGATGCTGTAGCAATGCAGATGCATCCAGCGGCTTATACCAGCACTTTTATCTCCGACCCCCAGACCTGCTCTTCATGCTTTCTGTCTGGTTCTATGCTACAGAAATCTGACTGCTTTCCCTGTGTCTCCTGGATGTTCTTGTCCTCTGAGTTAAGCAACAGGAGACACAGACAGTATGTCAGAGGGAAAGGAAAGAGAAACAGTCTGGTTGATCTCATCTGCCCCTCTGTTCTTGCTGCACATCTGACAGTGACTGTTCCTTCAAATGTGGCACATGGCACATTATCTTGAGTGTGTAGTTGCTACCCTTCAGGCTGTAGAAATACCACTCCTCCTCTGTTCTGGTACCTACCTTGGAAGTTTAATTATTCCTTATTCTTTCTTCATGAACTAACCCTCATGAACCCCTTTCTCAGGTTAATTCTAGTAAGCATTCTGAGATGCTTCTCTATTTCCAGGTAGAAGTGTAACTAGCATTAGAATTAATTTTTCATTATGAAATAAAAAAATAACTTAATGTTAATTAGATTTTGTGAGAATAAAGAAAATTTTGTATGGAGGGGCTCACAGCAGTATAGGATGTTCTACATCGTGGATGAGGCAAATACTGATATTTACTACCTTGCTTTTACCTGAGCCTTGTTAAGAGTGAGCTAAAACAATTTAACTCCTAGTTCTAAAGTGAATGCACAAATCTAGATGGAGTAAACCTGAGCTTCCTTAAAAGCACAAGGTCACGAGATGGTCTCCATTAACATTTGTGGAACTTATTTCAGGGATTAAATCTTTATATCATTTTATTTCTCCTGATGTTTGAAAATATTCATATTTCTTAATACAAAAGGAAGGATATTATCAGAAAATTGGAATATGAAACAAATACAAAAAACAACAGCTAAATCCTAAATTCTGTCACTTCAAGATAAGTTTAAGTAAAATGTGTTTCTTTCCTTTGAGTCTTTCTTTGGAATTTAGAACAGTTCCTGTCCTGCATTAGTGGTGTTTTTGAAGTATAGTGAATATTCATCAGTCACAATTTACAGGGCAGAGGCAGTAAATAAATAAATAAATAAATAAATAAATACGTCTTTCTATAATATTGACT
>NW_026594073.1:0-5827 GCF_907164565.1 Psammomys obesus | reverse complement strand
AGATAGATAGATAGATAGATAGATAGATAGATAGATAGATAGATAGATGAATTATAGATAGATAAATGGATATATGTGTGTATTTTAGCAGTCCTCGGGACTACTAGGATATTGCTTTTCGTCAGCGTGAGCAAACTACTTAAAGGTTATCTTTCTTTTTCTTTTTTGCTTTCCCCCCTTTAATTGTATACAGTTATTTTTTTAAATTTAAAACAGATTCTGCTCTCAATATAATACATCCCTGCCTCCACTTCTCTCATCTACCTCCCATGTCCTCTCTCCCTCAGATCCACCCCCCTCCATTTCTACTTTAGAACTAAACAGGCCTCTCAGAGCTGACAGTCTAACAGAACAAAACAAGATACAATAAGACAAATGCAAAACCATAGGTGTTAGAGTTTACCTTAAAGAGAGAGGAATCATTTATTTTTTGTCTCACAGTCTCAGTAGTACTTTAAAAATATTTTGTTAAGTTCTTTGTGAATTTCATATAACATGTTTTGATCATATTCAGCCCCCCGCCTCAGCTAATTATTCCCAGAACTATACCCCTTCCTTTCTCGCTGAAGTTTATGTTCTTTTTCTCCCCATCAAGACCAATACGCTGCCCACAGAATGGAATGATGGTCTTCCTGGTGAGCACAGTCAGTTTTTCAGGAGTTATAATCACTAAGGAAACTGACCCTTCCTCTACCATCAGCTAACAGGAGTCAATCGTTTCTGAGCTAAAGTTAGAGTCTCCTACCCAGCTTTCCTCTCAATGCTGGGATTTGGTCTGGTTTGAGCCTGCATAGGTCTTAGTCACTCAATTACATATACTATGCATTCCAACACAAATATTGTGAGTTCATGCATTCAGGTTCCCTGTTATATCCTAGACTGTTTTTTTGTTTGTTTGGTTGGTTGGTTGGTTGGTTGGTTTTTTGTAGTTAACTACTGCCTCTGACTTTTTCATTCTTTTCATTACTTCCTTTCTGGAGATCCCTGAGACTTTGGAAGAAAGGTGCAGTATATGTGTAGAAGGTGCAGAACATGTAACAGTTCCTGTGATTTTAAGACACTGACTGTGGAGATTCTGCACACATGATGAAAAAAAAAATAGTGTCAGAAGTATTGGATCAGAGGTGGAGCCCCCAGGAAGCAGAGAGACTCAGAACCAGAAGCAGCTAAAACAAGAGAGGTTTTTTGGTTTTTGTTTTTGTTTTTGTTTTTCCCTAGTAATTCCATATCCTCCACAGATCCACCTACTCCCAATTACATAAAACATAGATTCCATCAATGAATTGAAACACAGATTGGGTAAAAGCGCTCATAAACTTTTTTTTTTTTTTTTCAGAAAGTGCTCTCACAGTCACAACTATAATGTGCTTTATGAATCACGTAGGTGTCTTACATTCCAGTTGACATTACAACCAAGTTTGGCCACCATTCTTGCCATTACATATTGTGTGAATAACAGATAACTTTGTCAAAAGGTTGTAATCACTGTGACAATCCGTACGAATTATGAAAGGCGGTGATTCTGTGATGGATTGAAAAAGAAATGTCCCACATAGGCGCATGTATTTTAAGCTGGTCTTTAATTAGTGGCGCCTTTTGGGGAAGTTCATGAAACTTTTAGAAGGTGGAGCCTTGCTGGAGGAAACAAACTCCCAGTGAGGGAGTGAGGATTTATAGCCTTGCCTTTCTTCCTTTTCTTTCTCTGCTCCCTGTGTGTAGATGAAATGTGACCAGGCAGCTTCCTGCTCCTGATGTCATAACAATGGATTCCCTACAGCTAATAGATTGCATAACTCTGGAATTGTTTATGCTAAAACAAACCTTTTCTTCATTAAGTTGTTTTTGGTCACATTATTTTGTCACAGCAACAGAAAATCAACTGATACAAAGCCTCAACAATATATCCAATTAAGACTCAGAAAGGCAAATATAGGTTTCCAAGACAGATGCCATTTACTGGGGACATAAATTATTTTCTGAGATGGATCAATATTAGTTAATGACAGGGTACTCATGGTCCTATACATTTATCCTGGTCCAGGCACATTTTTTTTTGTTTCACCTTCTGCAGTTACTTGAGACTCTGATTCACATTCTCATCCCTCAAATTAATTAGGACCACAACTGTGAAAGCATTTTCCTATCAGTGGTTCCATCATGCAAACTGCAGAATGTTGATTGCAACAGCTGGCATTTCATCATTTGTTTCACTTTGTAGCCTTTGCTTTCTAATTGTATACATCTTTTACATATGTTAATGTGAAGCTCACATAGAAAATGAGGAACAAATAAAGAAGTGAGGTCAAGATTATAATAGCTAATTTTACCAAGGTTACTAATGTTATGAGATGCTGAGTAAGTTAAAAAGCCAGTTAAATTTCACTTCTTGAGATGAATATCAGAAAAATAAGCTGTTATCACACAACCATAGTATTACCACATGGAAAACTCCAAATTGCTGGATTATTCAAAATTCTGAGAATATGAAGATAATTTAGGACTCTTTTGTAATTTTTCCACAATCTGCAGTATTTCCAATGCAAATGGAGAGTGTGGGGAGAGAGATGAAGAGAGAAGTAGAAAGGGAGAGAGTAAGGAGAAAGAAACAGAGAAGGGGGGAATAAGAGTGTGCCAATGTATGTGTGTTTCAAGAGTCAGTTCTCTCTTTTCACATCATGGGTCCTAGGAATCAAACACAATCAGCCTTGGTGGTAAGAACCTTTAACCACTGAGCCATCTCCTTGGCTTCAGAACGTTATCTTAAGTCAGTCAACAAATAAGCATTAGACACCTGCTTTGTATGAACATTTTGACTGACCAATACTTGAGAAAAGTGATGTCATCTTACTTTGGATAATTCATGTGTATAATATCAGTACTAGTTTTATTAATGTAAGCAGCTAGCATTTCAAGCACCTACTTCTAAGAAATGTTCAGCAATTTTCCTCTGTATTCAATTAGCCTTCATAATGATTTATGGGAAGAAAATTATTATCCTCTGTAGATTGTTAAGTATAATGATTTCTGCTATGGTTTGAATTCATATATCTTCCTCCCACCTCAAATTCCTATTTAAAATCTAATCATCAATGTGACAGCATTAGCAGACTACACTTTGGGGAGATGATTAAGTTATGAGGGCTGGACTCTCATAAATGAGATTATTGATCTTCTCAAAGACACCCTTGCTAGCTCACAATGGGAGAACTCAGAGATAAGACGCTGGTTATAAACCAAAAATGGCCCTGACCAGACATTTTATGTACTAGTGTTGAATACAATACTCCTGGCCCCCAGAACTAAAAAGGGCATCTCTCTATTCAATGGTGCACAGAGGTTTTGCTTTTTGTTTTTGTCATGGCAGCACAAAAGCATTTAAAAAAAAAAGAAATTCAGTACAGAGAAACTGGGTACAAGTGTAATATCCAAATGGGTAAAAGAGACTTGGGACAGGATAATGAGTAAATGATGTAATAGTCTGGGTTCTCTAAAGAACAGAACTAATGAAATAAACTTATATCACAGAAGGGTTTATTAGATTGGCTTAAGAAATATAGACTAGATACTCCAGTGATGACTCTGCATGCTAAACATGCTGAGAACTCACTGGGTACTCATTCAACTTGACTAGCTGCCTCACCAGTCCCAATCTGGCGATGAACACCTAGAAGATTTCTGGAGAGTCATCAATCTTCAGTCCATCATGAAAGTCAAAGAAGCTGGGTTTCTATGTTCATGAAAGATGACAGCAGCAACAACAGAAGGAGGAGGAGAGGTGTATGCTCAAGCAAAGAGTGAAAGTGGACAGGTAAACACAGCAAGTACTTTACTCCATTTCTCTTTATATCTGGCCTAACGCAGAAAGGTGCTGACCATTTCAGAGAAGAGATTTCTTGTATCAATTTTCCTAAAAAATCAATTTACACATCCAAAATGCGATGGGTCCCTAAAGACCATATAAATTTTCAATCATAATAATGAGACTTAATATGCTAGGGTCAGATAGAAGGGGAGGAGGTCCTCCCCTATCAGTGGATTAGGGAAGGGACATAGGGGGAGAAGAGGGAGGGTGGGTGGAACTGGGAGTAGATGGAGGGGGCTACAGCCAGGATACAAAGTGAATAAATTATAATAAATAAAGAAATATTTAAAATATAAAAAATAAGTAACATAGAGGCTTTTCAAATCTGTAGAAATAAAAGTCTTCATTGTAATGGTTTGAAGTTAAATAGCAACTCATCTGAGGTCTTGGAATACAAAACGGAAAGTTATAGATTAAGCTTCTCTCATCTTAGAAATTCCTAAGTAGCCAGAGACAAAACGTTGGTAGAAATGTGGGCCATTATAATGAGAGCTCAGAAATAAAGGAACATAATATTGACATTTTGTTTGTGAGTCTAGCTTGTTACTTCTGAACCATCTCTCCAGCCGGAGGAACATAATATTGAATAATGAGAGGCTGCTTTGCTATAAAGTGTAAGAAATTTGGCTCACATTTTTTATGTTCTAGTATCTTATAGATGATAGAAAATGAGAGCAAAAAAATTTTTTTTTCTTTGGATTGCTAACTGATAAGACATTTGCCAAGCAAAGTGCCTGGGGTATGATTTGACTTCTCTTTGCAACTAATGGTAGCATTTGAAAAGATAAATTATTTGAAGATATAGCTAATAGTAACATTTGTAATCAAAAGGGAAGCAGCATATGAATATTTGTAAAATTGTCAGCCTGTCAACAGTGTAAAAGTGGTCAGTGCTCTGGAAAGAACACAAAGGATAGTACATAATGACCATAGAACAGTGTCTGTTAAAACGTTGATCAAGGAGGACTTATTCTTCTAATACAATGGAAGAACAGTCCTAAAGAGAATGAAACCACGAGATTTACTATCCAAAGTGAAAAAGAGCTTTGGAAGTCACTGCAAAAATCAATTAGTGCAATGCCATGTGCAGCCATAGAGGGCACTGTTGACACAGAATTCCATCCCGGGGAACTCAGGCCTTATATCTTGGGAAATAAACACTGCTTAGTCTCCTGTCTGCAAGCACAACAAGTATCATTAACAGTGAGTGTCAGGGGTTGTCTCTCTCCCATTGGGTGGGTCTCAGGTTACAGCAGGCATTGGATGGACATCTTGCAGGCAGAGTAAATTTTGGGTCCACATTTTTTTTGTGAATGGGTTGGTGTTCCCCTCCCTCCACTAGGAGTCCTCTCTAGTTAGAGGGTGGCCTCTTTGGTCTCCATGACCCCTATTACTAGAAGTCTCAACTAGAGTCCCCTACAATAGCTGTCCCCAAACACTAGGCAATGTGTAGCGAGTTTTGTGGAAAAGTTGGGAGAATAGAAAGACCTGGAGGGATTTCCATAAGAAGACTAACAGAGTGAACTCATCTAGGCCCATGGGGGATTACAGTGAGAGAAGTACCAACCGAGGACCATGGATCAACTGGACCTAAGCCCTCTGCACAGATGTAGCCGATGGACAGATCGGTCTTCATGTGGGTTCTCTAGTAAGCAGAGCTGGGGCTGTCTCAGACATGAACTCTGTTGCCTGCTTTTTGATCATTTCTCCTTAGCAGGGCTGCCTCAACAGGTCACAGGGGAGGAGGATGGGCTCAGTCCTGATGCAGCTTGATGTGCTGTGTGGGTTGGTGGGAGGAGGCTCCTCTTTTCTGAGGAGCAGGGGAAGGCGGACCATAGGGGAAGAAGGAGGGACAGTGGGACTGGGAGGAGAGGTGGAAGAGGCGTTAATAGGAATGTAAAGTGAATAGATAGATGATAGATAGATAGATAGATAGATAGATAGATAGATAGATAGATAGATAGA